>NC_044558.1:63948914-64248914 GCF_007565055.1 Rhinopithecus roxellana | reverse complement strand
CGTCCCTGGCATGCCTCTCTGGATGCTCACTGAGGGCAGCTCCCCGCGGGGCCTTCACACAACGCCAAAGCTAAGGCTTCCCCACACACAGGCTCCTCGGAAATCTGACCCCAGATGGGAAAGCGTGGCCAGGCAGACAGTCACAGAGTCTTGGCCAAAGCACTTGCACCAGGCACCCCCCGACCCACGGGGACCTTGTGCCACTCAAGCCCTGGAAGTGCACGGCCAGGGCCTCGCCCGGACCAGGTGCAGTCACAGAGTCTTGGCCAAAGCACTTGCACCAGGCACCCCCCGACGCCCCACAGCTACAGGGGAGGGCTCTGAGGAGACTGCCTGTCCCAAAGCAGCTTGCCCCAGCCCTGCAGGCTCAGACGCATGCACCCCTTCCTGCAGCCCCTGTAGCATCCTCCTTTCCAGCCTCACCAAGGGCTGCACCAGGTTTCTCAAGGAGCTTAGACCCCAGGAAGAAGTCGTTGTGCAAAAAACTCACAGGAGAGCAAAGCAGAATTTAGCAAGTGCCATGAGTAGCTTGTTCCTGAGGAAGGTGAAGGATGAGGAGGTTAATTTGAAATCACTCACTCCTGCTCGGGTCCAGCGGGCACTCCCATTGTGTGGCGCCTACTCCATTCCCTTCACGGGGAAGCCTGGCTGTCACTCCCTCCGACCATGGGCCTCCGCAGAACGTTAGATGAAAATGCTCTGAAGCACAGGAAAGAGAGAAAGAAAAAGATTGGCGGGTGGAAAAAGAGAGGTCAGGAACGGAGGGAAGGACAGAGGGGGAGAGGAACACAGAGAGTGTGCGCTCACCGAGAAAGATCCGTGTTAGCAACAGGGAAGAGATGGGTGAAGTAAAACACAAATTCAGGCAGAAATAGAGTTGAACTCATGATTTTTAAGATATGGTAAATTAGATGTCTTTTTAAACAATAGGGATGCAAAATGTTGTAGGTTTTTTTTGTTGCTCTATTTTGTTTTTGAGACAGCGTCCCACTCTGTCGCCCAGGATGGAGTGCAACAGCACGATCTTGGCTCACTGCAACCTTCACCTCCTGGGTTCAAGCGATTCTTTTCCCTCAGCCTCCTGAGTAGCTGGGACTACAGGCCTGCACCACCACGCCTGGCTAATTTTTGCATTTTTAGTAGAAACGGGGTTTCACCACTTGGGCCAGGCTGGTCTCAAACTCCTGACCTCAAGTGATGTGCCCACCTTGGCCTCCCAAAGTGCTGGGATTACGGGTGTGAGCCACCATGCCCAGCCCAAAATGCTGTGTTTAAATGTTGCTATGGAAATTAGATACTGTGCTCGCTTCGGCAGCATATATACTAAAAATTAGAAATTAGACATTGTATCAGATTCCTGGGGCGGCCATAACTAAGTGCCACAAACTGGGTGGCTTTAAGCAGCAGACATCAACCAGGCACGCCAGCTCATGCCTGTAATCCCAGCGCTTTGGGAGGCCAAGGAGGGCGGATCCCTTGAGCCCAGGCATTTGAGACCAGCCTGGGCAACAGAGAAAGATCTCATCTCTACGAAAGATTAAAATAAAAACAATTAGCCAGGCATGGTGGTGTGCCTGTGGTCCCAGCTGCTCGGGAGGCTGAGGACCACCTGGGCCCTGGAGTTCGAGACTTCAGTAATCTATGATTGCGCCACTGCGCTCTAGTTTTGGTAACAGAAGGAGACCCTGTCAATCAATCAATCAATCAATAAAAGGAAAAAAAACCCAGAAAGGTCTTGTCTCAGTCCTGGGGCTGGACATGTGAGATGCAGCTATCAGCAGGGCCCTGCTCTCCCTGACCCCTGGAGGCGCGGATCCTTCCCACCCTTCCAGCTCCTGGGAGCTCTGCAGCGCTTGGCATTTGGCAGCTGATCGCGGTGTCCCTCCAGTCTCTGACTCCATGGCCACACCGCCGTCTTCCCTCAACCGTGCCGGCTCCAAATGTCCCCTTTTTACAAGGACATCAGTCATACTGGTTTAGGACCCAGAGCAGTGACCTGATCCTGACATGGTGAAATCTGCAAACACCCTATTTCCAAAATAGCTACACTCTGAGATGCTAAGGGTTAGGGCTTCCCTCTCTCTTCTTTCGGGGGACACAGTTCACCCCATAACAGATGTTAATGTGGGAGAAAACAAATGTAGGCAGAGACTTTACATCCTGAGCATTGGAAACTGCAAAGGGTTAACTCTCACACAGCAAATGAATGAACCAAAGCTGTGGAGTGCAATGGAAGCAGTGGGAGAAATTATCAGTAACATATGGCATACAACTTTTACAATTTTTGAATAACAAAGAAGCTAAAAGGCAGTGAACAGGCGATTACAAAAGAGACTGGTTTTATTTCTACAATGTGAGAAAGGGATCACGCTCATTTCATCTGCTGATTAACTGATGGGCTGCCAGACAGTTTCATTTGACATCACATGTTTCAGCTCACCTTAGTAAATGGGCAGCTGCTCCGACAGACAGTGCCTCTGGTTATAATTTTCTGAGACCAAAATATTCCCTTTTATTATCATAAAACTTCCACTAATGAACGTGTCTTAGCTCTTCAGAGAAGTGCACTTCTTAGTACTGACCCATAAAAATGAGCTGCAGTAACAGGAAGCCCCTTTGCACTGGGGCTGACTCCTCTGTCAAGCCGAGACCACCCTGGAGAACAGACGGGGGTGTGTCCTGCACACAGTCACCCCTTCGAGGAAGAAGAGGAGCCACCTCTGGGCCGTGCACACCCATGTCTTCCTCACTCTCACCAGTCAGGTCAGTCCTCCACTCTCCTGGGCAGTGAGTGCATAGACGTGCACTGTGTGTGCTGTGTGTGCATGAGCATGCACTGTGTGTGGTGTATGTGCATGATCGTGCACTGTGTGGTGTGTGTGCATGAGAGTGTACTGTGTGTGGTGTATGTGCATGAGCGTGCACTGTGTGTGGTGTGTGTGCATGCATAAGCGTGCACCTGTATGTGTGTGTGTGTGTGTGTGTAAAGAAAGGCTAGAAATGAACAGAACTCCCTCCACATGGAAGAAAATATAATGCATGGGAAGATGTCTTCCCTGCAAAAGTAAAATAATTAAAAACTGGAATTGACATATTAACGGATGTGATTAGCCTGGCTGAAAATTGTGTGAGAGCCTTTTTTAAGGTATGGGGAAAATTACAAAAAGCCACACAGAAACTAATCTAATAGGACAAATAAGGCGATTAACTTTAGGAAAAACAAAAAGAAAGGATCCATGGTGATAGTAGATGCTAAGCCTGGAAAACACTGGCTTGTAATGTGATGTTGACGTGGTTTGACTTGGGTATAGCATTTCGCTATTTGCTTTTGGTATTTTGTTTTTCTGTTCCTCCTTTCCTGACTTCTTTTGGACTAGTCAGATTTTTTTAGTAACTCATTTTGTCTCCCTTTTTCTTACACCTCTTTGCATTGCTTTCTGTATTCTTGTTATATATATTATATATATGTACATTATAAACCTCACAAAGCAGTGAGATAATATTTGGGTTACCAGTAATATGACTTTTGAAAAATTAGAAGAAAAAATGTAAAGTATGAAGTCTTTTCTATTTACCATTTTAGAGGCTCTTCATGCATTCCTATAGATCTGAATTTCTATCCAGGGTCAAGAAGAACTTCCTTTAGAATTCTTGTAATACAATTATGCTTGGAGTGAAATATCTTTACTGTATCTTCAATTTTAAATGATATTTTCACAGGATTTAGAATTCTGGGTTGACAGCTACTTCTTTCTGCTCTTTACAATCTTATCCCATTGTATTCTGGCCTCTATTGTTTTTGAAAAAAAAAATCAACCCTAATTCGTGTTGTCATCCACTTGGATAGAATTGTCATCTTTCTTTGGCTGCTTTCAAGACCTTCTCTTTCTCTTTGGTTTCAACAGGTTCACTCGCATGTTCTTGGGTGCCATTTTCTTCATATTTATCCTGTGTAGGGTTTGCTGGGCTTCTGTGATCTGTGAGTTCTTGTCTTTCCAACTTCACATAATTCTCAGTTCTTCTTCCAATATATTTTCTCTACTCCTTTCTTTCTTTCTTTTCCTTCCAAACTTCTCTCACACTTGTGTTGGAGAGATTGATATTGTCCTAAAGATTATGAGACTCTGTTCATGTTCTATTTTAATAATTTTTCTGTTCTACAAATAGTTAACTGACCCTTTCTTCTAACATTTGCAACCCACTGTTAAACTTGTCCTGTTAATTTTTTTTATTTTATATATTATGCTTTTCAGGTTTCTAATCTCCCCTTTTTTTGTAGTTTAGAATTCTCTGTTGAGATTCCCCATGTGCTCAGTCATTCCAGCAGCTGTGATGAAGATGTGAGTTTGTCATCGTTTCTGGAGAGTGCTGCTTGTTAATTCCAACATCTAGGTTATCTAGGGACCAGTTTCCTTCAACTGCATATTCTCTTGATGATGGCTTATATTTTCCCTTTTTTTTTTTTTTTGCACATCTAGTAATTTTTCAAATTTTTTAATTCTTTATTTTTATGGGTACATAGTATGTGTATACATTTATGGGGTACATGAAATATTTTGATACAGGCATGCAATGTGAAATAATCACATTGAGGTAAATGGGGTATCCATTGCCTAAAACATTTTTTATTTCTTTGTGTTATGAACATTCCAACTATACTTTCTAAGTTTTTTGTTTTTATTGTTTTTAGAGATGGAGTTTTGCTCTTGTCACTCAGGCTGGAGTGCTGTGGCGTGGTGTTGGCTCACTGCAACCTCCACCTCCCGAGTTCAAGCGATCCTCCTGTCTCAGCCTCGTGAGTAGCTAGGATTACAGGTGCCCACCATCATGCCGGAATAATTTTTGTATTTTTAGTAGAGACGGGGTTTCACCATGTTGGCCAGGCTGGTCTTGAACTTCTGACCTCAGGAGATCTGCCTGCCTCAGCCTCCCAAAGTGCTGGGATTACAGGCGTGAGCCACCATACCCATTTCTAAGTTATTTTTAAATGTGCTAAATTATTGTTGACTGCAGTCAGTCTGCTATCAATTACTATATTTTATTCATTCTAACTGTACTTTGTACCCATTAGCCATCCCCACTTTCTCCTGCACACCCCACTACTCTTCTCAGCCTCTGATAACCATTATTCTACTCTCCATCTTCATGAGTTTGATTAATTTTTAGCTCTCACAAATGAGTAAGAACATGCAAAGTTTGTCCTTCTGCACCTGACTTATTTCACTTAGCATAATATCCTCCAGTTCCTTCCATGTTGTTGCAAATGATAGGATCTCATTCCTTTTTATGGATGAATCGTACTCATTGTGTACATGTACTACTTTCTCTTTATCCACTCATCTGTTGATGGACACTTAGGCTACTCCCAAATCTTAGCTGTTTTGAATAGTGCAGCTATAACGTGGGAGAGCAGATATCTTCTATGTACTGATTTCCTCTCTTTGGGGTATATCTCTAGCAATGAGATTGCTGGATCATACGGTAGTTGTATTTTTAGTTTTTTTAGGGACTTCCATACTGTTATCCATATCTAGTAATTTTTTGTTATATGCTGCACATTGTGTACAATATGTTGTAGACAGAGAAGATTGTGTCTTTTTTTTTTTTTTTTTTTTTGAGACGGAGTCTCGCTGTGTCACCCAGGCTGGAGTGCAGTGGCTGGATCTCAGCTCACTGCAAGCTCCGCCTCCCGGGTTCCTGCCATTCTCCTGCCTCAGCTTCCCGAGTAGCTGGGACTACAGGTGCCCGCCACCTCGCCCGGCTAGTTTTTTGTATTTTTTAGTAGAGATGGGGTTTCACCGTGTTAGCCAGGATGGTCTCGATCTCCTGACCTTGTGATCCGCCCATCTTGGCCTCCCAAAGTGCTGGGATTACAGGTGTGAGCCACCGCACCCGGCCTGTGTCTTCTTTCTTTACAGGGTCTTGCGTTTGCTCTGGCAGACAGTGGAATCAGTGGTACTTACTTTTGATCTGCTCAGCCTTAGTTCTGTCCTTTTTTTTTTTTTTTTTTTTGAGACGGAGTCTCGCTGTCACCCAGGCTGGAGTACAGTGGCCGGATCTCAGCTCACTGCAAGCTCTGCCTCCCAGGTTTACGCCATTCCCCTGCCTCAGCCTCCCGAGTAGCTGGGACTACAGGCGCCCGCCATGTCGCCCGGCTAGTTTTTTTTGTATTTTTTAGTAGAGACGGGGTTTCACCGTGTTAGCCAGGATAGTCTCGATCTCCTGACCTCGTGATCCGCCCGTCTCGGCCTCCCAAAGTGCTGGGATTACAGGCTTGAGCCACCGCGCCCGGCCTCTTAGTTCTGTCCTTTGCTAGAGTGGGTCTGTTTTGGTTTAGAAAGTGTTTTTATGATATGATCCTTACTCTAGAGTGTGTGACTTACACTTTCTGGGAACTCAACTCCATTCCAAAGTTCTCAGTGAGGTTTCTCCACTGCTGAGGCTGGTACTCCAGTGTCTCCCAAAACTGCCTGCTTCCTTTGTCACCATTAGCTCATAGCCTGCAGTAGGCAATACCTGCTAAGCCCCACAGAGTCCTGCCCTTCACCTGTCAGCCCGGACATGAGCTGAGGGACCATGCTGAAGCCCCATGCTTGTTTCTGGGGACTCCTATCTGTGTAGTTTCCCCTTCTCAGAAACCCCACCAAACAAATCCAACTGCTTCAAAAACTCGAACTTCAGTATCTTCCTTCTCAGCTCCAGGAGATCACCATCCTGCTTGGCTCTACCTCCCTCCTGTGCAGCAGGAGAGCACCCAGGCGGAAAGCCAGAACAGTGGCGGGCAACACGGGCTCACCTCGTAAGTTTCTCTTCCCCTGTGATGCACATTTGCACATTTTTCTTGTTTTTTGTTGTTGTTGTTTGTTTGTTTGTTTTGAGACAGAGTCTTGTTCTGTCCCCCAGGCTGGAGTGCAGTGGCACAATCTTAGCTCACTGCAACCTCCGCCTCCCAGGTTCAAGTGATTCTCCTGCCTCAGCCTCCTGGGTAGCTGAGATTACAGGCATGTGCCACCACACTCGGCTAATTTTTATATTTTTAGTAGAGACAGAGTTTCACCATGTTGGTCAGGCTGCTCTCAAACTCCTGACCTCGTGATCCACCCAACTCAGCCTCCCAAAGTTCTGGGATTACAGGTGTGAGCCACTGCATCCAGCCTTGTCTTTTTTTAAAAAGAAGAAAGTGAATGAGCTCATGGTTGAGATGCCCACCCAGATGACACTCCCAACACACACTTTTCCAACCCCAAAATGCCTCATCTCCTGTGTTGCCAATGTTTAATTTGTTTCCAGTGGACAAGTCTGCATCATGGCTGGCAGAAGTCTGTGAAAAAGTATTTTCCTGTGCATACAATGTAAACACCAGTCCAGATTGGAGGAAAAGGATAAGGATTTCTGGAGGGATGTCTCCAATAAAAATAATGAAACTGATAGAATTGGCATATTGAGAGGAGATGGAGGTTGAATTATTTTGGGGATAAATGATATTTACATAGTCAAAATAATGTAAATTCTGAGAATTGACATAAATGAAAACCAAAATATTTAGGGAGGAACAGGATAGGAAACATTTGTGTGTGAGTATAGAGAACAAGAGGAAAATGAGAAAGCCAAGTCTGACTGGGCCAGGCGAGGTGGCTCGTACTTGTAATTCCAGCACTTTGGAAGGCTGAGGTGGATGGATCACTTGAGCCCAGGAGTTCAATACCATACTGGGCAACATAGTGAGACCCCGTTTCAAACAAAAAAGGAGGGGCAGTTCCAAGACAGCCGAATAGGAACAGCTCCAGGCTACAGCTCCCAGCGTGAGCGACACAGAAGACAGGTGATTTCTGCATTTCCAACTGAGGTACCAGGTTCATCTCACTGGGGCGTGTCGGACAGTTGGTTCAGGACAGTGGGTGGAGCTCACTGAGTGAGAGCCGAAGCAGGGCAAGGTATTGCCTCACCCAGGAAACGCAAGGGGGAAGGGAATTCCCTTTCCTAGCCAAGGGAAACCATGACACACAGCACCTGGAAAATCGGGTCACTCCCACCCTTATACTGTGCTTTTCCAAGGGTCTTAGCAAATGACACACTAGGAGATTATATCCCACACCTGACTCGGAGGGTCCCACGCCCATGGAGCCTCCCTCATTGCTAACACAGAAGTCTGAGATCTAACTGCAAGGTGGCAGTGAGGCTGGGGGAGGGGCGCCTGTCATTGCTGAGTCTTGAGTAGGTAAACAAAGCCACCAGGAAGCTCGAATTGGGTGGAGCCCACCACAGCTCAAGGAGGCCTGCCTGCCTCTGTAGACTCCACCTCTGGGGACAGGTGGAAAACAAAAGGCAGCAGAAACCTCTGCAGATTTAAATGTCCCTGTCTGACAGCTTTGAAGACAGCAGTGGTTCTCCCAGCATGGAGTTTGAGATCTGACAATGGACAGACTGCCTGCTCAAGTGGGTCCCTGACCCCTGAGTAACCTAACTGGGAGACACCTCCCAGTAGGGGCAGACTGACACCTCACACGGCTGGTACCCCTTTGACATGAAGCTTCCAGAGGAACGATCAGGCAGCAACATTTGCTGTCCAGCAATATTCACTCTCCTGCAGGCTCTGCTGCTGATACCCAGGCAAACAGGGTCTGGAGTGGACCTCGAGCAAACTCCAACAGACCTGCAGCTGAGGGTCCTGACTGTTAGAAGGAAAACTAACAAACAGAAAGGACATCCACACCAAAACCTCATCCATATGTCACCATCATCAAAGACCAACGGTAGATAAAACCACAAAGATGGGGAAAAAACAGCAGAAAAGCTGAAAATTCTAAAAATCAGAGCATCTCTCCCCCTCCAAAGGAACACAGCTCCTCACCAGCAATGGAACAAAGCTGTATGGAGAATAACTTTGACAAGTTGAGAGAAGAAGGCTTCAGATGATCAAACTTCTCTGAGCTAAAGGAGGAAGTTCGAACCCGTTGCAAAGAAGCGAAAAACCTTGAAAAAAGATTGGATAAATGACTAACTAGAATAACCAATGTAGAGAAGTCCTTAAATGACCTAATGGAGCTGAAAATCATGGCACAAGAACTACGTGACAAATGCACAAGCTTCAGTAACCGATTAGATCAACTGGAAGAAAAGGTATCAGTAATTGAAGATCAAATGAATGAAATGAAGCAAGAAGAGAAGTCTAGACAAAAAAGATTTAAAAGAAACGAACAAAGCCTCCAAGAAATATGGGACTATGTGAAAAGAGCAAATCTACATCTGATTGGTGTACCTGAAAGTGACAGGGAGAATGGAACCAAGTTGGAAAACACTCTGCAGGATATTATCCAGGACAACTTCCCCAACCAAGCAAGGCAGGCCAACATTCAAATTCAAGAAATACAGAGAGGCCGGGCGCGGTGGCTCAAGCCTGTAATCCCAGCACTTTGGGAGGCCGAGATGGGCGGATCACAAGGTCAGGAGTTCAAGACCATCCTGGCTAACACGGTGAAACCCCGTCTCTACTAAAAAATACAAAAAGCTAGCCGGGTGAGGTGGCTGGCGCTTGTAGTCCCAACTACTCGGGAGGCTGAGGCAGGAGAATGGCAGGAACCCGGGAGGCGGAGCTTGCAGTGAGCTGCGATCCGGCCACCGCACTCCAGTCCGGGTGACAGAGCGAGACTCCGTCTCAAAAAAAAAAAAAAAAAAAAAAAAGAAATACAGAGAATGCCATAAAGATACTCCTCAAGAAGAGCAACTCCAAGACACATAATTCACCAAAGTCGAAATGAAGGAAAAAATGTTAAGGGCAGCCAGAGAGAAAGGTCGGGTTACCCACAAAGGGAAGCCCATCAGATCATCAGTGGATCTTTTGGCAGAAACTCCACAATCCAGAAGAGAGTAGGGGACAATATTCAACATTTTTAAAGAAAAGAATTTTCAACCCAGAGTTTCATATCCAGCCAAACTAAGTTTCACAAGTGAAGGAGAAATCAAATCTTTTACAGACAAGCAAATGCTGAGAGATTCTGTCACCACCACGCCTGCCGTACAAGAGCTCCTGAAGGAAGCACTAAACATGGAAAGGAACAAAAATGTTTTGCCACTGCAAAAACATGCCAAAATGTAAAGACCATCGATGCTAGGAAGAAACTGCATCAACTAACAAGCAAAATAACCAGCTAACATCATAATGACAGGATCAAATTCACACATAACAATATTAACCTTAAATGTAAATGGGCTAAATGCTCCGATTAAAAGACACAGACTGGCAAATTGGATAAAGAGTCAAGACCCATCAGTGCGCAGTGTTCAGGAGACGCATCTCACGTGCAGAGACACACATAGGCTCAAAATAAAGGGATGGAGGAAGATCTACCAAGCAAATGGAAAACAAAAAAAGGCAGGGGTTGTAATCCTAGTCTCTGATAACACAGACTTTAAACCAACAAAGATCAAAAGAGACAAAGAAGGCCATTACATAATGGTAAAGGGATTAATTCAACAAGAAGAGCTAATTATCCTAAATATATATGCACCCAATACAGGAGCACCCAGATTCATAAAGCAATTCCTTAGAGACTTACAAAGACACTTAGACTCCCACACAATAATAATGGGAGACTTTAACACCCCACTGTCAACATTAGACAGATCAACGAGACAGAAAGTTAACAAGGATATCCAGGAATTGAACTCATCTCTGCACCAAGCAGACCTAATAGACATGTACAGACCTCTCCACCCCAAATCAACAAAATATGCATTCTTCTCAGCACCACATTGCACTTATTCCAAAACTGACCACATAGTTGGAAGTAAAGCATTCCTCAGCAAATGTAAAAGAACAGAAATTATAACAAACTGTCTCTCAGACCACAGTGCAACCAAACTAGAACTCAGGATTAAGAAACTTGCTCAAAACCACTCAACTACATGGAAACCGAACAACCTGCTCCTGAATGACTGACTAGTGGGTACATAACAAAATGAAGGCAGAAATAAAGATGTTCTTTGAAACCAATGAGAACAAAGATACAACATACCAGAATCTCTGGGACACATTTAAAGCAGTGTGTAGAGGGAAATGTATAGCACTAAATGCCCACAAGAGAAAGCAGGAAAGATCTAAAATTGACATCCTAACATCACAATTAAAAGAGCTAGAGAAGCAAGAGCAAACACATTCAAAAGCTAGCAGGAGGCAAGAAATAACTAAGATTAGAGCAGAACTGAAGGAGATAGACACACAAAAAACCCTTCAAAAAAATCAATGAATCCAGGAGCTGGTTTTTTGAAAAGATCAACAAAATTGATAGACCACTAGCAAGACTAATAAAGAAGAAAAGAGAGAAGAATCAAATAGATGCAATAAAAAATGATAAAGGGGATATCACCACCGACGCCACAGAAATAAAACCACCATCAGAGAACACTATAAACACCCTATGCAAATAAACTAGAAAACCTAGAAGAAATGGATAAATTCCTGGACATATACACTCTCCCAAGACTAAACCAGGAAGAAGTTGAATCCCTGATTAGACCAATAACAGGCTCGGAAATTGAGGCAATAATTAATAGCCTACCAACCAATAAAAGTCCAGGACCAGACGGTTCACAGCCAAATTCTACCAGAGGTACAAGGAGGAGCTGGTACCATTCCTTCTGAAACTATTCCAATCAATAGAAAAAGAGGGAATCCTCCCTAACTCATTTTATGAGGCCAACATCATCCTGATACCAAAGCCTGGCAGAGACACAACAAAAAAGAGAATTTTAGACCAATATCCCTGATGAACATCAATGCAAAAATCCTCAATAAAATACTGGCAAACCGAATCCAGCAGCACATCAAAAATCTTATCCACCATGATCAAGTGGGCTTCATCCCTGGGATGCAAGGCTGGTTCAACATATGCAAATCAATAAATGTAATCCAGCATATAAACAGAACCAAGACAAAAACCACATGATTATCTCAATAGATGCAGAAAAGGCCTTTGACAAAATTCAACAGCCCTTCATGCTAAAAATTCTCAATAAATTTGGTACTGATGGAACATATCTCAAAATAATAAGAGCTATTTATGACAAACCCACAGCCAATATCATACTGAATGGGCAAAAACTGGAAGCATTCCCTTTGAAAACTGGCACAAGACAGGGATGCCCTCTCTCACCACTCTTATTCATCATAGGGTTGGAAGTTCTGGCCAGGGCAATCAGGCAGGAGAAAGAAATAAAGGGTATTCGATTAGGAAAAGAGGAAGTAAAATTGTCCCTGTTTGCAGACGACATGATTGTATATTAGAAAACCCCATCATCTCAGCCCAAAATCTCCTTAAGCTGATAAGCAACTTCAGCAAAGTCTCAGGATACAAAATCAATGTGCAAAAATCAAAAGCATTCTTATACACCAATAACAAACAGAGAGCCAAATCATGAGTGAACTTCCATTCACAATTGCTTCAAAGAGAATAAAATACCTAGGAATCCAACTTACAAGGGATATGAGAGAGAACTACAAACCACTGCTCAACGAAATAAAAGAGGACACAAACAAATGGAAGAACATACCATGCTCATGGATAGGAAGAATCAATATCATGAAAATGGCCATACTGCCCAAGGTAATTTATAGATTCAATGCCATCCCCATTAAGCTTACCAATGACTTTCTTCACAGAATTTGAAAAAGCTACTTTAAAGTTCATATGGAACCAAAAAAGAGCCCACATTGCCAAGACAATCCTAAGCCAAAAGAACAAAGCTGGAGGCATCACGCTACCTGACTTCAAACTATACTACAAGGCTACAGTAACCAAAACAGCATGGTACTGGCACCAAAACAGACATATAGACCAATGGAACAGAACAGAGCCCTCAGAAATAATACCACACATCTACAACCATCTGATCTTTGACAAACCTGACAAAAACAAGAAATGGGGAAAGGATTCCCTATTTAATAAATGGTGCTGGGAAAACTGGCTAGCCATATGTAGAAAGTTGAAACTGGATCCCTTCCTTATACCTTACAAAAAATTTATTCAAGATGGATTAGAGACTTAAATGTTAGACCTAAAACCATAAAAACCCTAGAGGAAAACCTAGGCAATACCATTCAGGCCATAGGCATGGGCAAGGACTTCATGTCTAAAACACCAAAAGTAATGGCAACAAAAGCCAAAATTGACAAATGGGATCTAATTAAACTAAAGAGCTTCTGCACAGCAAAAGAAACTACCATCAGAGTGAACAGGCAATCTACAGAATGGGAGAAAATTTTTGCAATCTACTTATCTGACAAAGGGCTAATATCCAGAACCTACAAATAACTGAAACAAATTTACAAGAAAAAAACAAACAACTCCATCAAAAAGTGGGCAAAGGATATGAACCGACACTTCTCAAAAGAAGACATTTATGCAGCCAACAGACACATGAAAAAATACTCATCATCACTGACCATCAGAGAAATGCAACTCAAAACCACAATGAGATACCATCTCACACCAGTTAGAATGGCAATTATTAAAAAGTCAGGAAACAACAGGTGCTGGAGAGGATGTGGAGAAATAGGAACACTTTTACACTGTTGGTGGGACTGTAAACTACTTCAACCATTGTGGAAGACAGTGTGGCAATTCTTCAGGGATCTAGAACTAGAAATACCATTTGACCCAGCCATCCCATTACTGGGTATATACCCAAAGGATTATAAATCATGCTGCTAAAAAGACACATGCACACATATGTTTATTGCGGCACTACTCACAATAGCAAAGACTTGGAACCAACCCAAATGTCCATCAATGACAGAGTGGATTAAGAAAATGTGCCACATATACACCATGGAATACTATGCAGCCATAAAAAAGGATGAGTTCATGTCCTTTGTAGGGACATGGATGCAGCTGGAAATCATCATTCTCAGCAAACTATTGCAAGAACAGAAAACCAAACACCGCATGTTCTTGGTCATAGTTGGGAATTGAACAATGAAAACACGTGGACAGAGAAGGGGGATCATCACATACCGGGGCCTGTTGTGGGGTGAGGGTAGGGGCGAGGGATAGCATTAGGAGATATACCTAATGTAAATGATGAGTTAATGGATGCAGCACACCAACATGGCACATGTATACATATGTAACAAACCTGCACGTTGTGCACATGTACCCTAGAACTTAAAATATAATAAAAATTAATTAATTAATTAATTTTTAAGAAAGACAGCCAAGTCCTCATCTGGTGGATGTAGACTGTCAATAAGTAGTATCTAAAATTTGAAAATAAAGACCCAGCACCATGAGCTTACTATTTAGAAATATGAAGTGAAGCTTACTATTTAGAAATATGAAGGTGGCTCAGTCCTGTAATCCCAGCACTTTGGGAGGCTGAGGCTGGCGGATCATGAGGCAGGAGATTGAGACCATCCTGGCCAACATGGTGAAACCCCGCTTCTACTAAAAATACAAAAAATTAGCTGGGCGTGGTGGCGGGCACCTGTAGTTCCAGCTACTTGGGGGACTGAGGCAGGAAAATGGCGTGAACCTGGGAGGCAGAGTTTGCAGTGAGCTGAGATCCAGCCACTGCACTCCAGCCTGGGCGACAGAGCGAGACTCGGTCTCAAAAAAAAAAAAAAGAAAAAAGAAAAAAGAAATATGAAGTGAACACCAAAGGAAACATCAGAAAAGCACGGTGTACTTGCCTGTAGGAAATGGAATCGGTCTGGAAATTGCTTCATTGGAAGTCTAATTATGCAAGTATACATTTTTTATTGGGAAAAATAACATATACAGAAATGTGCATAAATACTTTGATATTTAACAAATAAGTAGAAAGCCAATTAATTCTCAACCAGGTTATAAAATTGATTTTCATTTCTTTTGCAAAATATATAGAAATGTGAACAAATGTTACAGGTAGCACTTAAATGATTGAGAATCCAACTAACCATGAGCCAAGTCAAGACATTGAACATTATTTTCATCCTAAAAGTCCTTCATACATCACTTCCTGACTGCAATTCCCTCATTCCTATCAAGACAGACCATTCTCCTGACTTGTACAGTGATACTTTTTTTACTACCATTGCACGCATCCCTGTAAAATATGGTTTAATTTTGCTTACTTTTGAACTTTGTATAATGTTTATGTATTTTTTTCCACTCTCTTTTGGGTTGGTAGAGTCATCCATGCTGTTTCACGTAGCCTACATTTTTTTCCTCTATCTAAATATTTTTTGAATGAATATATTGGAGTGTATTGATCCATTCTATCATTCTGTTGATGGACATTTGGGTTGTTTCCAGATTTGGCTACTATAGGACAAATATACTATAACTTTATAAGTAGCATAATATATATGGTTACATACTATCATATATATGATACGCTGGTGAACATAAATGCACTTTTCCCCCACCACTCTGAATTGCTTTCTATGTCATAGGTTACCAAGCACTTATGAACTCTCTATTCTGTTCTACTCATCTATCTGTTCATTCTTGAACCAATACTACATGGTATGAATGCAGCCAATAACATCTACATATCTGACAGTGCAAGATCTCTTGTACCTTCCTTCCCTGCCTCCCCCTTCTTCTCCTTCTTCAATGCCTTGGCTCTTCCTGTGCCTAGAATTTTTACATATTTTGAATTACCTTGTCATGTGTCCCTACCTCACGCCAAATGCCTTCTGGGATTCTGAGTGGGACTGAACTGAATCAAGACATCAATTGAGAGATTAACCACCTCGCTGCATTTTGAGTCTCCACCACATGGCCCATCTCTGCATTTGTTTAGGTTTTCAGTAATGTCTTTCAGTCTTTCAGTAAAGTTTTATAATTTTTCTCACAAAAGTTTTTCACACTATCCTTTTTTATCTATTATAATTGCTATCAGTGATGCTATTTGTAAATGGTATATTTTTAACTACATTTTCTATTTGTTGCTTTTATATAGAATACAATTGAATTTTTATACTGATATTGTTTTTGGTAATCCGCCATAAACGTTCTTACTAATTCCAATAGTTTATCCGTAAAATATTTTTTAATTTACTGCAGATACAATTGTTTTATCTACAAAAAATGATGGTTTAGTTTTTTCCTTTCCTCAGCATTGCCCAGGTGAGGCCTCTCTCCAGAGGTTCACCCTTGAATTTCTGCTTGCCATTGCCCGAGTACAGGCTCTCTGTAGTGTGGCTCTGCTCCTATGAGAAGTCCCTGCCTGGGGCCCCAGGCTGTCCACAGCATCTTTTGAAATCCAGGTGGAGGCTGCCCCATAGCTCTAGCATTCTTCTTGCCTAAAAATTAGCACCACATGGATGCCACCAAGGTTTATAGCTTGTACTTTCCAGAGCCATGGCTCCAGCCACAGCTGTGGTGACTGGGCACTGTGCTGGATGTGGGTCCCCTGGTCCTGCCTGGTGATGGGGGCAGCCTTGAGAATCTCAGAGGTGCCTTCAGGGTCATTCTCCCAGTCCTGATTATTCCTTCTCTCCCCATCATCTCCTCAGTGAACAGTCACTTGGCTACACCCTTGGTTTGCTCTCCCGAACTCACCTTGTTATTCTTTACATGGTCAGGCTGAAAATTTTCAAAATCCTTCCATTTTACTTCTCTTTTAATTATGAATTCCATCTTTAAGTCATTTCTTTTATCTCATATCTGACTGTATGTGAGTTAAAGTAACCACACTACTTCTTCATTATTTTGCAGAGACATTTCTTCTGCCAAACATTCTAGTTCACTGCTCTTATAGTCCACCTCCTGTAAAGCCTGAGGCATGGATATAATTCAGATGAGTTCTCTGAATCTTTGTAACAAGGATGGCCTTTCCTGTAGTTTCCAAATCTTGTTCCTCATTTCTGCCTGACACCTTATCAGAATATCCTGTCCATATCTCCACCAACATTCTAGTCACAACCATTTACGGAATCTCCGGGAAGGTTCAGGCTTTCCCCATGGTTCTCCTTTTCTTCTGAGCCCTCACCAGAATTGCCCTTCACGCCCCATTCATAGCAATCCAGGCTTTTTCTAGCACATACCTCCAAATCCTTCCGGCCTCTACCCGTTTCTCAGTCCAAAGCCACTTCCACATTTTCAGGTATTTGTTATAGCAACGACCTGATTTCTCACTACCAGTTTTCTGCCTTAGTCTGTTTTGTGTTTCTAGAAAAGAATACCATAGACTGGATCATTTATAATGAACAGAAATTCATTTGGTTCACAGTTCTGGAGGCTGGGAATTCCTACATCAAGGTGCTGGCATCTGGTGAGGGCCTTCGTACTGTGTCATCTCAGGGCAGAGAATGCAAGAGAGCAAGAGAAGGCTGAAGTGGCTTCTATAACTAACCCATTCCTGCAATAATGGCATTTATCCATTCATGAGGGCAGAGCCCTCATAACCCCATCACCTCTTATGACAGGCCTCACCTCCCCACACTGTTGCATGGGGGGTTAATCTTCTAACACATGAACCTTGGGGGGCACACTCAGACCACAGCACTAGTCAAGGATATCTTGAGAGGTGATGAAGTAAAGGATAGGCCTCTGCATCCCAATATTCTCCCAACCTAAAAGCCACAGTCAGGCTGATAAATGAACTCCAAATAATCCGATTTCTGAAATCCATGACAGTGTCTTTGAAAGCCAAGTCAGTCATAAGAACAAGAATTTTCCCGCACTGATACTTAAGCCAAAAATTGACCAAAAAATTAGAAAGGAATGAAGAGAGAAAAAGGAAAGAAAAGAAGGAAAAATCCGTATATATAAAACAACAACAGGAACTGGGGGCATAGTTGGAATTCTGCAGCTCTCACCCTAAAACTGCAAAGAGTGAGCTGCGCCAGTTTGACTTGACTATCCATGAACTTCAGAATAATGGGGCATGTATTTTATTCAATTGGTTTTTATTTTGATTTCATGATATTATTCTGGGGCTTACTATATCACTATATTTAAAAGTTTTTACATTCATGTTCATAAGCGAAATTGGCCTGAAATATTCCTTATTTATTTGTCCTTGGTATCAAGGTTTGTTATATCTTCAAATAAGTTGCAAAATGGTCCCTCTTTGTCTGTTGTCTGGAAGAATTTGTGTAAGAATGGAGCTGTTTTTTCCTTGAGTGTTTGGAATAACTACCTTGTGAGGCAGCAGGGCCTGAAGTTTTAAGGAAAGAAATGTACTACTGATGTAAGTATTTGAAGGTTTTTGGTCTGTGGTAGTCTTCCATTTCCTCTTAAGTCAGTCTTGGTATACTTCCCTAAGCATTTCCCCATTTCATCTACATTTTCAAATTCATTGGCCTAAAGTTGTTAGCAATGCCTTATTTCTACTATGTTTGCGTGTGGTACCTATAGTGATATTCCCTGTTTTATTCCAGGATTGGTACTTGTACCTTCTCTTTATTTTTGGTAAACATCACAAGGTTTTGTCCATTTTATTCATGTCATTGAAGAATAAACTTTTATATATCTCAATCCTTCCTATTGTATATTTCTTGTTGTTTCCTTTGCTTATTGAGCCTATCTTTATTAATTATTTTTTCCTTTTTGGATAATTTTGCATTTGCTTTTTTAAACTTCTTTGAAGGATATCAAACTTCTTTTCAGCATTTATTCTTTTCTAATATATGAATATGAAACTTTTTCTTCTAGTTAAAACGTTGGCTTCAGTCACAGTTTTAATATGTAGCATTTTCTTCTTCTTTTGTTTTTTTTTGTTTTTGTTTTTGTTTTGAGATGGAGTCTCACTGTGTTGCCCAGGCTGGAATGCAGTGGCGCAATCTCCACTCGCTGCAAGCTCCGCCTCCCGGGTTCACTCCATTCTCCTGCCTCAGCCTCCCGAGTAGCTGGGACTACAGGCGCCTGCCACCACATCCGGCTAATTTTTGGATTTTTAGTAGAGACGGGGTTTCACCGTGTTAGCCAGGATGGTCTCGATCTCCTGACCTCGTGATCTGCCTGCTTCGGCCTCCCAAAGTGCTGCGATTACAGGCATGAGTCACCACACCCAGCCAATATGTCACATTTTCATTACTCAATTCAAAATTCAATGTTCATTATAATTATATAACATGATCTATTTATAACAATGTTTCTAATTTCCAAAGATATCTTTCCATTTATGCTTTTGTGATTGAGTTCTCCCTTAATTACATTATGATCAGAGAATATTTGGATATTATGTAAATCATTTGAAATGTTTTAAATCTTGCTTTATAGTCATGTTTGCAAATGCTCTGTGTATACTAGAAAATATGTGTTTTCTGCAATTGGTTATGGTGACCAACAGATGCTACTAAATCTAGTTTGTTACTTATATTACTCATCCTTTTGTACCTGGTCTGATAACTTCTTTCTTTTTGGAAATGGAGTCTCACTTTGTCACCCAGGCTGGAGTGCAGTGGTGCAATCTCAGCTCACTGAAAGCTCCTGCCTCCCAGGTTCACTCCATTCTCCTGCCTCAGCCTCCTAAGTAGCTGGGACTACAGGCGCCTGCTGCCATGCCCTGCTAATTTTTTGTGTTTTTTTAGTAGAGACAGGGTTTCACCATGTTAGCCAGGATGGTCTTGATCTCCTGACCTCGTGATCTGCCTGCCTCAGTCTCCCAAAGTGCTGGGATTACAGGCGTGAGCCACCACCCTGGCCTGGTCTGATAACTTCTATCAATCACTGAGAGAAGTGTACCAAAGTTTACCTCTATAATTGTGAATTTGTCTATTTCTCCTCATAGGGCTATCAAGTTTTTGCTTTATATATTTTGGTGTTATTTTTATGAGGTACATCCACATTTAGATAATTGTGTCTTCCTAATTGAAATTTTCATTACCATGAAGCATCATTATCCCACCCAATGCTTTCTGCCTTGCAGCCTATTTTGCGTGACATTAATCTATTTACACCAAAATATCTTTTGCAAGTACAAAAGTGCATAATTGCCAATCATTTCTACATGATCTATTTTCATCAGCTGATCTTAAGATTTTTTTTCTTGTCTTACAGTGTATCCACTGAGCTTTAGATTTTGGTTATTCTATTTATTTTTAGAAGTTCTGTTGTCTCTCTGCTGCTGCTCAGCCTGAAGAGAAGTGGAGCGATCATGGCTCCCTGTAGCTTCGACCTCCTGGGCTCAAGCGATCTTCCAGCTTCAGCCTTCTGAGTACCTGCAACCGCAGGCTTGTGTCACCATGCCTGGCTAAGTTTTAACACTTTTTTTGTAGGCCAGATGCGGTGGCTCACGCCTGTAATCCCACCACTTTGGGAGGCCGAGGCGGGTGGATCACGAGGTCAGGAGATCGAGACCATCCTGGCTAATATGGTGAAAACCCCGTCTCTACTAAAAAAACACAAAAAATTAGCCAGGCGTGGTAGCAGGCGCTAATTTTTTGTATTTTTTTTTAGTAGAGTAGGCACCTGTAGTCCCAGCTACTTAGGAGGCTGAGGCAGGGGAATGGAGTAAACCCAGGAGGTGGAGCTTTCAGTGAGCCGAGATTGTGCCACTGCACTCCAGCCTGGGTGACAAAGTGAGACTCCATTTCACAGCTACTCGGGAGGCTGAAGCAGGAGAATGGTGTGAACCTGGGAGGTAGAGCTTGCAGTGAGCCGAGATTGTGCCACTGCACTCCAGTCTGGGAGACAGCAAGACTCCATCTCAAAAAAAAAGAAAAAAGAAAATTGTAGAGATGGGGTCTCTATTGCCTAGCCTAGGCTCGTCTTGACCTCCTGGCCTCAAGCGATCCTCCTACCTCAGCCTCCCAAAATGCTGGAATTACAGGTGTGAGCAACCACACCCAGCCTAGAAGTTCTGTTTTTAAGTGGACCATATCGTTTTTTATAGTTTCAACTTTCTCTGCATACATTTCAAATTTTTATTTCATTTCTTTAAACATGCTATGTTTAGTTGTTTCAAAACACGTATCTGATAATTTCATTCTTTAAAATCTGTCCAGTTCTGCTTCCGTGATTTTTGTGTCTCCTGATCCTCATTCACAGTTTTCTCCCCACCAACCCACCACCATTACTTTGGGTATCTCGCAATCCGTACTAGAAAACATGTATGTTCTGCCATGGGTTACAGTGTCCACTAGATGTTATTAAATGGCTGCCTGCTGGCTGCCGCTCTTGGAAGTTACTGCTGTTGGTGACCCGAGGTCCCGAATGTATTCACCCTCCTTTACAAGCTTTCCTGTTTCCTTCTAGGAATGTTAGGGGCACTAACAGTCTCAACCATCTCAAGTCAACTCCATGGCTTGATTTTCCTTTTCCTCCAAGTCATAGATCACATGTACCCAGGACAAGTCTAGGCAGGAGCTGGTCTGTGGTCCCAGATAAATTCTCTGGAAATTTTTTCCCCATTTTCTTTTCTGTCGGTTCATTTCCAAAGCAGCTATCTTTAAAATCGCCTATGGATGCGTGGAGTGTAGGTTTAGATACGGCTCAGCTCTGCAGCGTGTGCGATTCCCTTTGGGGTCCCAGCCTCGCACCAGGAGGCTCTTCTTTACGACTCTGGGTACTGGAATTGATTTCTCCTCCTCTCGTCCCAAGTAGCTGAGGAACCAAGACCTAGTGTGGGCCCAGCAGGCACCCTCAGGGCATAAGCCTGGTTTGATGGTCACAGACCCTTTCATGCATTTAATATACATACCAGCTTGAAAATTCTCTACAGACTTTTGTACCATAAGTTAGGTTCCTACTGCCTTTTCATATTTTTGATATTTTTAAAGATTTTTGAAAAAAAATATAGGCCAGGCACAGTGGCTCACACCCGTAACCTAGCACTTGGGGAGGCTGAGGCAGGAGGATCACTTGAGCCCAGGAGTTTGAGACCAGCTTGGGCAACATAGTGAGACCCCATCTCTACAAAAAAATACACAAAGTAGCTGGGTGTGTGATGTGGTTTGGCTGTGTCCCCACTCAAATCTCATGTTGAATTGTAGTTCCCATGATCCCCACGGGAGGGACCCGGTGGGAGGTAATTCAATCATGGGGGTGGGTTTTTCCCCCAGTTGTTCTCATGAAAGTGAAAAAGTCTCATGAGATCTGATGGATTTATAAAGGGCAGTTCCCCTGCACATGCTCTGCTGCCTGCCACCATGTAAGACCTGCCTCTGCTCCTCCTTCACCTTCCACCATGATTGTGAGGCCTCCCCAACCATGTGCAACTGTAAATCTGTTAAACTTCTTTTTCTTTATAAATTACCCAGGCTCAGGTATGTATTTCTTTATTAGCAGTGTGAGAACAGACTAGTATAGTGTGGTAGTGTGCACCTGTCATCCCAACTACTCATGAGGCTGAGGTAGGAGGATCAATTGTACCAGGAGGCAGAGGTTGCAGGAGGCTGAGATGGGAGGATCAATTGTACCAGGAGGCAGAGGTTGCAGGAGGCTGAGGTGGGAGGATCAATTGTACCAGGAGGCAGAGGTTGCAGGAGGCTGAGGTGGGAGGATCAATTGTACCAGGAGGCGGGGGTTGCAGGAGGGTGAGGTGGAAGGATGGCTTGCACCCGTGAGGCAGAGGCTACAGTGAGTTGTGACTTGCACCACTGCATTCCACTTTCTCTGGGTGACTGAGTGAGACTCTGTCTCAAAACAAGAGGTCGAAGTTCTGAGTCACTAATTCAGTTTTCTCTGGATTATGGACCACAGGAGTTAATGCAGGTTCTAAAAATGCCTAACATTACCAGGAGATAAGGTTGGGCTCTGCAAGAATCCAGTTCAATAGCTATTAAAATATATTCTTCTCCTTGAATAAATGTTCTTAGAAAATCGAATAATATTGCTTTATAGGCCTCCAGATCCTAGTTGGTTTTTATTGCTCTGTTTTTAAATAGTTCATGGAATCAGGATGACAGAAGTTTAGACAGCACAGTCCCTGCATTGCTTATTACTAAATCTCCTAAGCTACTGCATAGCACTGTTCCCAGGGAATGTGGAAAAGTGGCACGGCTACACAGTCAGAGACTCATATGCTGGAAGGACCCTTAGAGATTTTCTGAACCAACCAATCAATTGATTTTTTAAAAGAAACAGAAGAATTCTCAAGGTTAAGTGACTTACCTCACATTAAATCTGCAGTGTTAAACTGCAGAGCTTCAACTAGAATGTGTCCTCTCCATTCCAGGCCATTGTCTAAGTAACAGCTTCTCCTAACAGAAAACCCAACAACATCACACAACACCGTTTCTCTGACCCAACAGGAAGCCCTGAGGTAGGGGCACTCAGTCACAGGGTACCTCAGCCCTGCCACTGGGAACCAGACCCTCCCCTCTTCCCATTGAACCATCCTTGTGGCTGCAGAAAGAGAAGTGTAAAGGGGGAAAGAAACATCTTCCTATGAGGCTTGGACTTGTTCTTGCCAAGAAATGCCTGAGCCAGGGACATCCACCCCTGTCTGGATGGTTGAGGCAGTGTCTGATGGTCAGTTTTAGCTTTCCAGGCTCCAAGGAAGAGAAGAGCCAGAAAGAGGAGGTTTCAGATGCATTTCTTGTGTCGTCCCTTTAAAATAGATGCTTCACAGGTTTGCTTTTGTTGGTTTTAAGACTACAAGATAGTCATCTCTCTCTCATGATATCTGACATCCACAAATATGTACAGATATTTATATGCAATTTAGTCAAGGTTGGAAAATCTAACAACTTGTAGCCACTACCCAGAACAAGAAAGAGAACATTACAAGTCTCCATGCATCCCTTGCCAATCACAATCCCCCTCTAAACAAGTATCTGACATTTTTAGTGGTCATTGCTTTTCTTTTCTTTATAGTTTTACAACATGTGTGTACCTCCGTAGAATATACAGTTTGGTTTTTCATGTTATTGAATTTTATGTAAATTAAATCACATTATGTATTATTTTTTTAAAGATTTTTTGTAGAGACGGGGTCTCACTGTGCTGCCCAGGCCAGTCTCAAACTCCTGGCCTCAAGTGATCCTCCTGCCTCAGCCTCCCAAAGCTCTGGGATTGCAGGTGGGAGCCACAGTACCCAGCCACCCATGCTATACACTCTTCTGGGACTGCTTTTCCCCCTCATCATTATATTTGTAAGATTCATCCACACTGTTATCTATAACTGCCATTCTCTTCATTGCTGAACAGAATCCCATAGAATAAATATACTTCAGCTTACTTATCAATTCTATTATTGATGGGCATTTGGGCAGCTTGCAATTTGGGGTTATTATTAACAGTAATAATATGACATCTTGAGCATGCTGGTACATAGATCTTTAGACACACACACAAACTCACACTCAGATCTCTGAGGTATATTCCTAGGGGGAGAGCTGGTGTGATTGTCTTCAACCTTACTGGATAACATGAGGCTGTTCCTCAGTGATGGCACCCATTTGCAATCCCTTCAGTGGACTGGAGGGTCCCTGATAATCCATCCACATCCTGGTTAACACGTGATGGTGTCAAGCTGTAAACCTTACTGACATGATGGTGAGATGGCAGTACCGCTGAGCATTTCTGTGGTTTGGGACTCTGACTGTTGATGAGATCAAACACAGTGAAAGGTGGAGTGGCTGTTTTTGCATTAGCCTTTTTGTGATTTGCTCATTCAAGTCTTTGGCTCATGTTCTATTGATCATCCTGGCCTTTTGCTGTGATTTATAGATGTTCTTTATGTATTCTAGATACTAGTCCTTTTCCAGTATCTTTTCCAACAGTCTGACTTCTGTTCTCATTCTTTTTGTGGTGTGCTTTGATGAATAAGTTTCTTCATTTTAGTGTGTTAAATCGAGCAATCTTTTTTCATGTGTGGTTGGTGCATACTGTGTCTTGTTGGGGAAATCTTTCCCTCCCCCAAGGCCATGGCAACAACCTCCAATAGTCCCTTCCAAAAGCTTGTGCTTCCATGTTTAGATCTTGATATTTTCTACCTCTGGTCTTAGTTCTGGACTAAGACCCTACCAGCTGACCCCCTCCCCCTTGTAGAAAATAATGATAACACCTGCATCTACCAGAGAAGGTGAGCAGTCTCCACATGAGGCAAATGTGGCACAATCAAGCAGACAGGATCCTGGTGAGGCCACCCTCTGGAGAAGCTGCATGGGAGCTACACAAGTGAGTTCCCATGTCTGGGTTTTTAGTTTAGACCAAGCACAGTCCACACAGTGAGCACAGGGACAGGCAGGTAGAGAATCCATAGGGAAGAGCCTGCAGCCTTTGTTGGAATGGGAAACCAGCGGGGATGCCAGGAACAGGATATGAATGCCAAGGCAGGGAAATCCCGTAAGTGAAAAAGCCAGAGAAGGGGTCCTCAGACTCCACCTTTCCTCATAACCCATTGATCCTGAACCACACGTACAACAGACGCAGTCACTCTGCTGAGGACAGAGGAGATGAACGGACGGAAATTGTCACTCAAGAAACAAGATTTCAGTTCACGCCCAGCCAAAGAAACTACCTACCAAGCAAAGGAAGTAATAATCATGGAGGAAAATAACTGATTCTGAACTCCCCAGCTCAGCTATTTTTTTTTTTTTTTTTTTTTTTTTGAGATAGAGTCTCGCTCTGTCACCCAGACTGGAGTGCAGTGGCGCAGTCTCGGCCCACTGCAAGCTCCGCCTCCCGGGTTCACGCCATTCTCCTGTCTCAGCCTCCCGTGTAGCTGGGACTACAGGCGCCCGCCACCACGCCCAGCTAATTTTTTGTATTTTTAGTAGAGATAGGGTTTCACCGTGTTCGCCAAGATGGTCTCGATCTCCTGACCTCGTGATCCGCCCGCCTCGGCCTCCCAAAGTGCTGGGATTACAGGCTTGAGCCACCTGCGCCTGGCCCCAGCTCAGTTGTTATGACCAGAATGCGATGAAAAATTACCCAGCACATGAGGAGCCAAGAGAGCAGATCATGTTCCTGAGAAAAGGGAAGTCGGCTGTGTGTGGCTCCAAGTGTGGTTCCGGGCGCTGGAATCAACATGTCAGTGTTCACTCTGTTTATTCATTCTTGTGTATATAGTTAAAAGAGTTCTTTTTTTTTTTGAGATGGAGTCTCGCTCTGTCATCCAGGCTGGAGTACAGTGGTGCAATCTCTGCTCACTGCAACCTCCGCCTCCTGGTTCAAGTGATTCTCCTGCCTTGGCCTCATGAGTAGCTGGGACTACAGGAGCCTGCCACAATGCCCTGCTAAGTTTTTTGTATTTTTAGCAGAGACGGGGTTTCACCGTGTTGGCCAGGCTGGTCTTGAATTCCTGACCTCAGGTGATCCACCCGCCTCAGCCTCCCAAAGTGCTGGGATTACAAGTGTGAGCCACCTTGCCCAGCATTTTTGTTTGTTTTTAACTATTTCATTAGTCAGTTTTCCCGACACTGTCTATTGAAAAAAATCCACCATTGCTGCACTGACCTGAAGTGCATGCTCACACAGTCATAAATCACACACACACGATTCTGTTTCTGGGTTTTCTCTTCTCCTCATGTGGCTCACTTGCCTACTATTAGCACACTGTGGTGACCCAGCTCTACAACACGACTTCATATTTAACACAGCCAGTCTTCCTACGGTGTTCAAGGATGTCTTGGCTACCCATGGCACTTTGCAATTCCATATATATTCTAGAGGTGGCTTTAAAATGTCACTAAACAAACAAATGAAAAACCTGTGGAAGTGTGATTGAGGCCACATGGAATTGCACAGTCAACTTGGGAAGGGCCCAGATCATGGTGTGGCATCCGCGTGGCACTGGTATGGCATCCGCGTGGCACCTGTGTGGTGCCTGCCAATCCATGAACATTCATGGCTTTGTATCTGTAGGCTCTTCCAATGTCTTACATGAAGTTTCATAACTTTACCTGGAGAGGCCTTTTTGTTAGATTTATTTCTGGCCGTTTGACTTTTTTTGATGCTACTTTAGTTATATATCTAATTTTTTTTTTCAGATGAAGTCTTGCTCTGTCACCAGGCTGAAGTACAGTGGCGCAATCTTGGCTCACTGCAACTTCCACCTCCCTGGTTCAAGCAATTCTTCTGCCTCAGCCTCCCGAGTAGCTGGAATTACAGGCACCCACCACCACACCGAGCTAATTTTTGTACTTTTAGTAGAGACAGGGTTTCACCATATTGGCCAGAATGGTCTCGATCTCTTGACCTCCTGATCTGCCCACCTCGGCCTCCTAAAGTGCTGGGATTACAGGCGTAAGTCACTGCACCCATCCTAAAAAAAATTTTTGAATTTCTTTCTTGAATACAGAAATGTAACTTTAATCCTTGTATCCAATAACCTTGCAAAGCTCAATTACCATTAATTCTAGTAATATCTACAGATTGCTTTGGTTTTTCTATGTGCATGATAATCTGTGAATAATGGTACTTTTATATATTCCTTCATAATCTTTATAAGTTGTATTGCTTTTTATCACTTACTGCACTGGCTGGGACCTCTCTCGCAAAGTTGGATAGGAGTGGTGTTAGCTGACACTCTTATCTCGTCTTCCTCTCTAAGACGAATTGTTGACATCTCACTATTGAGTATGACATTTGCTGTGGGCCTTTTGCAGCCATCCTTTATCAGATTGAGGAAGTTCCTGTCCATTTCTAGATTGCTAAGAGGTTTCTTTTTAAATTATGAACACATGCTGAACTCTGTCCAAGGCTTGTTATACATCTACTAAGGTGATCATATTCTTTTTCTCCTTTAATGTGTCAGCGTGATGAATTATATTGATTGGTTTTCTAAGGCTACACCTATTCTGAGAATACATCCACTTTGGTAATGAGGTATTTTTTCTCCTTCTATTACTGATCTCAACTTGCTGATATTTGTTAAGGATCTCTGCACCGTGTTCATGAGGGAGATTAGCCGGCAGTTAATTTTCCTTTCTGGCAATGTTTTTACTTGGTTTTTGCATCAAGTGTGCTGGTCTCAAACAACAAATTGGGATGTGCTGCTGCTTTTCCTGTATTCTGAAAGCATATGTGTGAGATCAGTGTTAGTTATTCCTGAAAGCCTTCCTAGAGCTCACGAAATCAGTCTGCCATGCAGAACAAATCCTGGCCAGGAGACTCTTTTCCTTCTCCTTCGGTCAGTTCAGAGTTGGGCATCTTTCTCTCAGGAGTTCCCAGGGCTGGGCAAGAGATGGGCACCATGGGGATGTGGGTGAGTCTTCCCTCAATTTCCCACCATGGGCAGGCCCTGCCTCACTGTCCCCGCCCCAGGCCTCTCCACCCCGACAGCCAAGGGTGTGCAGGGAATACCTCCCTCTGGACAGAGGCGGCCCGTGGCCCTGGAATTCTCTAGCCTTTCTGTGTCCATCCAGGGAAATACCTCCCTTCAGACAGAGGTGACCCATGGCCCTGGAATTCTCTAGCCTTTCTGTGTCCATCCAGGGAAATACCTCCCTTCAGACAGAGGTGACCCATGGCCCTGGAATTCTCTAGCCTTTCTGTGTCCATCCAGACATTGACCTTGAAGTTTCACATCTTTAATGCTTTCCTAGTCCTTTCCTTTCCCCCAAATGCAGGCCTCGTGTGATATCATTTCGGTGGGAAGGTTCAGCCTAACAGCACTGCCAGATTCCAGAAGCATCAACTCTCCTTGCTCATCACGTCACATCCACTCTAGGAAACAGATCTTTGTCTGCTCAAGCCTAACCAATCCCTCTCATCTGTGTGATATGACAGAGGGTGGCACGGTAACTTCCCCCCTCTCCAGAATAACACCAGCAATACTTCACAGGAAGGTGCAACTTCACAGCCAATCACACATTCCAACCAAACGGGCCACAGCTGTAAACCAAAGACAAGCTACTATTTCAAGTGCTTTGCATTTGCAAATATCTCAGTGTTCTTGTTTCAATGAATACAAGTGGTAGAGCTAAAGTTTTTGTCTGAGTCTAGAAAAAAGTCTTACAATGAATCTCTTCCAGGCATACATCTAAGAATAATGGAATAAAAATCAGGAATATTGTTGGATAAATCAGAAGCTCCGGCAAAATCTATGCTTGTGTATATGCTTGTGTTACTACAAAGAGGAAGAAAGTTTCCAGTCCTGCCTGGCTTGCGTCAATATGCCAGTCAATTTTATCCCTTTCCAGTTTCTGGGGGTGTAGTGTCTACAATATTTGCAATTTTCAATGTTCTTTGAATAAAGAAAAGAAATATGATGTTTCTGAATCTTTGCTCCACTTTGCTGCAGGAACCTGTGTGTACAGAGCAACACCAACATTTTATTCTTTTTTCCACTGTAAAAGAATATGGGCTTTTTTTTTTTTTTTTTTTTTTTGAGACAGAGTCTCGCTCTGTCGCCCAGGCTGGAGTGCAGTGGCCGGATCTCAGCTCACTGCAAGCTCCGCCTCCCGGGTTTACGCCATTCTCCTGCCTCAGCCTCCTGAGTAGCTGGGACTACAGACGCCCGCCACCTCGCCCGGCTAGTTTTTTGTATTTTTTTAGTAGAGACGGGGTTTCACTGTGTTAGCCAGGATGGTCTCGATCTCCTGACCTCATGATCCGCCCGTCTCGGCCTCCCAAAGTGCTGGGATTACAGGCGTGAGCCACCGCGCCCGGCCAATAGGGGCTTTTCTCATTCTCCATCCAAAGTCATTATTACTTAAAAAAATAGAATTGGGCCGGGTGCAGTGGCTTGCACCCGTAATCCCTGCACTTTGGGAGGCCGAGGGGGGCAGATCACCTGAGGTCAGGAGTTCAGGACCAGCCTGGCCAACATGGCGAAACCCCGTCTCTACTAAAAATACAAAAATTAGCCAGGTGTGGTGGTGGGTGCCTGTAATCCCAGCTACTTGGGAGGCTGAGACAGGAGAATCACTTGAACTCAGGAAGCGGTGAGCCAAGATCGCACCACTGCACTCCAGCCTGGGTGACAGAATGAGACTGTCAATAATAATATTAATAATAATAATAAATCAGCAAAGGGAGTCTCTAATTAGCATTTAGTGGGTTTTGCACATCACACCACGACTCCTGCTGGGCATTGGTGCAGAGCAGGTGGACGCACGCGTTCTCTGCATTTGTGACCTGCTCACACATGGGTCATTCCAACGGAAACCCCGTCACCCAGGTGACATTTACGGAAAGCATTACGCTGTTTGGTGAGTAGTTACTATAAAAAAAGTTTAAAGGAAGAGTTGTCCTGGAAAAAGATGCTTTATACATGAAGGACTTGGGTGCTTGGAAAAGCATCCTGCAGAAGGTGGAGTGTGAGTTTTGCTAAGCTTAGGACATGGGTGGCTGTGATCTCGCCCAGCAGAGAGTACAACGTTGACCATCACGACACCGCACTCACGCTGGTCCTGGCAGAATCGGTCCCTGCCATCCATGCTGCCTGAGTCACAGAATTGAAAAAGTGGTGGCAAAAACGAGCGTTCAAGACCACACGGCCCAACAGAAAGGCCTGCAGGCCGAGGGATACTTGTGGTTTGGCCGGCCTGAGGTCCTGCCAAAACAGTTCATTCTGGTCTCTACACCTCCCTGGAAGGAGGTGCTTCATCTTTTGGAGAAAATTACTCTCCTTTTGAGCGTCCTGACAGTTTTCACGCTGGCCATACCCTCCAGTTACACACCCAAATGTCCAGAAGCTGCCCGCCAAGGGTCCACAGCTCACGTTCCCGCCCCGGGTGTCCAGGTTATTCACTCGGGAAGCAAAAAACAACGGGACCAAGGATTAGAAATTAAACTGTGGAATTTACCTTTTTATCAGCAGTGTGTGTGGCTCTGCCTTCCTCATTGCCTGTGTGGAAACCCAGGTCCACGTGGAGGAATCAGATGGCCCACAGGGCGGCTGCTGAACTGAGAAGGCGTCTCTGCTCGCTGCATTAGTGTCAGCAGCAGGGCCCGAAAGAGATGATCTTCGCCCACACACTTCACGAAGTCTTGAATTAATTATCCGAACTTCCACTTTAGGATCCTAATCATTTAAATACAAAAAAGAGCGGGGAGAGCCTTTTCGTGTGGTCAGAAATAAATCTCCTTTGAGTGTGTATTTCATTCTCGGTGCCATGATTTAAGGGATGAGACGGCATTTTGTAGAAGTGAAAAGAGACACAGATAGAAATACAAAAAATACTGGAGCTGAAGTTTCTGCTTCTTACCTGACTTTACACGGACAGTTTCTAGGTCTCAGAGGCCTCCAGAGCAAAGGGGGCTTAAGAGTAGCCTACAACAGCACGGGCACATAGTAGCTGCTCAATACATGTTGATGAAAGAGAAAGGACCAGAACCATTTTTGTTTGCCAACAAGAACCGCCTTCTAGGTTTCACCACAAATAACAGAGGGCAGGTAGAATAAACTCATGTTTCCCCAAATGATTGTTGAAGCACTTCTTACTCATCGTACATTTCTGCTAAATACCTTCTAATGTGACAGGCGTTAGTAAACATCATTAATTGTTCAAAAATATAATTAAATATAAAAACACAATTTCCTACTTCTAACTGATGCCTTATATTTTCCAAAATAGATTTAAGAAAGAGTTTATTCAAAACAACATCTTTCTAAGGACGATCATCCACGGGGACCCCAACCTTACGAGGAGCTGCCCCCAACCCCACATTCCAACCAGCTGGCACCACCCTGCAGCAACAGCCAGGCCACAGTGGAAGCTTCTCTTTCAAATTTATATCGTCTTATAAATTATTTGCCTTTTATAATAATGCAGCACTTTCATAATAAAATACAGCAAGCAACAAAAGCAAAAATAAATAAGTGGGATTATATCAAACCAAAGAGTTCCTACTCAGCAAGGAGACAACAATAAAAGGCAGCCTACAGATTGAGGGAAACATTTGCTAATATTTTCTACAATATCTAAAATACACTATAAGGAAGTCAAACAACTCAATAGCAGAAAAAAAATCTGGTTAAAAAGTGAGTAAAGGACACAGCGAGATCCCATCTCTATAAAAAACTTTGCAGATAGGCAGGCACGGTGGGCGCACCTCATGGTCCAGGCTACTCGGGAGGCTGAGGCAGGAGGATCACTTGACCCTGGGAGTTCACCGCTTCAGTGAGCTGTGATGGTGCCACCACTCTCCATCCTGGCAATGGTGGTGCAAGACTCAGTCTGTTTGAAAAAAAATTGTTTTTTTAAGGAGCAAAAGACTTTAACAGATATTTCTTTAAAGAAGATACACAAATGACCAACAGGTACTTTAAGAAGTGCTTGGCACCACTAGCCATAAGGGAAATGCATATCAAATCCACGGTGAGTTATCACCTCGCCCCAGCTAGAGTGGCTACTATCAAAAAGACAGAAAATATCCAGTGCTGGGAAGGATGCGGACAGAAGGTATCGCGAGTACACTGTTGGTGGGAATGTAAACTGTTGCAGCCATTATGGAAAACAGTGTGGAGTTTCCTCACAAAAATGAAAATAGAGTTACCTGCGATCCAGCAATGCCACTGCTGGGCATCCATCCAATGAGAAGGAAATCAGAACATCACGGAGGTCACCGTACGCCCGTTTACTGTGGCACCGTTCACAGTAGCCAAGGCAGGGAAGCAGTGTAAATGAATACAGAAAACACGGTAAATGTGCAGTGGAATATTATGCAGCCAGCAACAGAAGGAAGCCCGTGTACAACGCGGTGCGTGGAATTAGAAGGCATTCCGTGAGGGAGACGGGCAGAGACGAAGAGCTGCATGGTCTCACATGTGGAGCCTAAAAAATTGTGTCAAACTCATAGAAACAGTAGAATTAGAACAGTGGCTGTAGGGACTGGGAGGGGAAATGAGGATGGCACCATCATCACCACGCCCCGCGTCACAGGACAGGGATACAGTACGTGTCAGGGTATCACTGTGTGGGAAAAGGTCACGCCGTCATCACCACGTCCCACGTTACGTGACACGGATACTGTATGTGTCAGGGGTATCGCTGTGTGGAGAGAAGGTCACATGGCCGGGACGTAACAGACAGAACGTGGAATCCTGGGGCTTCTTCTTCGCACACGAGTGCTCCATGTATCCATTCTGCCCTGATTTCGTCCACATGTCCAGTGAGTGATCAGTGAGCACCCGCTCTGTGTTGGACGCCATTGTATTCAGCTCTGGGGATGCATTGGTGGGAGACAGAGCCTCCGTCTCTCTGGACCCCCAATGCCCCACAGCGCTCTCTGATCTCCCATTCTCTTGGATCGGTATGTCCAAGCTCCTGCCACAAACCCACCCTGTGCAATCAGCTGCAGCAAATCAGTTCAGCTGTCCAGTCCAGTCACTCCGGACAAAGCTCAGGGTGGCCGTCTGGCTGTTCCCAGACCCACGAAGGTCATGCTTCACTAAAACAGACACTTGCATCAATCTAGGAGATGTGGTCCCATCTATGTTGAGTGTTTATGTTATTTAAAATCTAGGCAAGCCAGGCACAGTGACTCACACCTGTAATCCCAGCACTTTGGGAGGCTGAGGTGGGTGGATTGCCTGAGGTCGGGAGTTCCAGACTATCCTGGCCAGTATGGTGAAACCACATCTACTAAAAAAATAAAAAATAAAAAATAAAAAATAGCTGGGCCTGGTGGCTAGCACCTGTAATCCCAGCACTTCGGGAGGCTGAAGTGAGCAGATCATCTGAGGTTGGGAGTTTGAGACCAGCCTAACTGACATGGAGAAACCCCATCTCTACTAAAAATACAAAATTAGTCAGGCATGGTGGTATATGCCTGTAATCCTAGCTAGGGAGGCTGAGGCAGGAGAATCACTTGAACCTGGGAGGCAGAAGTTGCCAGTGAACTGAGATCATGCCACTGCACTCCAGCCTGGGCAACGAGAGCGAAACTTCGTCTCAATAAATAAATAAATAAATAAATAAATAAATAAATAAATAGGCATGGTCGTGGGTGCCTGAAATCCCAGCTACTCAGGAGGCTGAGGCAGGAGAATCACTTAAACCCAGGAGGCAGAGGTTGCAGTGAGCCGAGATCGTGCCATTGTATTCCAGCCTGGACAACAAGAGCAAAACTCTGTCTCAAAATAAAATAAAATCTAGGCAAATCAAAATTTTGTAGATGAAATTTCATCTTAATATAAACTTTCTATATAAATCCTTGGGTCAAGTAAAGAAAATAATTACCCTTTTATTTGTTTTTGGCATCTGGGTTTCAGAAGCTTAAAGACAAATGTGCTGGTGCATTCCCCCTGTATTTAGAAGCCTGCCGTATTCCTAGGATGGGTAGAAGTATCTCCAGCTCTTTCAGAAATTCCTGCAAGATGAGATCAGTTCCGGAGCTGGGCGGCGTCAGCCTGCAATGGGAGGGCCGTGGATGGCACCAAATACACAAGTTCTACCTGGATTTGTGTCGGTGAAACCCACACTTCCTGCTGTAGCCCCCAGTCCTCGTTAGACCGTGGAGGGTCCTGGATGTTTAACAGCACAGCACTGGCCCCAAGGGTCCAGGGCTTACTGTGGACCAGCCCTTCCCAGGACCAGGAAGCAGCCCTGCCCAGAGCCCAGCAGGGTCTGTGTCTGGAGCCCACTCCAGCAGCTGCCCCGACCCCAGCGTTCTGCCTGCAGATCCCTGGGAAAGGCTGCTCCCTGCTCTGGGTGTCTGCAGGTTCATAGTACCTTCTCGCTGACACGTTACTCGGCAGGAAAAGCCCTAGCTGAGAGGTGCAGATGGCGGGCGTGGCCCCTCCCTGGTCCTCCCTGCGGGTACTGCCCAGGCCTCAGCCCTGCGTTTCACCAGGCCCAGCCCACACCCCTCCTGGCCTCTGAAGTCCCGTCGGCCCCAGTCTCCCTGACTTCCTCAGGCTTTCACTGTCCTGGTCTTTGCCTTTTCCCTCATTTCCCCAGCTGCTGTGCAGTGGAAACACGGACTGTGTCTGATCTAGTCAAAACAGCAATTTCAACTCCCATTCATCAAAACACAGCGTCACGCCTGGGAACCAAGGGTGTGGAGGGGATGTGCCCAGGCTGAGCGTGTCCCCATGGCCAGCAGCTGTGGGGCAGACACTCCGGGACTGAGCAAGACCACGACCCTCCCTGAAGCCGCTGACCCTGAGACGAGCCTCACCCGGCCCCGTGATGACGGCCACCGTGCGTTCTCCTGTATTCATTCACGCACCCGTAGGCTCACCCATCTATTCACCAAGAACCATAACATTCACGCACCCATCTGCTCACCTGCCCACTCACCAAGCACCATATTGTTCATGCACCCATAGGCTCACCCATCCACTCACCAAGCACCGTACCATTCACGCACCCCTCGGCTCACCTGCCCACTCACCAAGCACCGTATCTTTCATGCACCCCTTGACTTACCCATTCATTCACCAAGTACATGCACCCATCGGCTCACCCGTCCACTCACTAAGCACCATATCATTCACGCACCTGTCGGCTCACCCATCCACTCACCAAGCACCATATCGTTCACGCACCCATCAGCTCACCTGCCCACTCACCAAGCACCACCCTGCAGATGGCATGGAGTGGACACTGGAGGCGTGTACTCTGGGGACTCGGTCCCACTCTCACCCTTGCTGACCTTCCCTGGAAGGTCATCAGTGGCCAGACCAGGCTGGACAGGGGCAGTACTGGGGGAGGCTAGAGGGCCAGGCCAGGCTCCCTCTGTCTACTGTGTGCATCGACCTGTCTCTCAGGCCTCGCAGGACAACACGTGTCTGTGTGGACCTGGGTGGCAGATGTCACAGTGTTCCTGAAGCACGAGGCACACGCCTGCACTGCGGTTAAAGCACGAAGGTGCTGGCCTGAGCACACCCTCATGTTCCTTCTTCCCACACCAGAGCTACAGTAACAACAGAGACGTTATCTGAGGCAACCAGACTGACCTGAAGTAAAAGAAGGGCTGGGACACGTGTGAACTCCGTGTGGACAGGTGGGGTGGATGGCACAGTCGGTGGGGCCACACCGAGAGGCAGGGCCAGGGCAGGGCAGGAGGAGCCCCTCACCCCTGGGAGCTGGGCAGGCAGCCAACCACAAAGGCAGGTCCCTATCAGTCGTCACCAAACTCCAAGGAAAGCACGCACCACCGCAGGGAAACACAGCAACAGGAGAGAAGCTGCCGCCAGGGCAGCAGAGCTAACGTCAGAATTGGAGCAGGACATTTTAAGAATATACCTAGATAATATCCTCAGGGGGACAAAGAGGGGTATCTGATATTTCATGTTCAGCTGTGAAACAAAAACAGGAGAAACTGAAATATTTAACTGTTGGGGGAAACGTCTTCATAGAAGAGGAAAAAATGGACTCAGTCTTGAATGAGAAAAACAGACCCACTCTGTGGATTAGGTCGGATCAAGCCATCACCCCTGAGCACACCCTGTGGAGCCAGAGGATGCTCTAATATGACATCTGTTTTGTACACGTTACTATCCTGTGTTTGAATATCACAAATTTCAAATTCTCTAAAAACGTGGATCATTTTTATTTATGCTAGAAATTTCAGTTAAGCAAGACATTTAACCAGAACAGGTTTGCCAGGCATTTTTTTAGTGGCAACGTTTTTATTTAAATGGCTGTTAAGTGATGGTCCTCTATACACAGCCACTAGCCCACCTCGTCCCTTCATGCACATGCGACAAAGATATCTGGATCTTGGCGGGGTGCGGTGGCTCACGCTTGTAATCCCAGCACTTTGGGAGGCCAAGGCAGGTGGATCACCTGAGGTTAGGAGTTTAGGACCAGCCTGGCCAACATGGTGAATCCCCATCTCTACTAAAAATATAAAAACTAGCTGGGCATGGTGATGTGCACCTGTAGTCCCAGCTACTCAGGAGGCTGAGGCAGGAGAATCACTTGAACCAGGAGGTGAAGGTTGCAGTGAGCTGAGATTGCGCCACTGCACTCCAGCCTGGGTGACAGAGTGACACTCCATCTTGGGAAAAAATGGTATTTGGCAAATACCTGCATTAATGTGCCATTAAGAGTAAAATTACTCTTTGTAAAATGTCTTACAAGTTTGATAAGAAGCAGTTATGTGATTTAATTGAGATAATTTTTAAAGATTTTTGTGCCTTGTTCTTCAAATAATTTCCCTTTGGAAAAGTGGAGAGATTCATTGAGTTTTTTAGGCAATCCTATTTCTTTGTCGGATCCAGAAAATCTAGGCCTTGAACTGCCTCTGCCCTTTCCTGAGAATCAATGTGGAATAAAGATGGTGTATTAACTTATTCCCAGCTCAGACAGGTACAAGGGTGATATTAAAGGAAAAAATGAAGGCCACATAACAGAAGAGACAAGAAAAATCTACCAAAAGTCATTGTTGCTTCATGGAGTCATAAAAAAAAAATGTGACATTTGTGTAAGCACAGATTGAATACAATGTACTTAAATAGAGGTTAATAGACCTCTACTCAAACTGGGTACAATGCAATTAAATAGAGGCCAATAGATTCCTACTCAAACTGAGTACAATATAATTAAATAGGGGCTAACAGACCCCTATTCAAACTGAGTACAATGTAATTAAATAGAGGCCGATAGATCCCTACTCAAACTGAGTACAATGTAATTAAATAGAGGCTAACAGACTCCTACTCAAACGTTGTGGGAAACTAGATATTCAAAGGCCTTTCTCCAACTGGGACCCGAGTGCTAACGGGCCCTATAGAGCTTATTTTACCTGTAATTAAAGTGAGGTTTGTCTATAAACTTTTCAAAAAACTTTTTTTTCTGGCCAGGTGCAGTGACTCGTGCCTGTAATCCCAGCACTTTGGGAGGCTGAGGCAGGAAGACAGCTCAAGGTCAGGAGTTTGAGACCAGCCTGGGCAACATGGTGAGACTCCATCTCTACAAAAAGTACAGATTAGCTGGGCATGGTGGCACATGCCTGTGGTCTTAGATTCTTGGAGGATCACTTGAGCCCAGGAGTTTGAGGTTGCAGCAAGCTGAGATTGTGCCACTGCACTTCAGCTCGGGCAACAGAGTGAGACCTTATCTAAAAAGAAAAGAAAAGAAAGAAAGAAAAAGGAAAAATAACAGATATTGGTGAGGTTGCAGAGAAAAGGAAACACGTACATATACACTGCTGGAGGGAATGTAAGTTAGTTCAGCCACTGTGGAAAGCAGCTTAGAGATTTCTCAAAGAACTTAAAACAGAGCTACCATTCCAACCAGGAGTCCCATTACTGGGTATATATCCAAAAGAAAACAAATCTTTCTACCAAAAAGACACCTGCACTCGCATGTTCATTGAAGCACTGTTCACAACAGTGAAGACGTGGACTCAACCTGGACACCCAGCAGTGGTGGACGGAATATGGAAAATGGGGCCCATACACACCGTGGAATACTATGGAGCCAAGAAAAGAACAAGGTCATGTCTTTTGTGGGAACACGGATGGAGCTGGAGGTTATTATCCTTAGTAAACGAGCACAGGAAGAGAAAAGCAAATACCACATGTTCTCATGTTCATGTGGGAGCTAAGCACTGACCACACATGGACACGAAGATGAGAACCACAGACACTGGAGAAAGTAGAGGGGCAGGGAGCAGGGCGAGGGCTGAAAACTCACTCTCAGGTACTGTGCACAGTGCCTGGGCGACAGGGTCATTTGTAACCCACACCCCAGCAACATGCAATTTACCTACAGCAATAAACCTGCATGCGTACGCCTGGACCTAAAATAACAGTTGAAAGAAAAATATTGAAAAATATAGAAATCAGAAATAAATATTATAGAGGATTTATTTATTTGATGGAGATGAACATTTCAAAATGTGATCTCAAATTTTTAGGATAAATGAAATGCAAAAATCTTCCCTCATTGTCTGAAGTCAGCTGTTTATCTCCATCGGCACACACATTTTAGGTAATGAATTTATTAAATAATGATATATGTACATTTAAAACTTGGAGCAATACCGGAAAGTCTTGTTTTTAAAAAACAATATCATCTCAAATTCCACTGATCAGAAATAAACACTGTCAACATTTGGTGAATGTTATTCAAGATGTCTCTAGAAAGGAAAATGTCCTCTCTGCTATCTCTGAATACATGTTCTGCTGCTTCTCTGAAGTCGCTATCCAGGGCGCACTGTCCTCGCGTGGGTCACACACACTTTCTCCTTCTCCACCTTTGAGCCACCACTCTGGGCTCCCGGGCATTTCTTGCTGTCCCTTTCCTCATCTCAAGCTCCCCTTTAACTTGACTTTCCAGTCATGTCTATTCTTCCCTTGTTTGTAATTAAATTAACTGGGAAGGTTTTGTTTTGTTGATGCTATTGTCTCCTTAGCTCTCCACTGCTTCCTGTTGCTTTGCCATCTCGTCTTTGAGCTGCTGTTTTCTTTCATTCATATAATCATATTTTCCACAGCAAGTGGGAAGCCCTGAAAGGAATTTACTTCTGTTCCTTTTGTGATATTTCGTCTAGCCTGGGTTCTTCGCACTTTGCTAACCTGGTTCTTTTCCTTCCCTCCTTCCTTCCCCCTCCTTCCCTCCCCCTCCCTCCCTCCTTCCCCCTCCCTCCTTCCTCTCCCTCCCTCCTTCCCCCTCCCTCCTTCCTTCCCCTCCCTCCTTCCTTCCTCTCCCTCCCTCTTTCCTCCTCCCTCCTTCCTTCAACCTTCCCTCCCTCCCCCTCCTCCCCCCTTCCCCCTCCTCTTCCTTCCTTCCCCTCCTCCTTCCTTCCCCCTCCCGTCCTTCCTCTCCCTCCTCCTTCCCCTCCCTCCGTTCCTTCCCCTCCCTCCTTCCTTCCTCTCCCTCCCTCTTTCCCCCTCCCCTCTTCCTTCACCTTCCTCCTCCCCGCCCGCCCCTCCTTCCCCCTCCCTCCTTCCTTCCCTCCCTATCCTTCTTCCCCTCCCTCCTGTCCTTCCCCTCCCTCCTGCTTCCCCTCCTCCCTCCCCCTCCGCTCCTTCCTCACCCTCCTCCTTCCTTCCCCTCCCTCCCCCGCCCTTCCTTCCCCTCCCTCCTTCGCCTCCCTCCCTCCCTCCCCCTCCCTCCTTCCGTCTCCTCCCTCCCTCCCCCTCCCTCCTTCCTTCCCCTCCATCCTTCCTCTCCCTCCACTTCTCCCCTCCCTGCTGTCCTTCCCCTCCCTCCTTCCGTCACCCTCCCTCCTCTCCTTCCACCTCCTCCTCCTCCCCCTCCCTCCCTCCTCCCCTCTCCTCCCTCCTCCCTCCCTCCCCCCTCCTCCCCGCTCCCCTTCCCCCTCCCTCCTTCCTTCCCCCTCCTCCTTCCCCTCCCTCCTTCCTTCCCCTCCCTCCTTCCTTCCCCTCCCTCCTTCCTTCCCCTCCCTCCCTCCTTCCCCCTCCCTCCTTCCTTCTCTCCCTCCCTCCTTCCCCCTCCCTCCTTCCTCTCCTCCTCCTTCCTCTCCCTCCCTCCTTCCTCTCCCTCCCTCCTTCCTCCCTCCCCGCCTTCCTTCCCCCTCCCTCCCTCCTCCCCCTCCTCCTTCTCCCCTCTCCTCCCTCCTTCCCCTCCCCTTTCCTCTCCCGCTCCCTCCTTCCCCTCCCTCCTTTCCTTCCTCTCCCTCCTTCCTTCCCCTCTCCTTCCTTCCCCCCCCTCCTTCCTTCCCCTCCCTCCTCCTTCCCTCACTTCCCCTTCCCCTCCCTCCTTCCTTCCTTCTCCTCCTTCCTTCTCCTCCTTCTCCACCCCTCCCTCCTTCCCACCTGTTGTCTTTCCTCTCTTCCTCTCTCCCTCCTTTCTTCCTTCGTTCTTCCTTCTCCTTCTCTCCCTCCCTACTCCCTCCCTCCTCCTGCCATGCTCCTCCTCTTCCTCCCTCATGCTCATGGGAAGTCAGCAGCTTGGTTTGCTCTGATGTCCTGCGGCTGAATTCTCTCTCAATCCCACCTGAGCCCAGCTTTTTTCTTGCACGAGGAGGGAGACTGGGAGTTGTTTTTGAATCCCAAACGTACTGTGTGTGTCTGAGGGTGAGTGCGTGCGAACGTGTGAGTGCTCAAGTGTGAGTGTGCATGTTTTGTGTGTGTTTGTCAGTGTGTGGTGTGAGTGTGTAAGTGTGAAAGACGTCATGTCATACACTCATGTCTAAGTGTGAGTTCAGTGTGAGCATTAGTGTGTGTGTACGTGTGTTTCCGTGTGTCTGAGTGTGAAGTGAGGGGGGATAGGGAGGGGTGTAAGAACTCAATTCCATTTACAATAGCCACAAAAAACAATACAGTACCTAGGAATGCATTTAATCAAGGAGAGGAAAGATCTCTACAAGAAGAGCTACAAAACACTGGTGAAAGAAATCACAGATGACACAAAAACATGGAAAAGCATCCCATGCTCATGAATTGGAAGAATCGATATTGAAATGGCCATACTGCCTAGGGCAATCTACAGATTCAAAGTACCAATGTCATTTCTCACAGAATTAGAAAAAACAATCCTAAAGTCCATATGGAACCAAAAAAGAGTCTGAGTAGCCAAAGCATTCCTCCTGAGCAAAAAGAACCAATCCAGATGCACCACATTGCCTGACTTTAAATTATACTACAAGTCTACAGTAACAACAGCACGGTACTGGTACAAAAATAGACACAGAGATCAATGGAATAGAATAGAGAACCCAGAATAAAGCCACAACCTACAACTGATCTTCAACAAAGTTGACAAAAATAAACAACGGGAAAGGGACATCCTATTCAATAAATGGTGCTGGGAAAACTGGCTGTCAATATCCAGAAGAATATAACTGGACTCCTACCTCTCATCACATACAAAAATTATCTCAAGATGGATGAAAGACTTAAATGTGCAGGAAAAGAAATCATCAACCGAGTAAATAGACAAGAAATAGAATGGTAGAAAATATTTACAAATTATGCCTCCAAGAAAGGACTAATATCAGAAATGACAAGGAACTCCAACAACTCAACAAGAAAAACTAAACAACCCCATTACAAACTGGGCAAAGGGGACGAATAGACACTTCTCCAAAGAAGAAATATACATAAAATATACATGGCCAACAAAGACATGAAAAAATGCTCAATATCACAAATCATCAGAAAAATGCAAATTAAAACCACATTGACCAGTCAGAATGGCTCCTAAAATGTCAAAAGAACAACAGATGTTGGCATGGATGTGGAGACAAGGGAATGCTCATATCCTGTTGGTGGGAATGTTAATTAGTTCAACCTCGATGGAAAACAGTGTGGAGATTTCTCAAAGACCTAAAAATAGAGCTACCATCCTACCCAGCAATCCCACTTCTGGGCATCTACCCAAAGGAAAAGAAATCATTATAAAAAAAAGACACCCATACCTGTATGTTTATCAAAGCACTACTCACAGTAGCAAAGTCGTGGAACCAACCTAAGTGTCCATTAATGGTTGACCGGATACAGAAAATGTGGTATATCCAAACTACAGAATATTATGCAGCCATACAAAAGAATGAAACCACATCCTTTGCAGCAACGTGGTTGGAACTGGAGACCATTATCCTAAATGAACTCATTCAGAAACAGAAAAGCAAGTACTGCAAGTTCTCACTTATGAGTGGGAGCTAAACTGCTGGGTACGCATGGACATAAAGATGGAAACAACCGACACTGGGGACCCAAAAAGTGGGAGAGAGGAATGGGGGTGAGGGGTGAAAAACTACCTGTCAGGGGCAATGTTCACTCTTTGGGTAGTGGGTACTCTAGAAACTCAATTCCCCCAGTGTGCAGTATACCCACGGGACAAAATGTGCACGTGTATCTCTTGAACCTAAAATAAAACAAAGTTAAAAAAAAAAAAAGGAAAAGGATAAAAATGGAAGCACATCAATTTCCCTGAAGTTGAAAACCAGCACCCAGACCCTGAGATAGAGCGAGGCTCCAGACCCAGGATACAGTGAGGCTCCAGACCCGGGATGGAGTGAGGCTCCAGACCTTGAGAGAGCGAGGCTGCAGATCTGGGATAGAGTGAGGCTCCAGACCCGGGATAGAGTGAGGCTGCAGACCCAGGATAGAGTGAGGCTGCAGACCCAGGATAGAGTGAGGCTGCAGACCCGGGAGAGAGTGAGGCTCCAGACCTTGAGAGAGCGAGGCTGCAGATCTGGGATAGAGTGAGGCTCCAGACCCGGGATAGAGTGAGGCTGCAGACCCAGGATAGAGTGAGGCTGCAGACCCAGGATAGAGTGAGGCTGCAGACCCAGGATAGAGTGAGGCTGCAGACCCAGGATAGAGCGAGGCTGCAGACCCGGGAGAGAGTGAGGCTCCAGACCTTGAGAGAGCGAGGCTGCAGATCTGGGATAGAGTGAGGCTCCAGACCCGGGATAGAGTGAGGCTCCCAGACCCGGGATAGAGGCTGCAGACCCATTATAGAGCGAGGCTCCAGATCTAGCATCACTAAGCCACTTTCTCTTGAACATCCACAGATCATCACAAGGAAACCATTGGGCAGTGCATGAGGGAGAGTCTAATGAATCCATCCAAAATAGGATCTGAATTTTACTTCCAGAGTCTAAGCATGATGTGTGTGAACTCTGTGTTTTAAGGGAATAACTTTCTTTCTTTTTTTTTTTTTTTTTTTTTTGAGACGGAGTCTAGCTCTGTCGCCCAGGCTGGAGTGCAGTGGCTGCGATCTCGGCTCACTGCAAGCTCCGCCTCCCGGGTTTACGCCATTCTCCTGCCTCAGCCTCCCGAGTAGCTGGGACTACAGGCGCCCGCCTCGTCGCCCGGCTAGTTTTTTGTATTTTTTAGTAGAGACGGGGTTTCACCGTGTAGACCAGGATGTTCTCGATCTCCTGACCTCATGATCCACCCGTCTCGGCCTCCCAAAGTGATGGGATTACAGGCTTGAGCCACCGCGCCTGGCCGGGAATAACTTTCAATTAAATAAACTTTCAACTAAAAGCACCTGAAATACATCTGGGTTTTAATTTTGCCACTAAGGACACCCTGCATTACAGCCTGAGTCACCTGACCCATAAACCACAACTCGTCTTTGCGGGCCTTTGAGGCACGTGTGATCCTCGGCGTTGCGTCCATGTATCCAGGATCCCACATGCGTCTGTTGTGTGCCAGGCACAATTCTAAGGTCTCGAAAGGTGGACATGAGGAGGTGGTGTTCTGAGACTGAGGTCCCACAAGTGTCTTGCTCAGGAAATAATTGTAAAAGATACCTAGCCTGAGACAGGAAGAAACATCTGTGGTGTATTAGGAAGTAAAGAAACAAAGTGGCAGAATAATATATAAGCTCATTTTTAAACAAAAAACAGTGTGTGTCTGTGCATGTATGTATGTGCCTGCGTATGTGTGTTTGTGTCTGTGTATGTGTGTTTGTGTGTGCATGTATGTCTGTGTGCATGTGTCCGTGCATGTGTGCGCATGTGTCTGTGCATGTATGTGTCTGTGTTTGTGTGTGCATGTGCATGTCTGTGTGTCTGTGCATGTGTCTGTGTGTGTTTGTGCATGTATGTGTCTGTGTTCGTGTCTGTGCTTGTCTGTGCAGGTTTGTGTCTGTGTGTGTCTGTGTGTCTGTGCATGTCTGTATGTGTCTGTGTGTGTGTGTTGTGTGTGCATGTGCACATGAGCACACAGGAGAAGTCTGAAGGGTTAACTTCTAACTGATCACGCATATCATGTCACACGGCAAAAAGATGGGAGAACTGTAGCATCTCACTTGTCACTTTACACTTTCTATATTGTTTGAATTTATTTTATGCTGAGGATTTATTACTCTTATTTCCATTGGTTGTTATTTTTATTGTGATAAAATACACATAACAGGCCAGGTGTGGTGGCTCATGACTGTAATCCTAGCACTTTGGGAGGCCAAGGAGGGCAGATCACCTGAGGTCAGGAGTTCGAGACCAGCTGGCCAACATGGCAAAACCCCATCTCTACTAAAAATACAAAAATTAACTGGGTGTGCTGATGCATGCCTGTAACCTGAGCTACTCGGGAGGCTGAGGCAGGAGAATCACTTGAACCCAGGAGGTGGAGGTTGCACTAAGTTGAGATTGCACCACTGCACTCCAGCCTGAGTGACACAGTGAGACTCCATCTCAAAAAAAAAAAAAAGAAAAATTAGCCAGACACAGTGGCACACGCCTGTAATTCCAGCTACTCAGGAGGCTGAGGCAGGAGAATCACTTGAACCCGGGAGGCAGAGGTTGCAGTGAGCTGAGATCGCGCCACTGTACTCCAGCCTGGCGACAGAGCGAGACTCTGTCTCTAAAACAAAAAACAAAACACATATAACATAAAATTAACCACTTTTAAGTGAATAGTTCGTGGCACCAAGCACACGCACACTGCTATGCGGCCATCACCACCATCATCCCCAGAGCCCTGTCTTCCCACACAGAAGCTCTGTCCCATTAGACACCGGTTCCCCGTCCGCCTCCCCCAGCCCCGGGCACCCACCCCTCCACTTGCTCTTGCATCTCAGGCAACTCCAGGGACCTCCTGTGAGTGGAATCACGTAGTGTTTGCCCCTTTGTCCTTCTGTGTCTGCCTTATCACCTCAGCATGACGTCCTCAAGGTTCATCCGTGGTGTAACCTGGGTTGGAATTTCCTTCCTTCTTTTCCCAGCCTGCTTTAAGGCAAAACCCACAGCTGTCATCGTACTTGATGTTGAGACAGAATTCTTTCTCCCTCAGCTCTAACATGACTTACTGTGCCCTCACAGGTCTCCCTCCTTAATTCAAAGTGAATGGTGAAAACAGCCAGAAATAATGATAAAAGGGTGACAGATAGAAATCATAATCCATATGAGACTATATGATAAATTTTACAGACATAATTGACTCTGATTCTTTATTAGCAAAGAGAATAAAATTGACTTTTTTTTTTTTTTGAGACAGGGTCTCGCTCTGTTGCCCAGGATGGAGTGCAGTGGTGCTGATCACAGCTCACTGCAACCTTGACCTCCTGGGCTCGAGGGATCCTCCTGCCTCAGCCTCCCGAGTAGTGGGGATTACAGGCGAGAGCCACTGCGCCCAGCTGAAAGAAAGTCTCTTACACAAAAACATAGCATTACCATAAGAATAGAAGGCAGAATACATTCATAATGAGGAGCACACCCAGGACCTGCCGCAAAGGCCCGCGAGAAAATCCCAACAGTTAACAAAGACTCATATTTCAATGACCCATTGATCACAACTATATAATATTAAACCCATCTATATATTAATACTAGAAACACAGTTCAACTCACCCATACATCCCACACACTTTAATATGAATAGGCAAATAAATCATTAACTGGGTCAAAAAAACCTAACTATTGAACTCACGTACTATTATTTGAAAGAGTACCTGCAGAATTCTTACCTCAATATTTTCTTGCAAAGTAAGTTCTTTTTAAGTCTAAATAATATCCTATTGTATGTAGACAGGAGCCACAGTCTCAGGGGAGACTCCGCAGATCGCCAGGTGCAGGGTGTTGATGGAGGCCACGTTGCCGTCTACCCCACACTCCAAATCATGTGAACTAATGTGCAGTCCCTCCAACGTTAGAGAAGAACATTTACTTCACCACAGGCTTATCAACACTGGATATTAATTTTTTAAATGTTTGCTAATCTGATAAGTTTAAAAAGTCGTATTAATCATTTCTTTCACTTTGATTTCCCAGCCTAATATTGAGGTATAGCTTATTTCCATATGTATATTGGCTATTTGAATTTCTTCTGTGAATTACCTCTTCAGACACTTTTCCTATTTCTTTACTGGTTTCTGTTTAAAAATATTCTTGCCTAGACCACTGTTACACACACTAAGGTGAAATGGAAGATTAAACAATTTTGCAGGTAATTCAAGAAAAGAAAACCTTGATTTTGTACTTAATTATCCAGATGTTCCAAGTGCAAATTTTGATTTGAATTATCCATGTAATTACCTTAATTCCTTACTTTGCCATTTCAGCCAAGAAAACTTATTTTCATTGTACTTTTACCGAATAATTTTAAAATAAAACTCCGTTGAACTTTGTTCTTACCACAACCAAAAATCTAGCACTAGAAATTAGCTCCACCTCATCTATTTCCAGCAAGAGTCTCTGGCGAAGCCTTTCTTACTGCTTTTACCTAAAAACCTCTTCCAAAGCTTTGTGGTCAGGGTGTGCGTTTCTGGGCCATTTTGACTGAACTGGTTAAGTTGGAGAAGAAATAAATGAGATGATCATACTGTGTGCTCAACACCTCCCACCAAGCCACGCGTCCATCTTCAGGCGGCCATGGAGTGGTCTGGCGAGGCTTAGGGGGTCGGTGGAGGGGAGGGGACTTCCAGTGACAAGTAAACAGCAAAAGATGCGATATTCCAACAGGAAGCGAAATGAAAATAGAAGACTCAGTCGTTCTTTACGGCGGCTATAATTTTCTCCATAAAATGAAAATGAAATCAAATGAAAAGAATTAAAATAGATTTTTAGCCAAGTGGCAGCATAAACAGAAGGATGAATCGTGAAGGCAGACAGCTCACCTGTCACCGGCAGTGTGTCTGCCTAGAAAATGAGGAGAGCAAGCGAGAACACACCACCCTTGACAGGATCTAAAAATATAAAACAGCTTTGAAATTGTAATTCAGGAGACGAACAGCAGGCCAGGCGCGGTGCCTCACACCCGTAATCCCAGCACTCTGGGAGGCCGATGTGGCCGGATCACTTTCAGGTCAGGGGTTCGAGACCAGCCTGGCCAACATGGTGAAACCCCGTCTGTACTAAAATTACAAAAATTAGCTGGGTGTGGTGGCAGGCGCCTGTAATCCCAGCTACTCAGGAGGCTGAGGCAGGAGAATTGCTTGAACCCGGGAAGTGGAGGTTGTAGTGAGCCGAGATCGTGCCATTGCACTCCAGCCTGGGTGACAATGCAAGACTTTGTGTCAAAAATCAATCAGTCACTGAACTGGCAGTGCATGTACAATGTTTTCCTTCCCCCCATTCAAAAAAGAAAGAAAAAGAGACAGAGAGAGAGAGAGAAAGACAGAAAGAGAAAGGGAAAGGGAAAGGGAAGAAGGAAGGAAGGAAGGAAGGAAGGAAGGAAGGAAGGAAGGAAGGAAGGAAGGAAGGAAGGACAGACATTTTCATGTCAAAGAAAACAGTTTGTCACCAGTAAACTCTCACAACATGAAATGCTAAAAGAATTTCTTTCAGAATGAAAGGAGTTGATATCAGATGAAAATGTGGACCCTTAGCAGTGAATGAAGAACATAAGAAATGGTAAATGTCTGGCTAAATACAAAAGATGCTTTTTGCTTTATTGCCTTTAAGTCTTTTATACTGCATGTGACTGTTTAAAGCAAATACTACAACATTACCTTGTGGAGTTCATAATAATGTAAATAAAATATGTCTAACAACAATACCATAAAGGATGTGGGGGGAGAAATACAGACCTATGTGACTGTGGGGTTTCCACATTTCATGTGACGTATTAAAACGGCAGCTGTGATTGGATGTGACAGTGAAGGGCGTCGAATCCCGGTTCTCGTTCTAACGGAACTCTCCTTCCTGTCTTTCCCACTAAATGCAGCAGCTATTAAAGAACCGGAACACGGTGCATGGAGCAGCTAATGGAAGTCTCTGAACAGTACCTAGTAACAGGTACATTGGAAGAAGAACAGAATTTTAAATATCACGAACTGGCAGTGAGTTTACCATGTTTTCCTTCAGCATCATCCAGCCTAGACTCAATACAGCCTAAAATCCAGATGACAGGGTATGGATACAGACGGCCCCAGATACCGTCAAGTTTTGGGTTGAATAACTGGAAAGGGGTCTCCTAACACTCAGAAATTTCCCTTTACAAATATGTATGTATGTATATACTCGCTCACATGCTAATCCCTAAGTAATTCTGTGGTGAATGGCACAGTGGCAACAACAGCCAGAAGGACCTACCCACAGGAGCTTAAACTGGGGGGCATCAACCGCGGGGCATCAACCGTGGGGCAGCCAGACCTTCTTCTCCATGTGGAGGAGCTGAGGCGCCGGGCCGGGTGGGGGCACCGGGCTGGGTGGAGGCACCGGGCCGGGTGGGGGCACCGGGCTGGGTGGAGGCACGGGGCTGGGTGGGGGCACGGGGCTGGGTGGAGGCACGCGGCTGGGTGGGGCACGGGGCTGGGTGGGGCACCGGGCTGGGTGGGGCACGGGGCTGGGTGGAGGCACCGGGCTGGGTGGGGCACGGGGCTGGGTGGAGACACCGGGCTGGGTGGGGCACGGCGTTGGGTGGGGGCACGGGGCTGGGTGGAGGCACCGGGCTGGGTGGGGCATGGGGCTGAATGAGGCACTGGGCTGGGTGGGGCACTGGGCTGGGTGGGGGCATGCCTCAGCTTCCTTTCCTCTCTTTTCTGGTTGGCTGGTCCTGGATGCAGGAGCAGTGGCATGAGGTGGACAGCAGGACAAGGTGAGCAAAGTTCAAGTTTTCTGACTGGAGGATTGAAATGGGGAGCTCCAGCACACTTGAAAAGTGCCAGGACATTGTGGAGAAAAAGGAGCTCAGAACATCGAATTCATGAAGCTGTTTATGAACATCTGCCTTCACCTCTGAACTACACATGCATAGATCTGACTTGAAAAATATGTACAATTTTCATAAGACTTAAACAAGACCTGGAATACTGTAACATAATGTTCAAATTGTCCAAGATACAATCCAAAATTACTTAATATTAGGCCAGACACAGTAGCTCTCGGCTGTAATCCTAGCACTTTGGGAGGCCAATGTGGGTGGATCACCTGAGGTCAGGAGTTCAAGACCAGCCTGGCCAACATAGTGAAACCCCACCTCTACTAGAAATACAAAAATTAGGCAGGCTTGGTGTTGCGTGCCTGTAATCCCAGCTACCCAGGAGGCTGAGGCAGGAAAATCGCTGGAACCTGAGGTGGAGGCTGCAGTGAACTGAGATCGCGCCACCGCCCTCCAGCCTGGGTGACAGAGCGAGACTCCATCTCAAAAAAAAAAAAACCCACAAAAATTTACTTAATATAAAAAAAACAGTAACTATCTTAAGTTACATGGAAAAAGACAATCAACAGGTAGTAATGCTGAGATGACACAGATGTTGGAATTATCTGACAAGCCTTTAAGTCAACTCTTATAAAAATGCTCCAAGCACTCTTGGAATGAATGAAAATATGGAGCATCGCAGCAAAGACCCAGAAGATATAAATAAGAACTGCTGAGCGGACACCACGCACCAGTTATCAAACCAGGGGAGGACTCCAGGTACGTAGAAAATAGCCAAGGTCATCGCAATGCTGACCACCAGAGAGAAGTCCAGACACTTCTGTCCACTGCAGCTTGGTATCAGGGTCACCAAGGAGTACAAACAACAGTCAAGCACTAGGTAGAAACACATCTTAAATCATCACAGAGAAGAGACAGAGAGAGATCAGCTCCAGCAGTGTGCACTGTTCCCGGCTGGTGGACCACTCTGGCAGCCAGTGCCGGACAGCTGACTTTCACGCACCCCCTCATGCTGTGGAAGAGGACCCCTGCCTCTCCCATGCAGAGTGTGAAACGCTGAAAGCTGGGGCATAGCTAAGGGTTATTGATGTTATACATTTAAGCTGAACAAAAGAGCACATGTGGGCCAGGTGAGGTGACTCACGCCTGTAATCCCAGCACTTTGGGAGGCTGAAGTGGGCGGATTACCTGAGGTCAGGAGTTCAAGACCAGCCTGGCCAACATGGTGAAACCCTGTCTCTACTAAAAGTACAAAAATTAGCCGGGTCTGGTGGCACTTGCCTGTAATTTCAGTCACTCAGGAAATCTCCCAGGTGTTTACTTGAACCCGGGAGGTGGAGGCTGCAGTGAGCCGAGATTGCGCCACTGCACTCTAGCCTGGGCGACAAGAGCAAAACTCTGTCTCAAAAAAATAAATAATTAAATTAAATTAGAAAGCACACATGGAGCTTGAAAAAGGGAAAGAGGAGCCCAACACAGGCTGCGTGGCTGTTTATCTCAGGGTGAGGAAGTAGCCCAGGCCCAATGCCCGTCTGTATCAGCCTAAAGGGGTTTCATGCATGTGACTGCCTTTCACAACAAACACCAAACGGAAAACATTTTAACAAAATACAATCACAAAAATTTTAAAGCTCAATGGACAGTCTCAACAGAAGAATGGAAATGACAGAGGAAAGAAGGACCAATAGAAATTACCCAACCTAAACAACAGAGAAAAAGATTGAAAAAAATGACAGCTTCAGGGACTCGTAGGACAACATCAAAATGTCTAACATTCATGCTACCAGCGTCCCAGAAGAAGTGAAGGAAGCATATGATGCAAAAAGAAGCACTGGAAGAAATGATGGCTGAAAAATTCCATTTGACAAAAACCTAAATCTCAGTGTCTTTTGAGGTTTAGAAAGTGCAGTGAACTCAAAATATGATAAACCTAAAGAAATGTATACCCAGACACATCATAATTAAGCAGCTAACAGCTAAAGGCAAAAAATTTGAAAGCAAGCAGAATAAAATGACGTATTACTTATAGGGTAACAAGCTTTCAAATGACTGTCCATTTATCTTCAGAAACCATGGAAGCCAGAAGGAAATGGAACATTTTTAATGTGCTGAAAGAAAAGGGATGTCATCATAGAATTCTATACCCAGTGAAAAATATCTGTCAGAAATTAAGATGAAATAAAGACATCCTCAGATGAAGCAAAACTGAGAGAATTCATTGCCAGCAAACCTGTTCCTGAAGAAGTGATAATGGGAGTTCTTGAAGCAGAAGGAAATAACCCTGGAAAGAATTTGGACCATCAGGATAAATATAATACAGTTCTCCCATTTACCTGCAGGAGATACATTCAAAGACCCCAGTGGACGTCTGAAACCATGGATGGCACTGAACCTGATTGCTGTCCGTGGAAACACGGTTTTGTTCATGTCTTCCATCCACAAACATAATGCCTTTTCCATCTTAACCAAGCGCTTACCGGCTCACTGCAACCACCGCCTCCTGGGTTCAAGTGATTCTCCTGTCAGCCTCCTGAGTTGATGGGACTGCAGGTGCTGGCCAGCATGCCTGGCTAATTTTTGTATTTTTTTAGTAGAGATGGGGTTTTGCCACATTGGCCAGGCTGGTCTTGAACTCTTGACCTCAAGTGAGCCACCCACCTCGATCTCCCAAAGTACTGGGATTACAGGCGTGAGCCACCGTGCCCGGCCTCACTGTCGCTTTTGCAGTTTGAAGTGCAACAGCAAAACTAATATGAATTTCTTTTTTCATCTTCATAATTCATGGATAGAAGATTTCTTACCATAAGATCTTGGGAATCTCAGCAACTTTTTTCTTGCCGTATTAAATAAAAAATGTTTACTTTTTCACTGAAAGGAAGCATTTTATTGCTTCTCTTGCGTGTGTCTATCTGAATTGCCAGCATCACTGCTCTTGTGCTTTGGGGCCATGATTAAGTAAAATGAGGGTTACTGGAGCACAAGCGCTGGGATACTGCAACGGTTGATCTGATAACCAAGCTGGCAATGGAGGGACTAACAGGCGGGTAGCGCATACGGCATGGACACGCTGGAGAAAAGGACGATTCATATCCCAGGTGGGAGGCAGCAAAACGGTGTGAAATTTGATCGCACACCCAGAAAGGCAGGCGGTTTAAAGCTTATGAATTCCTTCTTTCTAAATGTTTCCATTTAATATTCTGGGCCATGGTTGACCTCAGATAACTAAAACCACAGAAAGCAAAAACCTGGATGAGAGGGGCTACTGTAAACGAGTCTTCTCTTGTGTCTCTAAAATGTCCGGCAGTTGAAAGCAAAAATTATAACATTGTCTGAATTGTTTTTTCAAGGTACGTAGATATAACATTCAAGATAAATATAACATAAAGGAGAAGGAGGGAAGTGCCGTATGTAGTAATTAGCTTTCTGCATTCCATTTAAAGTGTTAAAATGTGATTTTAACTTGACTGTGAAAAGCTAAATGTGCACATTCTAGTCCCCAGAGCAGTCCTTTAAAAACTGTACAAAGAGATAGAGTTTAAGAATGACAATAAATTAAAATGGAATATTTAAAATGTTCAAATAACAAGAAAGATGAAAAGGGGAAACAGGTGAATAGAGAACAGGGAACAGCAGAAAACGATGAATGAAATCCTGGTCTTAAATCCAAACGCACCAATAATTACACTGAATGTCAATCATCTAAGTACACCAATGAAAAGAGTGATTGTCAGAATAACTAGTAATGACCTAATTATATTCTACCTACAATAAATTGACTTCGAATGTAGTGATACAGGCAGTTAAAAGGTAAAAGGGTGGGAAAAGATACACCATGCAAATTCTAACCAAAAGAAAGCATGGAAGTGGCATCAGCAAGGTTGTGGATCGGCAGCTCCAAGCACTTGCTACCCCAAGGAAGGCCTGGAAAGCCAGGAGAAAGTGTAAGAACCAACGCTGGGAACTTCAGACTCAGGCTGCACTCCTGTATCACCAGCTTTCCTGGTTCTCCAACTTGCAAATGGTGGGACTTCTCAACCTTCATAGTCACAGGATCCAATTCCCATAATAAATCTCTCTCTTTAGATGTAGATTTAGATATGGATAGCTATCCTCCTGGTTATATTTCCCAGGATAACCCTAATACACATAAAAAGGATGGAAATTCTGACACACACTACAGCATGGATGAACCTTGAAGACATTGTGCTAACTGAAATAAATCAGACAAAAAAGACAAAAAGACAAATACTATATGATTCCACTGAGATGAGGCACCTAAAGCAGTCAAATTAATAGGTTCAGAAGGCAGAATGGTGTAGCTAGGGGCTGGGGCAGAGAGGAATGGGAAGTTATTGTTTGATAGGTACAGAGTTTCAGTTTTACAAGATGAGAAGAGCTGTGGAGATGAATATTGGTGATGGTTGCAAAACAATGGATGTATTTAAAACAACAAAACTGTGGTTAACATGGCAACTTTTATGTTATATGTATTTCACCAGTTTTTTAAATTAAAAATAAGTATTTATAGTCTCAGCATCTTCAAATGCCTCACAAATATTTCCAAGCTTTATCCTTGATTTCTTATCCTACCTGTGTCAAAAATCTTCACCTTCCCAAGATTTTTTATATCAAATGCTAATAAGAGGCCCCTAATCTCTGGCAAGCACCTGATTTTTTTGGAGTCAGGCTGAGTAATAGTATATAGGACTCACTGAATCAAGGAATATGGGGTTTGCAACTTTCTGTTCCCAGGCTATCTGTGCAAAACTCAGCAAACTTAGTAATGAATGAAATGATGTTAAAAAGCAATCTCTTTAAAAATCTGAAGCAAGACAAAGATGCCTGGTAGCTAGGCTTCTATTCAACATTGTCGAGACCCTTGCCATTGCACTGAAATAAGAAAAAGCCATACAAAGTATATTTCTGTGAAGGAAAAGACAAAATTGTCATGTATAGCTGTTACGGCAGTTTCATAAAGATTCTCCAAAATACATAGACAGACAGTCAAAGTTATTTAAAATTGTCAAGTTTGCTAGGTATAAAACAATATGCAAAATTCAATTGCATATCCATATACTAACAACAAACAGAAAATGTAATTTGTTTAAAATGTCATTTATAAAGGAAACAATAAAATGAAGGGACAATCCACAGATGAGGATAAAACATTTACAAACTATTTATCTGATAAGGGCTTAATACTCAAAAATATAATGAACTCAAACAACTCAACACCAAGAAAACAAACAACCTGATTTTAAAATGGGCAAAGGACATTAACAGACATTTCTCAAAAGAAGACACACAAGGCCAGGCACAGTGGCTCATGCCTGTAATCCCAGCACTTTGGGAGGCCAAGGCGGGTGTACTACTTGAGCTCAGGAGTTCAAGACCAGTCTGGCCAGGATCACAAAACTCTGTCTCTACTAAAAATACAAAAAGTAGCCGAGGGTTGTGGTGCATCTGTAATCCCAGCTATTCAGGAGGCTGAGGCAGGAGAATCACTTGAACCCAGGAGGCGGAGGGTGCAGTGAGCCAAGATTGCACCACCGCACTCCAGCGTGGGCAACAGAGCAAGACTCTGTCTCAAAAAAAAAAAAAAAAAAAAGACATACAAATAGCCAAAGGAATATTTTTAAATGCTCAATATTTCTAGTCATCAAGGAAATAAAAATTAAAACCACAATGAGGTCTCACCTCAAGCTTATTTGAATGGCTATTATTTTTAAAAGATGAATGATAACAAGTATTGGTGAGGATGTGTAGCAAGGGAACCCTTGTACACTGTTGGTGGGACTGTAAATTAGTACAGCCTCTATGGAGAAGAGAATGGAGGCTCCTCAAAAAACTGAAAACAGAACTATCATGCGATCCAGCAATCCCACCTCTGGGTATACAGTCGCCCCTCGACACATGATGGCATTATTCAGACAGAGCCCCATTGTACGTCAAGGAGCATACTGAACGTGTATGTATCACTTCTGCACCACTGTAATGTTGAAAGATTGTAAGGCAAACTATTTTAAGTCAGGAGCCATCTGTAGAGCCACAGGAATTAAAGCCAGCACATCAAAGAGACATCTGCACTCGCGGGTTCATCCACAGCACCATTCGCAGTAGCTGAAATGTGGAAGCAGCCTCAGCACCCATTGACAGACGAATGGATAGAGAGAACGTGGAGCACGTGCAGAATGGGACACAATTGAGCCTTTAAAAAGAAGGAAATTCTGTCATTCTCAAAAACACAGATGGATCTGGAGGACGTTACGCTACTTCGAATAAGCCAGGCACAGAAAGACAAATCCTGCATGATCTCACTTACATGTGGAATCTTCCAAAGTCAATCCCACAGAGAAACAGAGAGTGGAATGGTGGTTACCAGAGGCTGAGGGGTGAAGTGGGGAAGGAGAAGGATGGGGAAAAAGGAAATGCTGATCAAAGGGTACAACATTTCAGTGAGGCAGGAGGAATGAGGTTTAGTGATCCACTGCACTGCACAGTGACCACAGTTAATAATAATGTATGTTTCAAAATTGCTAAAAGAATAGGCTTTTAGCATTCTCACAGTAAAAAAGAATGACGAGTTGGTGAGGTGGTGGAGATGCTAACTAGCTTGATTGAGTCTTTCTACAATGTATACATAGATCAAACCATCACGTTGTACCCCATAAATATACACAATTATTATCTGCCAATTAAAAATAGATTAAAAAAATAAGTCTGGGAATGGTAGCTCACACCTATCACTGCAGCACTTTGGCAGGCCCAAGAGGGAGGATTATTTGAGGCCAGGAATTCGAAATCAGCCTGGGCAACATGGTGAGACCCCGTCTCAATAATAATAATAATAAGCCCAGTGTGGTGGTGCATGCCTGTAGTTCTAGCTACTTGGGAGGCTGAGGTGGGAGGATCACTTGAGCCCATTAGCTTGAGAGTTCAAGGCTGCAGTGAGCTATTATCATGCCACTGCACTCCAGTCTGGATGACAGAGCAACAATCTGTCTTTAAAACTAAATACACGGCCGGGCGCGGTGGCTCAAGCCTGTAATCCCAGCACTTTGGGAGGCCGAGGCGGGCGGATCACAAGGTCAGGAGGTCGAGACCATCCTGGCTAACACAGTGAAACCCCATCTCCACTTAAAAAAAAAAAAAAAATACAAAAAATTAGCCGGGCGAGATGGCGGCGCCTGTAGTCCCAGCTACTCGGGAGGCTGAGGCAGGAGAATGGCGGGAACCCGGGAGGCGGAGCTTGCAGTGAGCTGAGATCCGGCCACTGCACTCCAGCCTGGGCGACAGAGCGAGACTCCGTCTCAAAAAAAAAAAAAAAAAAAAAAAAAAAAAAAAAAAAACTAAAAAAACTAAATACACAAACAAATTGAAAATACACTAAAAATGTGAAGATCAAAGTTTTAGAGAAAAAAAGGTACATCTCAAAAATATCTTGCTTTTCCCTTTTTTACCTAATTGGAAAGTAAAGGCATTGCAAATGTGCAGTGTGGTAACTGCCAGGGCACAAGCAACGGTCACTTCTGGGAATTGCTGTTCCTTCATCAACACATCAAACAAAATTTTGATACTAAAATTTTAGTAACAAAATTGAAATATTTTGCATAAAAATTCTAATAAAAGTTAACATTTGTTCTTGTGTTTCAGACTTTTTTAGTTTTCTGATATTCAATCTTGGTCACAGCTCTGGCCAAACATCTCTTTAGCCCCCTGGCCATTTGGTATTTAGCAAAAAATGAAAGAGAGTATGGAGATGTACCTCTAGCAACTCCGAATACATCGAACAAATTATTTGCAAGACCAGTACAGAGAAAATTTTGAAACTTTTTGAAGACCACTAAAGGATACTCTAAAATAGATAAATGCCTTCATGCTGGGAAGACTGAAGACCACAAACATGCTATTTTCTCCCCAACTGATATATGGACCCAGTGTAATTTCAATCAAAATCACAAAAGGGATTGTGTAGAATTGGACGAATTCTAAAACTCCTGTTGAAAGGCAAAGAACCAAGAGTAGCCAAGACACCCGTGAAGCAGAGTACTGTGGGGATCTGCCCAATGTCTAGATTTTTATAAGGACCAGCTAGTGTGGTGTTGGTTCAGGACAGACCCAGGGGACAGAAAGAGCCCAGAAGTAGACCCAGACATATTTGTAAATTTAAATGTTTGTAATTTATATAAACAAATATCTGATGATAGGATTAAAAATGTGAAATCATCTGAGTAATAAAATTACAGAAACATAACTGGCATATTAAAGAATACAGCCCCCCGGCCGACTGCAGTGGCTCACACCTGTAATCCCAGCACTTTGGGAGGCCAAGCAGGCGGATCATGAGGTCGGGAGATCGAGACCATCCTGGCTAACACGGTGAAACCCGTCTCTACTAAAAATACAAATATTAGACGGGTGTGGTGGCAGGCACCTGTAGTCCCAGCTACTCGGGAGGCTGAGGCAGGAGAATGGCGTGAAACTGGGAGGTGGAGCTTGCAGTGAGACGAGATCTTGCCACTGCACTCCAGCCTGGGTGACAGAGAGACTTCGTCTCAAAAAAATAATAATAAAATAAAATAAAAATAGAAAGAATACAGCCCCCCAAAAGAGAAGACTTCTCAATATTAGCCATTTACCTTATTTCACCTCTCACATAATAGGGATTCATTTCCCCCTCTATGACGACTATCCCACAAGTAAAGTTCTCCCTTTCATGACTCTGGGAGTCCTAGTAACCGCCTGTTACCAAAATATTGCACCACACAGGGTGGGTGATCTCCGCTTTGCATTTTGGGTGAACACACTGCTAGCAGCATTTGAATTTGTGTGGCCGACCTTCGCCACGGCATAGTGGCAGGTTTTACAGCTCAAGCCAGACAAAACAGTGCTTTCTAAAATGAGAGAAAAACTGACCAGCAAATCAATCAAAGCTTTAAATAGCTGAAAAATTAAGTAAAAGGTGACATTTGTGAGAGTCCAGAGTTAATTGTTTTGGTCTGTGACTCTTTTTTTTTTTTTTTTTTTTTTTTTTTTTTTTTAACAACTCTTCCCACTCTGGTGTCCACTCTGTGCGTCTTCGGTTAATCCCAGCCAGTCAGGTGCCCACCTGCACGTTGCTGTTGCCCTCCAGACAGCCACGTGTTCTTCCGTCTTCTCTCAGTGAGATTCTAAACTCCTCAAGCATGCAGACCATGGCCTCTATCTCCTTTGTGTACACTGCAATGTCTGGCATGGTTAAGTGGAACTGACTCTGCAGAGAAGTTTTGCAAAACAATTAGGGTAAGAAAGAAGTGGGAAGGATGGTAGATGAAGGGGTTCATGAGTAAAGAGCTCAAAGAGATGGTCTCAGACTTTAGTGATGTGGAAACTGATAAAAGGAAAATCAGATTGTAAAATAGTATGTACAATATCATCTTATTTTTATTTAAGAAAAAAAGGTACAGGGGAGAGGGGCTCCAAGAGGGATAACTGGAGGCATTAGTTACTTATTAGTTACTTGCCTCCTTCACTGAGAAGAAGCAAAATAGTAAATCATCACGTTCTGAGTAGATTATCCAAGAGGGACACTGGAATTCAACAGAAAAGTGGCAGGAAACTCCTACAGCAAGGAATACAGGGGAGAAAGGACGGTGGGGCTGGGACAGGCTCCCAGTGCAGGGAAAGGGTAAGGGAGAGAGGAAGGGAGGGGGCAAGGCCGCTGCTGCTCCAGGAATGTGGGGGCTGGGACAGACCCCCCAGTGCAGGGAAAGGGTAAAGGAGGGACCCTCAGCACCCGACATTCCCACCGCGAACTCCTGCAGTCTCAGCCGTGAGAGCCCCTTTGACCACGCAGGTCCTGACTAACAGGGTGCTGCCAGGAGGTTGTGCGATGGCACCTGCCCGAGGGAGGGAGTCTCAGGGTCCCACACGCTCCCTGAGACCTAAGCGGCTACAGCAAGGCACCGTGCTGAAGTCCCGCCCACAATGGACTGAGGCAGTGTCCTGGGGCTCAGTGGTGCCAGGCTGAGGCATGAGTGAGGCCCGGGCTGCCACAGCTTGGGCTAAGGTGCAGGTGCTGCCAGGGCTGAGGCTGTACATGGGGCGCACATTCTCCACCCACCTGCCTAGGCTTCCACCTTTGAAGGGGGGCCTGCTCTCCCCAGTGGAAGGCCACAGCATGGTCACCACTGTCCCCCACCCAAGCATTCTGTGGGGGGCCTGGGGATGACCCTGCCGCAGCCTACCATAGCTGCCACCTGCACACATCACTGGGGGGCCTGAACACAAGCCTGCCTGGCCATCTGTGCCCCTACCTCATGCCAGAGCATGCAGTCCGGGTGCCAGGCGATTGCCCATCCCAGTCCATCACTTTCAGCACCTGAATACTTCTCCTGGGCCCTGAGGTTGGGCCCACCGACTCTGCTGCTACTACAACAGCTGGCACCTACCTGCATGTACCACCTGCGGGCCTAGACACTGGCCTGCCCAGCCCATTGCAGCCACCATCAGCACCAGCATGCACTGCTCGGGACCCAGAGGGCTGTCCTGCCACTGTCATCACCTATGCCCTGCTGGCTGACCAGGGGCCCAGAACACACACTCACCTGGTCCACCACTACCACTACTGGCATCCAAGTAAGCTACCTGGAAGCCCCAAAATTGCCCACCTGGACCTGCCACAACCAGTGCCAGGATATGCCACCTTGGGGCCCAAGGACAGGCATGCTCATTCCTCCACTGCCACCACTGGGCCTGAAGACTGGCCCCACCTGGGATTCCAGTCCCCAGCAAAGCTTCACCACAGCCTCCACTAATAATCACACCCTAAACCACAAAGGAAATCACAGATACCACTGACATTGTTTAAACTAAAGAGGAAATATAGAGACGACACTACTGCACGCACCCAGAGTCAAAGCCAAAGGGCCCTATCCAACCAGCACCATAGACACATTTTCAGGAAAAATCCTCCCCTATGAAAGCAAACTCAAAGAATTGGAAGAAGTGACTATTACAACAGATTTGCAGATATCAACTTAAGGAAACATGAAACAGAATAAAGGAAGGAAATATGACACCTCCAAAGGAACATCATAATTCTCTAGCAATAGACCCCAACAAAAAACAAATTTACAAAATCCCAGAAAAAGAATTTAAAATATAGATTTTTTAAAGTGGCTCAGTGAGATACAAGAGAATAATGAAAAACAATGCAAAGAAATCAGAAAACAAATTCAGCCCATGAATGAGAAATTTACCAAAGAGATAATATCATGAAAAAGAACCAAACAGAAATTACGCAAGTGAAGTATTCACTGAATGAAATACAAAACACATTTGAAAGCTTCAGCAATGAACTAGACAGAGCAGTAGAATCTCAGAACTTGAAGACAAATCTTTTGAAATAACCCAGTCAGACAAAAATAAAGAAAAACGAATTTAAAAGAATGAGCAGAGCTTTTGTGACATATGGGACACATTAAATGACCAAATATTTATCAGTATCCCAGAGGCAAAGAGAGAACAAAAGGTTTAGAAAATCTATTTAATGAAATAATAAATGAAAACTTCCCAAGCCTAGCAAAAGTTTAGACATCCAGACATAGGAGGCTCAGAGATCCCCAAACAGATATAATGCAAAAACATCTTCTCCATGGCACATTATGGTCAAATTGTTCAAAGACAAAGTAAAAATTCTAAAAGAGCAAGAGAATAGAATCTAGTTATCTACAAAGGAGCCCCCAGCAAACTAACAATGGGTTTCTCAGTAGAAACCTTACAGGCCAGGAGAGAGTAAGATTCTATATTCATATTCAAAGTACTGAAAGAAAAAAAAGCCCTGCTATATAAGAATAGTATACCCAGCAAAATTATCCTCAATAAGTAAAGGAGAAATAAAGTCTTTCCTAGATAAACACCGGGGGAATTCATCACCACTAGAATGGCCCTACAAGAAATGCTCAAGGGAGTCCTACCTAGAAGCGAAAAGAGGACATTTACCATCATAAAAACACAGGAAAATGTAAGACTTACCAGTAAAGCAAACACATAAACGAGGAAGAGAAAAAACTCAAATGGTACTACCAAACCACAACCCATAAAATCCACCAAACCACAACAACCCATAAGATAAAAAGAAAGGAAAAATGAATACAAACCAGAAAACAACTAACAATATGACAGGAACAAAACCTCACAAATCAATAATAACCTTGAATGTAAATGGATTAAATTCTCCACTTGAAAGGCATAGACTGGTTGAATGGATTAAAAAGCAGGATCCAACTATATGCTGCTTATAAGAAATGCACTTTACAGGTAATGCACATATAGACTGCACTTTAAACAAATAGACTAAAAGTAAAGGAATGTAAAAGATATTCCATGCAAACAAAACCCAAAACAAGCAGAAATAGCTACAATTATGTCAGACAAAACAGAAGACTTTAAGTCAAAAACAGTAAAAAAGGGCAAAGAAGATCATTATATAACAATAAAAAAATCAATCCAGCAAGATGATATAGTAAGGCTAAATATATATGCACTCAACACTGGAGCACCCAAATTTATAAAGCAAATACTACTCGATCTAAAGAGAGAGACTCCAATACAATAATAGTGGGGGACTTCAACACCTTACTCAGCATTAGACAGACCCTCTAGACAGAGAGTCAACAAAGAAGCATTGGATTTAAACTGGACTTGAGACCAAACGGGACCTAAGAGATATCTACAGAACATTTTATTCGACAACTGCAGAACACACATTCTTCTCATCTGCATGTGGAACGTTTTCCAGGACAGACCATACGTTAGGTCACAAAATAAGTCTCAGTGAATTATTTGAAAAATCAAAATCATATCAAGTATTTTCTCAGACCAGTAATGGAATAAAATTAAAACTCAATACCAAGAGGAAGTTTAGAAACTGTAAAGATACAGAGAAATTAAATAACATGCTCCTGAATGACCACTGGGCCAATAAAGAAGTTAAGATGGACATTCAAAAAATTTATTGAAACAAATGGAAATGGAAATACAACCTACCCAATTCTGTGGGATACAGCAAAATCAGTATTCAGGGAAGTTCACAGCAATAAACTCCGACTTTAGAAAAGTAGAAAGATTTCAAATAAATAACCTAACAATGAACTCAAGCAATTAGAAAGGTGAAAACATTCCAAACCCCAAATTAGCAGAAGGAAAATAATAAAGATCAGAACAGAACTTTACAAAATAGAGATGCAGAAACAATATTAAGGATAAATGAAATGAAAAGTTGTTTCTTCAAAAAGATAAACAAAATTGATATACCACTAGCTAGACTAACCAAAAAAAGACAGAAGACCCAAGTAAACAAAATCAGAAATGAAAAAGGAGATGTTACAACTGATATACCACAGATATACAAAAGATCAGACTTTTGTGAACAACTATATTAACAAACTGAAAAATCTAGAAGAAATGAATAAATTCCTGGACATATACAACCTATGAAGATTGAATCAGGAAGAAACAGAAAACTTTAACAGACCAATAATGAGTAGCGAGATTGAATCAGTAATAAAAGGTCTACCAACAAAGAAAAGCTCAGGACCGGATGGATTCGCTGTCAAATCTACCAAATGCATAAAGAAGAACTAGTACCAATACTCCTCAAATGATTCCAAAACATTGAAGAGGAGGCAATTCTCCCTAACTTATTCTACAAGGCCAGCATTACCCTGGTAACAAAACCAGACAAGGACACAATTAAAAAAAGAAAACTATAGGCCAATATCCCTGATGAACATAGATGTAAAAATCCTCCACAAAATACTATCAAACTGAATTCATCAGTACATCAAAAAGATTATACACTATGATCAAGTAGGATTTAACCCAGGGATGCAAGGATGGTTCAACATACACAAGTCAGTAAATGTGATACATCAAATCAAAAGAATGAAAGACAAAAAAAATAAAAAAACACATGATCATCTCAATAGATGCAGAAAGAGCATTTGATAAAATTCAATATTCCTTTGTAAGAAAAACTGTCAACAAATTAGGCATAGAAGGGACATATCTCAAAATTAAAAGGCCATATATGACCAGCCCACAGCTAACATCATACTGAATGGGAAAAAATGAAACCCTTTCCTCTAGAACTGGAACAAGACAAGGATGCCCACTCTCATCACTCCTATTCAACATGGTCCTGGAATTCCTCGCCAGAGCAATCAGGCAAGAGAAAGAAATAAAAGATATCCAAATTGAGTGGCTGGGCGTGGTAGCTCATGCCTGTAATCCCAGCACTTTGGGAGGCAGAGGTGGCTGGATCACTTGAGGTCAGGAGTTTGAGATCAGCCTGGCCAACATGGTGAAACCCCATCTCTACTAAAAATACAATAATTAGCCAGGCGTGGTGACATGCACCTGTAATCCCAGCTACTTAGGGGACTGAGGCAGGAAAATTACTTGAACCCAGGAGGCAGAGGCTGCAGTGAACTGAGATCATTCCACTGCATTCCAGCCTGGGCGACAGAGCAAGACTCTGTCTTTAAAAAAAAAAAAAAAAAAAATCCAAATTGGAAAAGAGGAGATCAAATTGCCCCTTTTTGCAGATGACATGACTTCATATCTAGAAAAACCAAGAGACTGCACCAAAAAACTCTTAAAAGTGATAAACAAATGAAGTTAAGTTGTAGCATACAAAAATCAGTGGCATTTCTTTTCTTTTTTTTTTTTTTTTTTTTTTTTTTGAGACAGAGTCTCACTCTGTTGCCCAGGCTGGAGTGCAGTGGCACTATCTTGGCTCACTGCAAGCTTTGCCTCCCGGGTTCACGCCATTCTCCTGCCTCAGCCTCCCGGGTAGCTGGGACTACCGGCGCCCACCACCTCACTGGGCTAATTTTTTGTATCTTTAGTAGAGACAGAGTTTCACCGTGTTAGCCAGGATGGTCTCGATCTCCTGACCTCTTGATCAGCCTACCTCAGCCTCCCAAAGTGCTAGGATTACAGGCGTGAGCCACTGCGCCCGGCCTCAGTGGCATTTCTATACACCAATAATGATATAGTCAAACAAGAAATCCAGAAGGCCATCCCATTATGATAGCTACAAAAAATAATAAAATACCTAGCAATAAATTTAATCAAGGAGGTAAAAGATCTCTCCAAGGAAAACTACTAAATACTGGTGAAAGAAATTGAAGAAGACACAAAAATTGGAAAGCCATCCCATGCACATGAATTGAAAGAATATTATTAAAATAACCATGATTCCCTAATCTACAGATTCCATGTAATCCCTATCAAAATACCAGTATCATTTTTCACAGAAATAGAAAAAGCAATCCTAAAATTTATATGAAACCAAAAAAGATCCAGAATTGCCGAAGTAATCCTAGCAAAAGGAGCAAAGTTGGAGGCATCACATTGCCTGACTTCAAAATATATTACAAGGATATAGTAACCAAAACAGGATGGTATTGGTATAAAAGTAGATATGTAGACCAATGGAACAGAATAGAGAGCCCAAAAATAAACGCACCTATTTACAACCAACTGATCTTTGACAACGTCATCAAGAAGATACACTGGGCAAGGGATACCATCTTCAATAAATGGTCCTGGGAAAACGGGATGACCATATGAAGAACAACACTGGACCTTTATCTCTTACCATATACAAAAATCAACTCAAGAAAAATCAAAGACTTAAACATAAGATCTGAAACTATATAACTACCAGAAGAAAACATAGGGAAAACACTTCAGGACATTGATCTAGGCACAGATTTTATGGTGAAGACCTTAAAAGCACAGGCAACAAAAACAAAAATAGACAAATAGGACCACATTAAATAAAAAGCTTCCGCACAGCAAAGGAAACAAGCAAGAGTGAAGCGACAACCAGTTGAATGGGAGAAAATATTAGCAAATTACTCATCCAACAGGGACTAACATCCAGAATATACAAGGAAGGAATTCAAACAACTCAACAGTAAAAACACAAGTAATCCCATTTAAAAAAATAAATGGTCAAAGGAGAATAGACATTTCTCAAAAGAAGACATATAAATGTCCAACACACATATGAAACAATGCTCCACATCACTCACCACCAGGAAAATGCAGATCAAACCCACAATGAGATATCATCTTACCTCACTTATAATGGCTATTACTAAAAAGAAAAAAAAACAATAACAGAGGTTGGCGAGTATACGGAGGAAGGGGAACTCTTATACACTGTTGGTGGGAATGTAAGTTAGTTTAGGAACTATGGAGAACAGCATGGAGATTTCTAAAACACCTAAAAATAGAACCACCATAAGATCCAGCAATCCCACTACTGGGAATTTATCCAAAGTGGAAAAAAATCAAAGGGATACATGGCACTCCCAGGTTTACTGCAGCACTATTCACACTAGCAAAGACATGGAACCAGTCTAAGTGTTCATCAACAGATGAATGGATAAAGAAAATGTGATACACACACACACACACACACATACACATCATGGAATACTATTTGTCCATAAAAAAGAATGAAATCATGTCATTTGCAGCAACACAATGAAACCGAAGTTCATTGTGTTAAGTAAAATAAGCCAAGCACAAAAAGACAAACATCACAAGTTCTCATATGTGGAAACTAAAAAGTTAATCATACAAAGGGGACAGTGCAAATGCACAATTAGAAAACATAAGGTCTAGCCGGGCGCGGTGGCTCAAGCCTGTAATCCCAGCACTTTGGGAGGCCGAGATGGGCAGATCACGAGGTCAGGAGATCGAGACCATCCTGGCTAACCTGGTAAAACCCCGTCTCTACTAAAAAGTACAAAAAACTAGCCGGGCGTGGTGGCGGGCGCCTGTAGTCCCAGCTACTCGGGAGGCTGAGGTGGGAGGATGGCGTGAACCCGGGAGGCGGGGCTTGCAGTGAGCTGAGATCCGGCCACTGCACTCCAGCCTGGGTGACAGAGCGAGACTCTGTCTAAAAAAAAAAAAAAGAAAACATAAGGTCTAATGTTTGATAGTAGAGTAGGAAGACTATAGTTAATAATTATGCATTGTGTTTTTTAAATAGCTAGAGGACCTCAGATGTACCCAACATATAGAAACGATAAATACTCAAGTGACTAATACCCTAAGTATCCCAACTTGATCATTAGACAGGCACATATACTCATAATATCCCGATTTGATCATTGCACAGGCACATATACTCATAGTATCCCGACTTGATCATTACAGAGGCACATATACTCATAGGGACCCCACCGGAAAGTTCTATGAGTGTAACAAAATTTTACATGTACCCCATAAATAGGTACAAATAGAATGTATCAAAAAGAATTTTAAAAATTAAAAAAACCAGTGTATGTATATATACACATTCACACACATACACACATACCCATAGGGACTCAACCAGAAAGATATACAACAAACGGTTATGGTTTGTGTGTTGTGTGTGATTTTTCTTTTGTTATGTCTATATGTGATTTCTACATGTTCTAAAATGAAAACATATTTTCATAATTAAGAAAAAGATCATCATTAAGCATAAAACCAAGGCTTCTACTTCTAGCTAAAACAGCTAGAAAATTAGGTAACATGTATTTAACAATCTATCTGCAAAATAACCCCAGTACATAACACTGTTACAGGCACTGAACAGTAGATGGTGCAGGACTGTGATCCTTAGGAAGTGGGGAACAGTGGAGATGTGAGTCCTCCAAGCAGCCTAGATTGGCTCCTGAAGGCCAACTGTGATCTTGGCAAAGGTAGGGAAAACAAGGCCAGGTGGCCTTGTTCACTGAGTAGAGGAGTCAGAGTACTGGAGAGGAGAAAATCACTCAGGCAAAGAGCTCAGAAAGATCCATAAGGGTTCTCCTGCGTCTTCAGCTGGAAACCATTTGCTCATGACCAAGGCAAAACTCCTTAGATTGCAAACAGCAGATTCCAGGGAAAGAAAAGGCACTGAGGAGCTATATGGGAAGCAACAGCCAGAGCTCACAGGTGAGGAATCAGTTACGTCCTCCATGGCTAGGAGGGAGAGACTGTGTTGAGTCCACTGGCCATCAGTAAACTGCCTTAGTAGTGAGCCTAAACTAGCGCTATGGGAAAGACTAACTTAGACTTGCCTTAAAACAGCTTAAAAACAAGACTTCAAAGGATCAAACAGGACTGAAAATAACTTCAATAGTTTTTAAAGAAATACAAGAAAAGCTAGAGTTTGAAAATCTAAAATTCATATTGACTGGCATCTAAAGCAAAATTACCAGACATGCAACAAAGCAAGAAGATGTGAAGCCTAATCAGTCAATAGAAATAGACCTAGAAGTGACAGAGATTATGGAGTTATCACATGAAGACTTAAAATAGTTATTATAAATGTGTTCAATATTCTCAAGAATATAAGGAGGAGAGAAAAATGCAGGATATAAAAGATAGAAAAAGAACTAAATTTCCAGAGATGAAAATTGCAATAGCTAAAATAAAAATTCTATTAAATGGTATTAACAGCTAATTAGATGTTGATGAAGAAAAGATCAGTGAACTTGAATTCACAGCAAAAGAATCTATCCAAAATAAAGCACAGAGAGAAAAACACTGTAAAACTGAACAGAGGCCTCACACACCAAAGGCTCCATCACGTGGTCTAAATGTGTGTAACTGGAAGCCTAGCATGGGGATGGGGGCAAAAAGAAATTTAATGGTGCAATTTTCTAAATTCAAAAAAAGTGTATAAACCTAGGACCCAAAAACTCAATGAACCCTCAAGGATAAATACAAAGAAAATCATGCCAGGATGTATTATAATGAAAATACTCAAAACTCATAATAAAAAACCAAAATCTTAAAAGTAGCCAAAGGGCTGGAAATGCTGGCTCATGCCTGCACTTTGGGAGGCCAAGGTGGGTGGATCACTTGAGGTCAGGAGTTCGAGACCAGCCTGGACAACATGCAAAACCCCATCTCTATTAAAAATACAAAACTTAGCCAGGCGTGGTGGTGCGTGCCTGTAATCCCAGCTACTTGGGAGGCTGAGGCAAGAGAATTGCTTGAACCCAGGCGTGGAGGTTTCAGTGAGCCGAGATTGCACCTCTGCACTGCAGCCTGGGTGACAGAGTGAGACTCTGTCTTAAAAAAAAAAAAAAAAAGTAGCCAAAGAATGAAGACACAGAAAACACAAATTAAAATGCAAACTTCTGCACTTTGAAAGTTTCCATAAAGAAAATGAAAAAGCAAGCCCCCAACTGGGAGAAAATTTCTGACACAGGATTTGTACCTGGAACACGTAAACAACTCTTACAACTCAGTAATAAGGCAAACAACTCATTTTTTTAAATGGGAAAATATTTGAACACTTCATAAAATATACAAATTGCCAAAAAACCAGAAAATATGCTTAACATTATGCAGATTAATGCCATGCAGATGAAAACCACAATGAGAGACTACTGTATACTCCTAAAGGCTATGATTTAAAAGACTGACATCGCCAACTGCTGGTGAGTATGTGGAGCAACCAGAACGCGTGTATGTCGTTGAGCCCTTTCGTTTAAATCAGTAACTATAACAGCAACTGATACTCAATCCTGGATTGAACAATGTGTGCAAGACTCGGTGAACTGGGAGAGCAGGTCATTAACGAAATCCACACAACGAATGGAACATTTCATTGTAAGAAAAAAGGATGGCCGGGCGTGGTGACTCATGCCAGTAATTCCAACACTTTGGGAGGCTGAGATGGGTGGATCACTTGAGGTCAGGAGTTCGAGACCAGCCCAACCAACATGGCACAACCCTGTCTCTACTAAAAATACAAAAATTAGCTGGGCGTGGTGGCGCACACCTGTAGTCCCAGCAACTTGGGAGGCTGAGGCACAAGAATCACTTGAACCCCGGAGGCAGAGGTTGCAGTGAGCCAAGATCACACCATTGCACTCCAGCCTGGGTGACAGAGCAAGGCTCCATCTCGAAAAACAGACACAGCTACAGACAGAATGTTTGTGTCTCCCCAAAATGCATACACTGAAATCCTGAGAGGATGGTGTTCGAAGGTGGATCCTTTGGGAAGAGATTAGGTCATGACGGTGCAGCCCCTGTGAATGGGATTAGTGCCCTGTGAAAGAGGCCCCAGAGAGCTCTCTCCCCTTCCACCATGTGAGGACGTGCGAGGCAGGAGAGCGTTGTCTACAAACCAGGAAGTGGGTCCCCACCAGACACTGATTCTGCTGGTGCCTTGGCTGCCAGCCTCCAGCACTGTGAGTGTTGTTTACAAGGTACCCGTCTATGACAGCAGCCCGAATGGACTCACACAAAGATGTAAATATAACATTTAAAAAAGTAAAAACCCTAGAATGTTAAGTGTGGGTTGGAAATATTAGCATACACATATCACATTTTCCCCTAACTCTGGCCAATGAATGGCCTGGAGGCAGTGAGAGGGCAGAGGTGGCCACCCCACACTCAGGCTCCGGTTGCTGGACACCAACCCCTCAGCAGAAGCCGGGGCTCAGAGGAGGTCAGGGAGGATGGCTGGTCCAGGACGAGGGCAGTGGGGAGCCGGGGCTCGGGGAGGATGGCCGGTCCAGGACAGGGGCAGGGGAGACGCAAGATGAGCCCAAGGACACCTTTGTGTCCTGGAAATCAAAGAAGCTGCAAAGACCAGCTAGACTAAGAACAGAGGCACCTCTGGAAAGTGAGCTCTGCAGCCAGTGATGGGAAGGCTTAAGGTCAAAAGGAATCATGACTGTATTGACTGAGACATAATCTAACAAAACATGTGTTCACGCCATTAGTTTAAAACTAAAAAGCAAAACACAAAGAATAAGACAAAAAATCTTATTTGTTACCATTGGAGGGAAGCTGGACACCAATTTATTATACTCAGAAAATTGGCAATGAAAAGGGAAAATGTTAAAACTTTCTTTCTGAACAATCCTAATTTAATATTAAGGGAATATTCTTTTTAAAGAGGAATTCCAGCTAATACATACAGAAACACTGGAGAGCTAGGGCATCACCGGTTTGCAATCCCCAGTGAGAAAAACGGATCTGTGCAAACATCATCAGCGTGGAGTCACGAAATGAACACCGGGACGGGAGCTGCAAGGAGCCCTGTAACAGGAGCGTGTTGCCACTGATCAATCTTAGAGTCGCCGCTGAAGCTGTCTGTGAGTCCTCGTGTGAGAGGAGGTAAAATATCCTGCACTGCCTGTGAAATATTCCCGCTCCTCTACACTGCACTGGAGTCTGATCAAACCTTCACGGCTGCCGTTCAGCTTGGAGAAGACGGGGGCGTGTAGAAGCCAGCCCAACAGCACCACACAGCCCCCGTGTTAGCTAGCTGTGGACACAGCCATGCTGCATAACAAATGACGCTGAAATTGATTATGGGCTCTCATACCCCCTGGAGTGAGGAGGGCCCCACAGCTCTGTGGCTGTCTGGGTTGAGCCGAGCTGTGCAAGGGCCACAGAGGAAAGCTCCTGGAGCGGGAGGCACCTCCACCCACCCTAGGTCAATACGAGTCACCGTCCAACCACCTGTGCTGGGGCAGGAAACCTTCTCCTACAGAGCCTGAGGGCAGGGAGAGAACTATTTGCTTAAAAATATCCTACGTACCCCATCCGTAGATAAACCCAGAAGGTGGAACATTCTGCAGGACAATTGACCCAGGTTCTTCAAGTCAAAGACAAGAAAAAAAAACTGTGGAACAGAGAGACGACTCTGAGACTTCAGAATCATGTCCTTTACAGGGACATGGATGAAGCTGGATACCATTATCCTCGGCCAACTAATGCAGGAACAGAAAACCAAACACTACATGCCTCACAAGTGGGAGCTGAACAATGAGAACACGTGGACACAGGGAGGGGAACACCACACTCCGGGGCCAATGGGAGGGGAGGGGTGGGGGGAGGGAGAGCGTCAGGATCAATAGCTAATACACGTGGGTTTAATACCCAGGTGATGGTTGATGGGTGCAGCAAACCCCCATGACACACGTTTACCTAGGCTGCACGTCCTGCACAAGGATCCTGGAACTTAATAAAATAAATTTAGAGACTTCAGAGACAACGCCAGACCACACGGCTCTTGATGGGGTCTTGATGGGAACACGCAAACACACGAATTTCCCCAGCTCTGAAGCAACTAGGGAATTCCTCTATGGACTGGGTTTTCTGTCATGCCAGAGACCAATCAAAGCTTCACCTCTGATGGTTTCCAAATAATGATGAAGGCGTCATTTGCAATGTGCATTTAAAACAGCCGCCTGGCCTGGCTTGGCTGCTATGGAAGCTGTCAGCTGCAAAGGGAAGGTGCCTGGGAGATGGGGAAATGGAGGAGGGGCTGCCCCGGGACCCCAGCCAGCCTCCTGCCCCTCCCTGCAGCTGCTGCCCAGGGGCTGCGCTGCTTGTTGGAGAGGGAGGTCACCGAGCCCCACGTGGCTCCCCTGCTCACTGCCTGTAGGCCAAGGCCACCATCAGACTCCACCTCGCTCCCTGTTGGGGCCGCCTGGGGCAAGGGGGTGGGCTGGGGCTTGGCCTCTGCCACGCCTCCAAAGCAGGGCTTCCCTGGCCCACCTGTGCGCAGATGGGTTGCAGGTGAGGACAGTCAGAGAGTGGAAATGGCCCTAAGGCCCCACAGGTGTGACTGGGAGAGAAGCGACAGCCAGGCCTGGCGGGCCGTGGGGGTGGCAGACGCTGGGACCAGCTCACTGTGCAGACTGGGGCTGAAAAGGGGCTGGGTCCACGCCAGGCTGTCAGCATAAAACACATCAGCTTCCCAAGACTTTGCAGCAAACCCCCCACAAAACACTGCATTAATGATTTGTATACTGGTTACATGTTGAAATGATAATATTACGGATATAGTTGTTTAAAATATTTTATCAGAATTTCATCTGCTTCTTTTACTTCTTAACCATGGCTACTAGGAATCTAAAATTACATGGGTGTCTTCTTGTTCTGTTTGTCCTGGGTGGTGGTGGCTGGAGGGGAGCACGATGTCAGGCGGGGGTCACCGGGTCCCCAGCTCCACGCCATTCATGGAACGGTGACTCAGCAGTGGGGCGAGGTGAGACACCCCTCGAATTCGGGCAGGCACTCGAGGCGGGACCATCCTGCTGTGGGTGACGCAGTCTCTGAAAACATCCTGACGAGGTGGAAAGATTGACTCTGCCAAGATTTATTTATTTTGTTTTTTTTTTTTGAGACGGAGTTTCACTCTTGTTGCCCAGGCTCGAGTGCAATGGTACAATCTTGGCTCACTGTAACCTCCGCTTCCTGGGTTCAAGTGATTCTCCTGCCTCAGCCTCCTGAGTAGCTGAGGTTACAGGCACATGCCACCCCACCTGGCTAATTTTTGATTTTTTTTTTTTTTTTTTAATTTTGGATTTTTAGTAGAGACGGGGTTTTGCCATGTTGGTCAGACTGATCTCAGATTCCTGACCTCAGGCGATTTGCCCACCCTGGCCTCCCAAAGTGCTGGGATTACAGGTATGAGCCACTGAGCCCAGCCTGACGAGATTTCATTTTATTGTCTATATAAGTTTTTGCACTGAACTAACTGCAGACTCACTAATGTGGGGAGGAAGACGTGGCTCCTAGGGGCAGATGCAACCCCCAGGGCTCTTGGAGGGAGAACGTGTGGAATCCAGAGTCCAGTGACTTTGGCAGTAACTGAAATGGGATATTTAATATTCATGCATTTATTTCACAAATGATCCCAGTGCGCCTGTGTGTGCCTGGGCCCTGGGAGTGACCAGCCTTGCCGTGGAACACAAAGGACTCACAGAGAGGGACGGGTCACTCGGAGAATAAGCCAGGAGCTGATGCGGGAGGAGACAGGTCGGAGGTGCTTTCCCTGGCAGGAAAAGCCAGGCCCCCCAGAACCTCCTAGAGTACCTGAGATCTTCCGGTTTGTTCTGAGAGTGGCAGGCCCTGCTGGGGAAGGCGGCGGGCTGTGCCGGGGACAGGGTTGGCGGGCCCGCTGTGGAGGGTGGCGGGCCATGCTGGGGAGAGGGGTGGCAGGCCCTGCTGGGGCAGGTGAGCAGGGAAATGATGGGGTCATGCGCTTTGCAGGGAAACCAGCCTCTGCCTGCTGCAGGGGTGCAGGAGGTGACAGGGTAGGGGCCGGGGCCAGGCGGGTGGCGGTGTGTTGAGAAACTGGGTACATGTGCTCCCTGTGCCCCCAAGGCAGGAGGACCTGAGGTCGAGGTGGCTGCAAGGTGTTCCCCAGTGATTCAGGGACATTCTTTGATGGACAAAGGTTGGCTGCAGCCCTGAGTTTCAGAAAACTGCTTTTTCCTCCAACTGCAGTTACTCATTTTAGAAAGTAGAGCTGGGACTGACGGGCAGCATCGGCATTGAAAATACCAGGTATTAAAGATGGAGTTTTAAAAATGAGTGAATGGAGGTGCACCCCGGAAATGCAAGCGTGGATATCACCCTTGGCAGGCAGGGGTCGTTTTGCCCGAACAGGGGGCAGAGGCCTGCGCTGCCCACCAGCTCAGGAAGGAGGGTCGGTGGCGAGGCCCAGCCCTGCGCAGGGCCAGGCTCCACACTTCCCCGGGCCAGCGAATCGAATCACTCGAGAGCTCACCCAAGTTCAGGTTCGTCTTTGGGGGCTCGTGGGGGTGCTGAGATGCTGGAGGTGTCCTGAGAAACGAGGCTGGAGGCTGCAGCCAAGGTTTGCTGAAGAGCGAAGGGGCTGGAAGTTTTGCATAATCTTGATAATTATTTCTTCCCTTCAAGATGCTTTTGTGTCCTGGGGCAAACCCTGGGCACTGGCCCTAATTCTGGCCCTGACTGGAGGTTGGCAGTAGAGTTTTTAATACTGAAGGTCTTTCCGATAGGTTTGCTGAGCTTTCCATGCATCTGTGATGCCCGACCTCCGCCCCCGTGTCCAGCGTGAGGGCTGGTGGCTGTTGAGATGGATCGTACGCTGCGTTTAGAGGCGCCAGTCGCTGGCAGCTTTGGTGCCACAAACCCTTCTGAGATGTTATTGGAAAAGAGTCTTGGTGCGCCTGCCTGGCACAGAGAAGCCTCCAGAGAAATGTCAGATGAGTCATGAGTCTCAGAGGGGGTGGGCAGCCAGGGAGGAAGCAAGGAGCCGAAACCAGGAGGGAGCTAGCAGGAAGGCGGGGGCCGGGCGGGCACCGGGGTCAGTGCAGCAAAGGTCTGGGGGCGCTGGGTGTGGGCAGTTGGTGCAGACGCCGCAGGCATAGATGCCCTGTGAGTGCCTGGGCCCAACCCAGGCCTCCACATCCAGGTCTAAAGGGGTGGCCCTGGCCTCGGTTTCCCTCTGGCCTCAGGTAGTCGTTCTCCGTCAGATCAGAGGCCCTTCTGGTCACCTGGTGGACGGCTGGGGTCTCTAACGCCACAAGGTGGATCTGCTCTTAGCCCTCGACACCTGTGCATTTGGCTGACCCTGACCCTTGCAGCCTGGCAGGAGGCCCTGCGTAGCCAGACGAGGCCCCTGAAGTCCACTGGACAAGGCCAGCCCAAGAGGAGAGGCCGGAGCAGAAGGCACCGCCATCAAGCTCTCACCACAAGCTGTACTTTATTTCTTTCCTTTTTTTTGAGATGGAGTTTCACTCTTGTCACCCAGGCTGGAGGGCAATGGTGCTCGGCTCACTGCAACCTCCGCCTCCCAGGTTCAAGCAATTCTCCTGCCTCAGCCTCCCGAGTAGCTGGGATTACAGGCATGCACACCCACTCCTGGCTGATTTTTGTATTTTTAGTAGGGACAGAGTTTCACCATGTTGGCCAGGCCGGTGTTGAACTCCTGACCTCAGGTGACCCTCCTGCCCCGGCCTCCCACAGTGCAGGGACCACAGGCGTGAGCCACCGCGCCCGGCCCATGAGTGGTACTTTCTAGGCTCAGCCCTGTGTTTGGTTTTCTCCTCCTCAGCACAGCTCACTGATTGTAGAGGCGCCATCATACTTTGCTTCTCAGGGCGTGGCCCTGGGGCCCGTCCAGATGCCCTGGGCGACTTCGCCTGTGGATCTGGCTTTCTGGAAGGGCCCAAGAACCTGCATTTCAACAAGTTCTCCAGGGCATTTTAGTTCGAGGTCACCCCTGGCCTGGATTTGGCTTTTCTGCCCCTGATTTGATTCCAAGGCAGGAGTGGTCAGTTCAGGACAGCAGCATGAGCTCTCACCAGGTGCCTGAAGCCCAAGAGGCCCATCTGACTCTCTGAGAAATCAAAGCAAACTCACTCAGCCAAGCCTCCCGCAGACCTTCCCTGGGCAAGGCCCGCAGTAGCCCTGGCCCGGGAGGCAGCGCACAGCTCCTGGATTATTTATAAGTCAGGTTCAGTCCAGCCAATCTAAGCCATCTATGCCCCTTCCGAGGCCTGGCCAGCAGCCAGGGATGCACTCAGAGACCTGCTGTCCCCTACTGGCCACTGCAGAGGAGGTGGGAGCTCAGGAAAACCACGCCCATTTAGAAAGGTGGTTTTCAGACTGTATCCACTGTGCACTCTGCAGAACCAGAACGCCCAGCACCCCCGTGGGTGCGAATCTGTGACGCGGAAATGTCAGTGGGAAACCCGACCCCACGAGCCTCCTTCCCCCGGCGTGGGCTCTGACACCAATTCCTGCGGCCGTCGGCATTTTCCACGTCGACGTGAGGTGGACGGTGGTGTGGGCTGTTTTCAGCCACATCCCCTTCTTGTTGCCAGGATGGGAAGAAAAGCCAAGGGCCTGCCCTGGGGCTGTGCAGGTGGCTGGAAGGTGCCAACCAGACATCTCATCCCACTTGCAGTAGGGCTCCTTGGGAGTAGAAAGCCACTCCGGCCCCCAACCAGCAGAAGCAGAACCAGTCTCCAGAGGCCGCCCTGGCCGCCAGGAGGGGCAGGTGAGAGCGCCGGCTTCACAGCTGGGGGAAGGGGGATCAGCTGGTGCTGGCCCAGCGACTTCTCTAGCCCTTGGCTACTGGGGCGGCTCCTACCTGGGGAGAGGAGAGTGGATCCTTACCCTGGGGAGGCAGCAACGGCTCCATCCACAGTCAGAGACCCCGAGTGAGGACAGCCTGACCTGGCGCCAGGTGCCGGGGTTGCTGTCAAAGGATCTTTGGTGCAGGGAAGGAGGGTGAGTCATTCCTTCCCACTCCCTGAGGCCAAGCATAACACAAGTCCTCCATTAACCACCGACAGTGCTGGGAAATGCATTTCAGAAGCTCCCTGAGGCTTGGTCAGTCAGAATTTCTGATACTGAGCAAGAATTTAGAGAAGCCCTCATTTCCGGCAGTTGGCATCTGGAGGGATGGAGCTTGTGTGGTAAGACCAAGGCCTCCCACATAGGACCGTGGGCAAACAGCCCTGCAACAGAACAGGGTCCCCAACTAGGGCACTCCAACCCATTGGCGGCTCCACAGGGGAAAGGGCCCAGGTGAACAATAGAGGGTCTATGGGATCAGGACCCGGGTCTACAGTGCAGGGTCTATGAGGACAGGACCCGGGTCTAGTGTGCGGGGTATATGAGGACAGGACCCGGGTCTAGCGTGCGGGGTCTATGAGGACAGGACCCGGGTCTAGAGTGCAGGGTTGCAGGGTCTGTGGGGACGGGACCCAGGTCTACAGGACAGGGTCTGTGGGGATGGGACATGAGTCTACCATGCAGGGCCTAGGGGGACGGGGCCCGGGTCTACAGTGCAGGGTCTATGGTGCAGGGCCCTGGCCTACAATGGGACAGGTTGGCCCCCATACTTGCACACGCTGTTGGGATACCCACCTGCCCTCTTGGGCTGCTTTCCCGCCCACCACAGGATGCAGGTGACCATGAGGCCCTTGGAGCCAATGTAGTCTCAGCAGGAGGCAGCACGGCCTGGGCGCCATGTTTGGACTTTGTCCAGCCGTGGGAACATCCACCTGGAAGCCCAGGTGAGAGCACTGGAGCCTGTGCCGGGTGACCCCATGTGCTCAGCCAGCTCCGTGGCCCTGGGACCACGGGTGAGGGTCCTGACCTGGTTCCACGTGAGATCACCAGGTGAGTCCCTCTGCTCTGCAGGATGAGCAGGGCTGGCCCACCTGATCCCCCAGGATACACCCACACCTGTACCTGGGGCCTCTGCAGGTAAATGGAGAAGGGAGGATTGTGCAAACAACAGGAAAATAACAAGCATTGCTGGAGATGTGGGGAAGCTGGAATGTGGGGAACCTGGTGCACTGCTGGTGGGAATGAGGAACGGTGTGCAGCCACTGTGGAAACAGCATCGTGGCTCCTCCAAGACTTAAAGACGAAATTACCATAGGATCCGACAGTCTCTCTTTGGGGTGTATCCCCAAAAGAATTGAAGGCAGGGTCTTTTTATTTTCCAGTCTTTTTTTTTTTTTTTTTTTTTTCAGAAGCTCGCTCTGTTATCCAGCTTGGAGTGCAATGGAGCAACCATAGCTCACTGTAGCCTCAACCTCCTGAGCTCAAGGGATCCTCCTCCCTCAGCCTCCCAAGAAGCTGGGTCTAGAGGTGCACGCTACCACGTTGATACGGTGTGGCTGTGTGCCCACCCAAATCTCATCTTGAACTGTAGTTCCCATAATGCCCATGTGTCATGAGAGGGACCTGGTAGGAGGTAATCGAATCATGGTGGTGGTTATCCTCAAGCTGTTCTCGTGATAGTGATTTCTCCTGAGATCTGATGGTTCTATAAGGGCTTTTTCTCCTTTGCTCAGCACTTCTTCTTCCTGCCATCACGTGAAGAAGGACATGTTTGCTTCCCCTTCCACCATGACTGTAAGTTCCCTGAGGCCTCCCCAGCCATGCTGAACTGTGAGTCAATTAAACTTCTTTCTTTTATAAATTACTCAGTCTCAGGCATGTCTTTACTAGCAGCATGAGAACGGACTAACACACACATGCAGCTAATTTTTAGATGTTTTGTAGAGACGCAGTCTCGCCATGTTACCTTGGTTGGTGGCAATGTGATCCTGCTGCACTGGTCTCCCAAAGCACTGGAATTGCAGGCATAAGCCACCACCCCAGCTGAAAGCAGGGTCTGGAACAGCTATTTGCAAACCCATGTTCAAAGCTGTATTCACAGCAGCTGAAAGGGTGGAAGCGACCCATGACCCGTGCATTCACTGATGGGCGAATGAACAAACGTGAGGTCTGTTCATGCAATGGGATAATTTCCAGGCTTTTTCTAACACACCCTACAGCACGCGTGAACCTTCAGGATGTTATGTTGAGTGGAATCAGCCGGTCCCAAAAGGATAAATCCTGTGTGATTCCACTCATATGAGGTCCCTAGAGTCATGAGATTGACAGACAGAAAGTAGAACGGTGGGTTCCACGGCCCAGGGGAGTGGGAATAAGGAGTTGTTCGATGGGGCCAGAGTTTCGGTTTTACAAGAACAAAGTTCTGCAGATGGGATGTGCAACAACGCAAATGTACTTAATGCCACTCACTACGCACTTAGAAATGGCTGCAATGGCAGACATCACGTTATGTGTATCCCACCACGTTCAGGAGGGCTGGACAGAGAGACCTACATGTTGCAGGAAAAAGAGGCGCTGACCCGCCCCGGCCAAGACAGCAGTGTCAATCAGACACACGGCTGAGTGTGGCAGGCTGCAGTGGTGGGAACAGAGCTGCTGGGAACTGGATGGCCCTGGGGCCCCTGTGCCCTCCCTCTCTAGTCCGAGTCATTTTCTGGAGTCCTCAGCAGTGGGAGGAGCTCAGCTGACAGTGACCATGTTCCCTCCACCCTGAAATCCCCCCGGGAGCTGGTGAAAGCAGCTTGGATGACACTGCCCAGTAGAGACCTGTGCAGTCCAGGTGTGGACCTGGCCCCACAGAGCTGGGCTCCTGAACGTACCCGGTGTGATCTGAGAGGCCAGAGGTTCAGTGCGGAAAACAGCACAGAAAACCACATTGCAATCTCTCCCGCTGATGGTGTGCAGTGGCCGTATTTTGGAGGTATTGGGTGAATGAACTAAGCCGAACTTAGCCTGTTTCTCCTTTGTTGAATGCAGTTGGCATCCTATTTCCATCAGAACACACTGCGGAGACTGCGGGGAAATACAGGATTCCTCCTCTCCACAAGAAGATACAGGATTCTTGAACCAGAGGTGGCCCTGGAGTGAGGACCTGCCTGTTCCTCCGGGTGGGGAGTGCCTGTGCTGGGAAGCAGAAGGGGCCAGGCACCAGCGCCGTGGTCCACCCTGGGACAGTCCACCCTGGGACAGGCAGCTGTGACCAATGGGCCCTGGACCCTTCCCACCCAGCAGCCAGTGCTCCTCCCGCCGGAACTGGCCCCAGTCTCCACAGCGACTGCCGCTCTGATCCACAAGCTGCCCTCACTCTTCCGTGGAGCAGGCTGCGCCCTCACAGATTTGTGTCACAGGAATCAATCTGCTTTCTGCACAGAAGGCTGCTGTGTGCTGAAGCTGGAAGGAACCTGCGAGGCTCTAAGATGCTGGTCCCTCAAGTCATCCCATTAGTGTGTGCAGCAAAGGCCAGGACTAGACTGGCCAAGGAGTGATCCAGAGGACCTGACCCTCCATCCACCTCCCAGGCCGGCTTGCACCTGGTGATGGGGCCAAGGCCGCGGCTGGGGCAGGATTTGCAATGCGTCCTGCAGGCGACAAACTGCGTCCCAAGGCCAGATGCAGACAGAGCTGCCACCGCTCCCACGCCCCGCATTCCGGCAGCCTCCCTCCCATCCCCAGCAGCAGACGCCACCGCCCCCCACCTCCCGCGCCGGGGTCTGAACTCCCAGCCAGGCCCGGCCTCTGCACACAACAGTGAGAAGCCAGGCCCGACGCAAACCCCCCGCTGCCTCCCCGCTGGCCCCTCTGGCCGTGGGACCTCCCAGCCTCCTGAGCCTCCAAGCTGTTTCTGAGCGGCTCCGGGCGATCCGACTTCCTCCCGCCCCCGCAGCGCCCGGAGCGGCATCGGGTCCCCAGCGTCACCGCATCGGGCTTCTCTGGTCCTTTGGGAATCGGGCCTGAGTCATCCCTGGCTCACGGCTCCGCCACGTCCCCGCGGGGTGCTTTCCTCCGAGAGCTGAGGCTGCAGCGCAGCCGCGCTCCCGGCAGCTGCTTCCCCGCGTTTCCTGGCGGGGCCCTCGGCTCCCCTCTCTGCTGTTTATTCCCCTGAGCAGCCCTGGTGAGCACGAGAGGAACTCGTGCCTGATCAATACGGGCCGAGGCCGCTGGCACCTGAGAGCCTGCTCAGTGGCCTTTCTCCAGGAAAACACGCCGGACGCCCCGCAGGGGCCGGACCGGAGAAGCCCTGTGCGCCCCGAACAGCGTGTGCTGCGGGGCAGCCTTTGCGCCCTCGAAGCTGGCCGGCCAGGGCCTCCGAGGACTGTTCCAGGAAGGCTCCGGAGAGCCACGTGCCCAGTTCACTCACAGCTGGCCGCCCCCAACCCCTGCCCCAGCGCCCGCCGTGTCGCCTGCTAGGAAGAGCGGCTGCTGCTGCTTCCTCCCTCTGCCCCTCCTGCCCACTCTCCGGCCCCATCAGCCTCTCACCGCCGCATGGAAAGCTGCCGTGTGTCAGCACCGCCAGGGTGGGCTGTGGAACAGACACCCCAAGGCAGGGCCTTGGCGGGCGAAAGCTCCTCCCTCGCTGGCGTGCGGGCTGGAGGGGTCCACTGGCCCCCAGGACACTGCCCTCCTTCACGTCCCCGCACAGCCCTGGGAGGAGCCTGGAGGGTCAGTGCCGGCTCTGACGGGCCCCCAGAGGTGACGCAGTCATTTCTGCCCAATGCTATTGTTCAAAGCAGGATGCCTGGCCCGGACCCACACCCAGTGGCAGCTGCCTGGGCACGTGGGGTCTCCGGCGCAGAGGTCCTCCTTACCAGTGTGCAAAAGAGCGGGGAGACTGATACATAAATGGGAGGCGGAGTAGGCTGATGGGGGCGAGGGGGGTTCACAGAGAACACACTGTGGAGTAGGATCCGAACCTCGAGACTAGCTTGGTGCGTTTAGGGGAAGTCCTTTTGGGGGGTATTTACAGTCAACCACAAACGTTAAGCTACCAAATGGCCTAGAGGTAAGAAGGACCCTGAAGGCCAGTCCCCAGATTTAAATGCGTGGGCATCCTGCAGGATGGGGCCGGGCGAGGCTGGCCGGCCAGGGGAGAAGCTCCAGGGTCCAGGGGCACCTTATCTCTAAGTCAGGACAGGACCAAGGGAGGGCACCCCAGCGGAGGAGGCCTCCAGCCGCACACAGAGAGGGGAGGGTGCGGGCTCCGCGCAGGGGGTTACCGGGACGGAAGGTGGCCTTTGAAGAGTTTTCCCAACTAAAGAGCAGCTGGAGCCCCTCCAAGGGGAAGTTTCAGCCTCCTACAGACGCCATTTCTCAAGTCAGACTCTTCCTTTTAGAAAGGAAATGAGATGTAATTGATTTGCTTTACTTTTCTGGAAAAAAAAAATTGTTTTTGAGATGGGGTCTTGCTGTTCGACCCAGACTGGAGTGCAGTGGCCTGATCATGACTCACTGCAGCCTCAGCCTTCTGGGCTCAAGCCACAGGCCTGCCTCAGCCTCCCAAGGTACTGGGATTACAGATGTGAGCCACTGCACCTGGTTAACTTATTTTACCGTTTTCATAGGCAAGAACTGTGCACAGCACCGACCCCAAAGTATGCAGGGTGAAGGGCGGCCCCTCCGCCCCGCCCTCCCTGCCCCCGTTCAAAGGCAACCATGACTTCCAGCCTCTGCTGACTCCCATGGGCTCCTGTGGTGTGGGGGTGGGCGTGGTGCGGGGGGGACGGGGGTCCTCGACTCGGGTAAGGGTGTGGCCAGCACCGGGTCGGGGCCTTTCTCTTCTCCCAGGCGACCACCTTGAATGTAAGTCTGACATCACGCCCACTGCCCTCAGGGTCAGCTCAGACCCTCTGTGCAGCCCTTGGGGTGGACGCCCCACGCCCGCCCCCAGCGCCTCTCAGGCCTCGGGCTCTCGGGGTCCCTGCGTCTCCGCACACGACACTGCTCCATGTTTGCCGGATGACTTCGCCTTGTCCACGGCCGATTCCACTCGCTCCTCCAGGCCCAACTTACCCGCACTGCCTCCTCCTCCCCACTTCCCGCAGGACCACCCCGCCTCCTCTCAGACCCCGACCTGTCGCTTCCTCGGCTGTGGCGGGCGCTGCAGCGGGCAGAACCGCGTCCCCCAAATCCGTTCACTGAAGTCTCGACTTCGATGCGCGGTGTTTGGAGACGCAGCCTGTTCAGAGGTGGTTGGGGCGACTGCGCCGGGAGTGTGCGGTCCTGACCCCACGCGGCGGGCCTCCGGGAGAAGAAGACGCGGTGCGCTCTCCACCTGTGCAGAGGGAAGGCGGGGGATGGCTCCAGGAGCCAGGTCTGCCGGCGCCGTGGCCCAGAACCTCCAGCCTCCAGACTGTGAGAAGCAAAGCCCGGTGTCCGCGGTGCTGGGGCTGACGCGCGCTCTGCCTGGCTGCCGGCTCCTCTGCAGGCGGGGACGGTGCCCGCCTTTCCTAGACCCCCGGGGAGCAGCACAGACTGCGGGAAAGCGGCTCACAGCCCGGCTGCAGGCACCACGGCAGCGTCCAGACCCGGGACATCCTCCAGCCATGGGCGAAATCACAACTCACAGCCATTGCTGCGAAGTTCATGGGTCCTGTGGAAACTGGATATGAGCGTCTGGTGGCAGCTCCTACCAACGCCTTTTTTTTTTTTTGAGACGGAGTCTCGCTCTGTCGCCCAGGCTGGAGTGCAGCGGCGCGATCTCAGCTCACTGCAAGCTCCGCCTCCCGGGTTCACGCCATTCTCCTGCCTCTCAGCCTCCCGAGTAGCTGGGACTACAGGCGCCGCCACCTCGCCCGGCTAGTTTTTTTTTGTATTTTTAGTAGAGACGGGGTTTCACCGTGTTAACCAGGATGGTCTCGAACTCCTGACCTCGTGATCCGCCCGTCTCGGCCTCCCAAAGTGCTGGGATTACAGGCGTGAGCCACTGCGCCCCGCCCCAGTGCTTTTCAAATTCCAAGACATTGAGTTAACTAGTCTCTAGAATCTTCTGCTTCTAACCTGGAGTCCCAACCATCTTTGGCCAGACAGAGTTCAGGCCAAGCTAAAGCTTCAAGTGCTGGGCCCCAGTCCCTGAGCCAAAACTCACCTTCCTGGATGCCTGGGGCATTTTCCTGGCTCCGGGACGAGGTGGTGAGGGCTCTCCTCTGTACACAGTGTGTCAGGGCCTCACACAGGCCATGCCAGGCTGGTGCCCGATGGGCTGCAGGTGCCCTGGGCCTCAAAGGGTGGGGGAAGTGAGGGGCTTCCCTGCATCAGTGTGGGGAAGGTGACATTCATGCCGTCTGTGCGGCTCTGAGCCGCCGGTTATCAGCCGCTGGTGAGGCTGTTCCTTCAGGCGTTTTCCTGCCTGTTTGTCAAGACAGGCAGGCAGGAGCAGTGAGTCTGGTGAGAGGCCCCCAGGCAGGCCCGCAGGTAGCTGGGGTTGGACCTCAGCTGCCCTCTGCCCATCTTGCAGGCCCTTCAGGCACCAGCCCTGGGTCCCTGGCTGCCAACCAGCTGGGTAGCGAGCGCCCCAGGTCCAGGTCTTGTCCCTGCCATCCGTGTGAAGTGCCCCGACCCCGTATCTTCACTGTACTGCTCACTGCTCAGGCGAATTTAACAAAAAACTCTGGGACTACGGTGAACTCAGCTAATGACAACAGTGTCCCTCCCTCACCCCACTGCTCTTGAATTTTACGGATGGTCTCTGAAATCTTAACCAAAGGAGCATGTCATGTGACATTTCCAGACAGAAGCCACTGAGAGAGGCGTCTCGCTCTGTCGCCCAGGCTGGAGTGCAGAGGCCTGGTCTCTCAGCTCACTGCAACCTCCGCCTCCCGGGTTCAAGCAATTCTCCTGCCTCAGCCTCCCCATTAGCTGGGATTACAGGTGTGCCCCACCATGCCTGGCTAATTTTTTATATTTTTTGGTAAAGACAGGGTTTCACCATGTTGGCCAGGCTGGTCTCCAACTCCTGACTTCAAATGATCCACCTGCCTCAGTCTCCCAAAGTGCTGGGATTACAGGCGTGAGCCACCGTGCCTGGTGAGAGTTGGGTTTTAGTTTTATTGTTTTTCACAGATTCTGGGGGTTGAATGGCAAAGAGGCAGGAGCAGGCAGAGGTCCATACACAAGCTCAGACTCACCCTGCAGGAGTTCTGGCTGGGAGGCTGCCAGGATGGGGAGGATATGGGAGCCGCCCTGGGAGGTCCCTCACTCTCCCCATACTGACCTCACGTCCCCATTATGTTCCTCATCCCAGGCTGGGCCGGCCACTGGGCGCTGAACAGAGCTTAGAATGTGGGACAGCTCTGGCTGGGTTAGAAACCAGGTACGTGGCAGAAGCCGGCCTGGAGCTGTCCATAGCCCCCGCCATCCTTGGACGGCCCCAGCTGAAGGAGCTGGTGCAGCTGGACACAGAGACCCACTGGTGATGAGACGGGGCCATACACTCCTGCAGGGCACAAGCCGAGACCCCTGGCTGGAGGGTCAGCACCCAGGGTGGCAGCAGCTACAGGGGGGCTGGGGAAGGACGGGGAGCAGAGCCTCAGCTCCTGCTGCTGCTGCATACACAGAATGCACTGCCCGGGGAAAGCTAGGCTTCTAAGGAGTCATATTAAAAAGCAACATGAGACAGGCGAAGTTCATTCTGACAGTGACGCGTCCTCTGACCACATATTGCGAACGCATCATCATCCTGGTGTGGACTTGGTGGAAAGACCATGTGGCTTCTCTTGCCAAACCAGCCATGTGTGGCAGGCGGCCGCCGTGGAGCATGGGGGCCCAGTGTTTCTCGGACTGAAATCACACACAGACCCTCTTTAACAGAAACAAAAAGTATTGCCCCTGCCCAGGGTTTTGATTTAATGGCCACTTACGCTGTGCAAACAGCTATAAAACTGGGCACAACCTCTTGCTGACTTGTATTCCGCCAAAAAGCCAAATAGCCGCAAATAAAACAAATGTAATGAAAAACCAACATGAACATAACTTGGCGGGCCATGTTTTGCCGAGACAGCGCGGGCTCCAGAGGCCACTCTGGGTTAGGGGGACGTCTGCTTGGCAGTCCTCTGTGCACTCCAGCTGGGAAGCTGCTTGGCCCCGCCAGCTCAAAGGTCCCCCTGACGGATGTGCCTTGATGTTGCCACGATGGACGGGATTAAAGTGCTGTGGCTGCTGTGATGGGTCAGGAAGACAAACCTGGCCCAGAGTACAATTGCAAGGCACACGGCCGTCCCAAAATGGCATCAAAACCAAACGTGGCCCTGGGAGGCCACGAGAAAGTCCCACCTTGCAGAGAGCTCTGCCCTGGCGCCAAGGGGGGCTGGCTGGGGCCCCTTTGCAAGGCCCACACACCCTTCAACACCAGTGTCCACCACAGGCTTTGTGGGGAGAGGCTGCTGCTGTTTTTCCTTGCCAGGGGTTCTGGGGTCAGATCCTGTCTACAGCACCCTGCCCAGCGCTGCAGGCTCACAAAGTGTGGACGTAGGTGGCAAAGGAGCCCCTCCCGGGTCTCTGTCCCACACTGATGGCTGTCTGTCTGGGCAGGGGTGGGGCAGGGGCCTCTCCGGGTCTCTGTCCCACGCTGATGGCTGTCTGTCTGGGCACAGGTGGGGCAGGGGCCTCTCCGGGTCTCTGTCCCACGCTGATGGCTGTCTGTCTGGGCAGGGGTGGGGCAGGGGCCTCTCCGGGTCTCTGTCCCACGCTGATGGCTGTCTGTCTGGGCAGGGGTGGGGCAGGGGCCTCTCCGGGTCTCTGTCCCACGCTGATGGCTGTCTGTCTGGGCAGGGGTGGGGCAGGGGCCTCTCCGGGTCTCTGTCCCACGCTGATGGCTGTCTGTCTGGGCAGAGGTGGGGCAGGGGCCTCTCCGGGTCTCTGTCCCACGCTGATGGCTGTCTGTCTGGGCAGGGGTGGGGCAGGGGCCTCTCCGGGTCTCTGTCCCACGCTGATGGCTGTCTGTCTGGGCAGAGGTGGGGCAGGGGCCTCTCTGGTCTCTGTCCCACGCTGATGGCTGTCTGTCTGGGCAGGGGTGGGGCAGGGGCCTCTCCGAGTCTCTGTCCCATGCTGATGGCTGTCTTTCTGGGTAGAGGTGGGGCAGGGGCCTCTCCGAGTCTCTGTCCCATGCTGATGGCTGTCTGTCTGGGCAGGGGTGGGGCAGGGGCCTCTCCGGTCTCTGTCCCACGCTGATGGCTGTGCTGGGCAGGGTGGGGCAGGGGCCTCTCCGGTCTCTGTCCCACGCTGATGGCTGTCTGTCTGGGCAGGGGTGGGGCAGGGGCCTCTCCGAGTCTCTGTCCCTGCTGATGGCTGTCTTCTGGGTAGAGGTGGGGCAGGGGCCTCTCCGGTCTCTGTCCCACGCTGATGGCTGTCTGTCTGGGCAGAGGTGGGGCAGGGGCCTCTCCGGTCTCTGTCCCACGCTGATGGCTGTCTGTCTGGGCAGAGGTGGGGCAGGGGCCTCTCCGGTCTCTGTCCCACGCTGATGGCTGTCTGTCTGGGCAGAGGTGGGGCAGGGGCCTCTCCGGTCTCTGTCCCACGCTGATGGCTGTCTGTCTGGGCAGGGGTGGGGCAGGGCCTCTCCGGTCTCTGTCCCATGCTGATGGCTGTCTGTCTGGGCAGGGGTGGGGCAGGGGCCTCTCCGGTCTCTGTCCCATGCTGATGGCTGTCTGTCTGGGCAGGGCCTCCCCGGTCTCTGTCCATGATGGCTGTCTGTCTGGGCAGGGGTGGGGCAGGGGCCTCTCCGGTCTCTGTCCCATGCTGATGGCTGTCTGTCTGGGCAGGGGTGGGGCAGGGGCCTCTCCGGTCTCTGTCCCATGCTGATGGCTGTCTGTCTGGGCAGGGGTGGGGCAGGGGCCTCTCCGGTCTCTGTCCCACGCTGATGGCTGTCTGTCTGGGCAGGGGTGGGGCAGGGGCCTTTGCCATGGATGTGCATTTCCTTTTTGTTTCCTGATATGGAATTCTGTTGGGATTTTGGGGACAATGACAGTAAGAACATTAAGGAGCTGCCACTGGATGGCGGAACCCCTCGTCACAGGAAGGTCACTCAACCTGGCATGGTGTCCGTCCCCCTATCCTCTGGGAATTTCCAGTCTCTGGTGAGCCTGGCAAAGATGCCCTTGTGAGGCAGCACTGGCCACTGGAAGGTAAAGCTGAAGCCACAACCACAAGGATGGGGACGGCGGGGCCGGGCTTCTCTGGCACTGACACCGAACGCCCACGTGGTCCTGGGTGCCCTGGCTGTGGCTGGACCTGCAGCATGTGGAACCCCCTCCTGGCCCAATTGTCTGCACGGGGCAACCGGGGCATGGGGAGGTCTGAGCTCCACAGTTCAGGCTGCAGTATCCGAGGATGCAGCCTGGGACCCCTTTGCCTTTCCCATATGTGATGCCAAGAATTTCCCCAAATGTCCTCCATCTTATCCCCAAGTGCAACATGGCTAGAAAGTGGAGCAGAGGCGCTGAGGGCAGGAAGAGGAAGATGGGCCACGCCTCCCAGGCCAAATGCCAGCCCCACGCTCCTTGCCCACTGGGCTCCTGCACTGCCCACTCCAGGCACACACCCAAATGGGCAGTCACTCTGCCTCTCACCTGCCCAGGTCCACAGCCAGCCCCCTGACCTCCAGCAGGCACTGGTGAGGCAGGGCAGAGGCTGCTAGGATAGAGATCACAGTGGGCAGAGGCCTGGAGACAGAACGCAGGAGGGGGCCGTGTGCCAGCCTCATTCAGGGCAGCAGTCACAAGAGGGGGAGGGGATATGGCCTGAGAGGCTGAAGTCTGAGCTGCTTTGCACCAGGTCCAACTTCAGGGAGCTGTAGGGCCAGTGAGTCTTCCTCCCTACGGGGTCTCCCCACAGCAAGCTGGTCAGTCCCCAGTGAGTCTTCCTCCCTACAGGGTCTCCCCACAGCAAGCTGGTCAGTCCCCAGTGAGTCTTCCTCCCTACGGGGTCTCCCCACAGCAAGCTGGTCAGTCCCCAGTGAGTCTTCCTCCCTACTGGGTCTCCCCACAGCAAGCTGGTCAGTCCTCAGTGAGTCTTCCTCCCTACTGGGTCTCTCCATAGCAAGCTGGTCAGTCCCCAGCAGGAGGTCACGTCTCGGCCTCCAAACCCGCTTCTGGTAGCCACAGACCCCTAGTCAAGGGGACCTGACTCAGAAGCCTGTGCAGCAGGGCTGAAACAGCTGGCTTTGGAAAATCCAGCTTAGACTGTGTGTGTGCATGCCTTAAAAACCGTTCAGGGCTGGGCGTGGCAGCTCACACCTGTAATCCCAGTGCGTCAGGAGGCTAGGAGTTCAAGGCCAGTCTGGGCAACACAGCAAGACCCTGTACTAAAAAAATAATTAGCCAGGCATGGTGGTGTGCACCTGTGGTCCCAGCTACTTGGGAGGCTGAGGTGGGAGGATCACTTGAGCTCAGTTCAAGGCTGCAGTAAGCCAAGACCATGCCACTGCACTCCAGCCTGGGCAACAGACTCTGTCTCAAAAAAAGAACCTTTCAGGTGGAGCTCCTAGGAAAGGTGGTCTGCAGCAGGCATTCCTGAGCCAGGCTCCCAGGCACTCTCGGGGTGACGCTTCTTACCTGGACCACCATCTGTGTCCATTGCACTGCACTTCCCCTCCTCTGGCACCGTCATCTAAGGGTGAGGCCAGCCAGGGGCCAGGAAGAAAGAGGCCTCCGGGCATCCTCAGAAGTATCTTTGTTCCCAGGGCGGCTCCTTCCAGGCTGGCCACGGCACCTGCACCACCAGCAGGTGCACCAGTGTCTGTGATGAGACGCCATAGCACAGGCATTTGGACCCAGCACGCAGTCTCAGACCGGCTTCCTGCCTGGGTTGAAGGCTTGTTCTCTGCGAGGGATGGCCATGGGCTCTCAAAACCCCTAAGAGATGTGTCTGTCGGCCTCTCAGCTGCACATCCCTGTCTCTGGGACTTGGCTGAGCACAGGGCCGGGCCTGGAGTCTGGCTCTGACAGTGCCCGCCCAGGGGATGCAGATTGGGCCACACTTTGAGGAGGATTAGACTCTGACATGCCTTTCACAGAGGAAGGAAGGACAGGTGGGAGTCGAGGCAAGGCGAGCCTGTCGCCAGCGAGTCATGGAGCTGTGCAGGGTCTGCCGCAGAGATTCCAGTGCACTCCGACCCCGCCACCAGACCAGCTAGGCCAGACTCCCCCGGGGCTGAACACTCCAGCTTTACAGTTTTCCCAGGTGGTTCTGAGTCACTGAGCCACAGGCAAGCCTGGAGCCAGGAACAGCAGTGGAGGACCCAGACACAGATGCACCGAAGCCCACACCCGCTCCCCAGTCCGGCCCGGTGAGTGTGCATGTGTGTACCTGTGTGTGCATGCATGTGTATCTGCGTGTCTGTGTACACGTATGAGTGTGTGCATGCGTGCGTCTGCCTGTGTGCATGCATGTGTATGTGTACGAGTGCATGCATGCATTCCTGCATCTGCCAGTATGTGTACATGTGAGTGTGCATGTGTGCCTGTGCATGCATGCATGTGTGCCTATCTAGCTGTGTGTGCACGTTTGTGTGCCTGTGTGTGCATGTCTGTCTGTGTGTGCACGTTTGTGTGCCTGTGTGCGCATCTGTGCACGCATGTCTGTGCGTGTGCATGTTTGTGTGCCTGTGTGTGCATGTCTGTCTGTGTGTGCACATTTGTGTGCCTGTGTGCGCATCTGTGCGCGCATGTCTGTGCGTGTGCATGTTTGTGTGCCTGTGTGTGCATGTCTGTCTGTGTGTGCACGTTTGTGTGCCTGTGTGCGCATCTGTGCGCGCATGTCTGTGCGTGTGCATGTTTGTGTGCCTGCGTGCACATGTGCATGCCTGTGTGCAGGCACCTAGTTGCCAAACAGACCATGCCGACTCACTAGTGATAGGTCAACAGTAAAACTGGACTGTCATCTTCATAGAGCAGTGGTTCTCAAAGTCAGTTCTTCATCAGAAATCTAGGGGCCAGGCCTCCAGGCAGCTGTGACACAGGCCAACGGCCAAGAGCTGCAGGTGTTGATCAGACTGCAGGGCATCGGTCCTCCTGAAAAGGTGGACACAGCCTGCCCCTCAGGGTTGTGGGCACAGGGCGGCTGTGTGGAGCCCCCTCCTCTCCCACCAGGACCTCTGCTCACATGGGGTGTGTGTGCCTCTCTGGGTGTTCACCTGATAATACAGAGCTGGTGGCCCAGTCTTCACTCACAAGCACAGGTCCCAGGCTGCTTACCGGCACGTGAACTGCTGTGTTGGAGTCAAATGCTCACCCCTATGGTCAGCATTCACTGGGGAAGGGTCCGGTCTTATGAAGCCTTGAGCACGACTGGGCAGGGGTGGCCCTCAGGGCTGGGCCATTCACAGGAATAACATGAATTAGAAAACAGAATACTACCAAAATATTTAAAATTTTTATCCAGGTGTCATGGTGCACCCCTGTAGTTCCAGCTACTCAGGAGGCTGAGGTGGGAGGATCCACTGAGCCCGGGAGATCAAGGCTGCAGTGAGCCGTGATGGCACCACTGCACTCTAGTCTGGGCGATGGAACAAGACCCTGTCTCAAAAGAAAAAAGAAAAAAAAAACCTCAAAAGTGTTTCAAAAGCTCTCTACTGTTTCTTTTCATGCTTATTGTTGGAGATGGCTGCACTGGAAGGCCACACTGAGTCACTGCTGTGTCAAATTAAGTCAGGGTTGCTGGATGACAGCTGTTCTATTGCTGTCACTGATTTCTGGTGTATCAAAAACAGTCCAAATAAAACATAAATGGCATGAGATGGGGCTAGAAACCAGGAGAAATGGCGTAACGTGTTGCAGACATTCAAAAACGGAGCTACAGCTATGGTTTTCCCATCTAGCACTCACTCTCTATAGCTTTGTTTCCTTAAAGTAAACGAGTCTGAGGAAAAAATGGCACAAGACTTTGAACCGTGCTTTTGAGCATTTTTAAACAGTCCTTCCGACTTTCCCCGGTGCTCAGCTCCATCACAGGACCAAATGCTGGCCCAGCACTAGGGCCTGGGCAGAGCGCGATCTGTGATATGTGTGTAAACAATTTAGTACATTAGGCCTAGGGTGCTTCCTTTTCAAAGGGCTCCTTTGACCCTCACTACTCTGTAAAATGGGCAGGGGAGAGCTGCTCATGCACCTTTTAAACAAGTTCAAAGGATGCAGAGATTAGAAGATTCAACCCAGGTGTTCAGAGGCCACAGTGAATAAAAGTCAGGCTTGGAACCAACTCTGAGCGTTGAAGGAAGATAAATTCAATATTAAAAAACCAACCATATTTCTATATGTTTGCAATGAACAATAAAGCAATGGGAAAAAAATCACATCAAAATATGAAATCTCTACAGATAAATTTAACAAAAGGTGTGTAAGACCTGAGTATGTTGACTCCCAAACACTGAAATTAAGTGAAACAGTGACATTAAGACCTAAACAGAGAATCAGAGGACCCAACACCGTCAAGATGTCTGTCCTGCCCAGTGGATGGACAGACTCCCTCCTGCCCAGTGGATGGATAGATTCCCTGCAATCCCAATCAGAATCCCGGCGGCTTTCTTGTAGAAATGACAAGCTGCCACTGAAACTTACATGGAAATACGAAAGACCTAGAATAGCCAAAATTACCTCAAAAATTAAGAACACAGTCGGGCTTGGGGCCGAGAAAGTTTCCCAGCTCCATACCTGGGCCCACCTCTGTGCACCTGGTGGCCGCCCCCTGGGTTCTCCCTTGGTGCTGGTGATCGCGCCAGCCATTGGAGGGCCTGTGGGTGGACCCGTCCAGTCTAGCCCTGCACCCCTCCAACCCCCTCCTACCCACCCCACCTCCAGGCTGAGCAGGGCACTCGGACCTCTGTGCACTCCAAGTATCAGCCCATTGCCTGAGGCAACAGAAAGCTTCTCCCAGTAAACAAGGATCCAGGATACACCCAGCCGCAGCGGCCACAGCCACTCCTACCCACACACACCATCTACTGGCTCGTGGGTCAAACTGCACAGCCCAACATACAACCTGCTGACAGAAGCGCGTAAGGCTCCAGAGGCAAAGCCAAAAGACCCTCCCTAGTACTCGCTACGGTCACAGACACCCCCCACCAGGGGGTGGGGGAGGAATCAAAAGATAGTATTACAGAGAAAGAAAGAGAAAAATCCTACCTGCAAGAAAATAATTACCAAAATTAGAAGTGCCGAGTCTCCAGATGAGCCAGCAGAATTTTGGTGCCATGAAAAATCTGAATGTAGTGACACCACCAAAAGATCCCAGTAGCTCTCCAGGATTGGTCCCTGACCAAAACAGAAACTCAGAAATGACACGTAAGAAATGTAGGCATGGATTTCAAGGTAAGGGAGGAGACCACCCTTCATACTGTCTTATGTCCAGTTTCTGCCTCCAAAGAAAAAAGAAGTAAAAACTACAAGAAATGAAATCCACAGGAAGACAGCCTGGCGGCGTGCCCTGGGCCTGGTAGTTAAAAATCAACCCCTGACTTAACTGCTTGCGTTTTATCTACAGATTTCAGACACTGTATGGAAAAGCATCGTGAAAATCCCTGTCCTGTTCTGTTCCGTTCTGATTACCGGTGCATGCAGCCCCCGGTCACGTACCTCCTGCTTGCTCAATCGATCATGACCCTCTCACGCAGACCCTCTTAGAGTTGTAAGCCCTTAAAAGGGACCAGAAGTGCTCACTCGGGGAGCTCGGTTTTTTGAGACATAAGTGTGCCAACACTTCCCGCTGAATAAAGCCCTTTCCTTCCTCAACTCGGTGTCTGAGGCGTTTTGTCTGTACCTCATCCTGCTACCAAGGGAGCTTGACAAGATGCAAAACAGGGTTGAAAATTAGCACACAGAAACTTCTAAAGCCACCCAGGAAATGAAGGAAGAGATAAACATCTTAAAAATAAATCAATCAGAACTTCTGAAATTGAAAAACTCATGGAATTTCAAAATACAATTGAAACTTTACCAATAGACTGGGCCAAACAGAATAATGAATTTCAGAGCCTGAAGACCAGTCTTTTGAACTAAGATAAGACAAAAATATAGGAAAAAAATTTTTTTAATGAATAAAATCTTCAAGAAACACAGAACTAGGTAAAGTGACCAAACCTACAGATTATTGGCATTCCTGAGAAAGCAGAAAAAGTAAACAACCTGGAAAATATATTTGAGGGAATAGCTCAAGAAAATTTCCCTAATCTTGCTAGAGAGGTAGACATCCAGATACAAGAAATCCAGAGAACACCTCTGATGTGGTTTGACTCTGTCCCCACCCACATCTCTTCTTGAATGGTAGCTCCCATAATCCCCATGTGTTGTGGGAGTGACCTGGTGGGAGATAATTGAATCATGGGGGTGGGTTTTCCCACGCTGTTCTCATGATAGTAAGTCTCGTGAGATCTGATGGATTTATAAAGGGTGGTTCCCCTGCACATGCTCTCTTGTCTGCCACCATGTAAAACATGCCGTTGCTTCTCCTTCGCCTTCCAGCATGATTGTGAGGCCTCCCCAGCCATGTAGAACTGTGAGTCCATTAAACCTCCTTTCCTTTATAAATTAACCACAGGTATGTCTTTATTAAACAGTGTGAGAACAGACTAATACAGTAAATTGGTATCAGAAGTGGGGCATTGCTGTAAAGATACCCTAAAATGTGAAAGCAACTTTGGGACTGGGTAACAGGCAGAGGTTGGAATAGTTTGGAGGGCCCAGAAGAAGATATGAAAATGTGGGAAAGTTTAGAACTTACTAGAGACTTGGAGGGCTCAGAAGACAGAAAGAGGTGGGAAAGTCTGGAACTTCCTAGAGATTTGTTGAACGTCTTTGACCAAAATGCTGATAGTAATATGGACAATACAGTCCAGGCTGAGGTGGTCTCAGATGGAAATGGGGAACTTGTTGGCAACTGGAGCAAAGGTGGCTCTTGCTAGGCTTTAGCAAAGACACTGGCAGCATTTTGCCCCTGCCCTAGAGATCTGTGGAACTTTGAACTTGAGAGGGATGATTTAGAGTATCTGGCAGAGACATTTCTAAGTGGCAAAGTGTTCAAGAGAAAGCAGAGGATAAAAGTTTGTAAAATTAGCAGCGTGACAATGCAGCAGATAAGAAAAATCCATTTTCTAGAGCGAAATTTAAGCAAGCTGTAGAAATATGCAGAAGTGACACTTGGTTAATCATGAAGACAATGGGGAAAATGTCTCCAGGGTGTATCAGAGACCTGCAGGCAGCTTAGCAGGAATAAATGGTTCTGTGGGCTGGACGCAGGGCTCCCCTGCTGTGTACAGGGACTTGATGCCCTGTGTCCCAGCTGCTCCAGCCATGGCTAAAAGGGGCCAAGATACAGCTCGGGCCATGGTTTCAGAGAGTGAAAGCCCCAAGGCTTGGCAGCCTTCCACATGGTGTTGGTCTTATAGGTGCGCAGAAGACAAGAAATAAGGTTTGGAAACCTCTACCTAGATTTCAAAGGATGTATGGAAATGCCTGGATGTCCAGTCACAGGTGTGGCTGCAGGGGCAGAGGGCACCAAGTCGTCAGACTGCACAAAGCAGCAGGACCCTGAGCCCAGTCCACGAAACCATTTTTTCCTCGTAGGCCTCCTGGCTTGTGATATGAGGGGCTGCTATGAAGACCTCTGACATGCCCTGGATACATTTTGCCCATTGTCTTGACGATTAACATTTGGCTCCTTGTTACTTATGCAAATTTCTGCAGCTGGCTTAAATTTTTCATCAGAAAATTGGTTTTTCTTTTCTATTGCATTGTTAGGCTGCAAATTCTCTGAACTTCAGTGCTGTGCTTCCCTTTTAAACGTAAGTTCCAATCCCAAACCATATCTTTGTGAAGTAATAAAACTGAATGCTTTTAAGAGCACCAAAGTCACCTCTTGAACACTCTGCTGCTTAGAAATTTCTTCTACCAGATACCGTAAATCATCTCTACCAAGTTCAAAGTTCCACAGATCTCTAGAGGGCAAAAGGCTGCCAGTCTCTTTGCTAAAGCAAAGCAAGAATCACCTTTGCTCCACTTCCCAGTAAGTTCCTCATCTTCATCTAAGACTATCTCAGCCTGGATTTTTTGGTGAAAATTATTCAACACATCTCTAGGAAGTTCCAAACTTTCCCACATTGTCCTGTCTTCTTCTGAGTCCTCCAAACTGTTCCATCCTCTGCCTGTTAGTTCCAAAGCTGCTTCCACATTTTTGGTTTATTTGTTTGTTTTTGGGAGATGTGAGTCTCACTTTTTTCACCCAGGCTGGAGCGCAGTGGCACGATCTTGACTCACTGCAACCTCCAACTCCTGGGTTCGTGATTCTCCTGCCTCAGCCTCCCAAGTAGCTGGGATTACAGGCGCTCACCACCATGCCTGGCTAATTTTTGTATTTTTAGTAGAGACGAGATTTTGCCATGTTGGCCAGGCTGGTCTCAAACTCCTAACCTCAGGTGATCATCTGCCTCCCTCAGCCTCCCAAAGTGCTGGGATTACCGGCATGAGCCACCATGTCCAGCCTCAGGTATCTTAATAGCAGTACCCCATTCTACCAGTACCAATTTACTATATTAGTCCATTTTCATACTGCTATAAAGAAATACTCAAGAGTGGGTAATTTATTTTTTAAAAAAGAGAGAGGTTTAATGGACTCACAGGTCTACATGGCTGGAGAGGCCTCACAATCATGGCAGAAGACAAAGGAGGAGCAAAGGCACATCTTACACGGTGGCAGGCAAGACAGCATGTGCAGGAGCCCTTTATAAAACCATCAGATCTCATGAGACTTCCTCACTATCACAAGAACAGTGTAGGAAAAAGCCATCCCTATGATTTAATTACCCCCACTGGGTCCCTTCCGTGACACATGGGGATTATGGGAGCTCCGATTCAAGATGAGATTTGGGTGGGGACACAGCCAAACCATATCAGCCTCTGAGATCTATTCAAAATGAACATCACCAAGGCATACAGTCACCAGACAGTCCAAGGTCAACACACACACACACACACACACACACACACACACACACGCCCCTCTTAAAGACTGCTAGAGAAAAAGGTCAATTATGTATGTACAAAGGGAACCCCATAAGGCCAACAGCAGATGTTTCAGCAGAAACCTTACAAGTCAGGAGAGACTGGGGGCCTATCATCAGCATTCTTAAGGAAAAGAAATTCCAACCAAGAATTTCATATCCCACCAAACTAAGCTTCATAAGTGATGGAGAAATAAAATATTTTTCAGACAAGCAAGACCTAAGGGAATTCATTGCCACTAGACCAGCCTTACAAGAGATCCTTAAGGGAACTCTGAACATGGAAACAAAATGATACCTGCTGCCACAAAAATACCTTAAGTACATAGTCCACAGACCCTATAAAGCAACCACACAATAGAAACTCCAAAGCAACCATCTAACAACTTGATGATAGGATCAACACCTCACATATCAATATTAACCTTGAATGTAAATGGTCTAAACACCCCACTTAAAAGGTACAGAGTGGCAAATTGAATAACAAAGCAAAACCCATCTTCAAGAGACCCATCTTGCATGTAACAACACTGATAGGCTCAAAGTAAAGGGTTAGAGAAAGATCTACCACACAAATGGAAAACAAAAAAGAGCAGGGGTCACTATTCTTAGATGTTAAACCGACAACAGAGAAAAAAGGGGGTGCGGGGACAAAAAAGGGCATTACATAATGATAAGGGGTTCAATTCAACAAGAAAACTATCCTAAATATATATGCATCCAACATTGGAGCACTCAGATTCATAAAACAAGTACACCTATATCTACAAAAGACTTAGACGGCCACACAATAAGAGTGGGGGACTTCGATACCCCACTGACAGCATTAGACAGATCATCAAGGAATAAAACTAACAAAGAAATTCTGGACTTAAATTCAATTACTTGACCAACTGGACCTAATAGATATCTACAGAACCCTTCACCTATCAACCACAGAATATACATTCTTCTCATCTGCACATGGAATATACTCTAAGACTGACCATATGCTTGGCCATAAGGCAAGTCTCAATAAATTCAAACAAAATTGAAACCATGCCAACCATATTTGGAGACCACAGTGGAATAAAAATAGAAATTAGTACCAAGAATATCTCTCAAAACCACACAACTACAGGAAAATTAGACAAATTGTTCCTGAATGGCTTTTGGGTAAACAATAAAATTAAAGCAGAAATCAAAAATTTCTTTGAAAGACATGAAAACGAAGACACAATATACCAAAATATCTGGGATGCAGCAAAAGCAGTAATAAGAGTAAAGTTTGTAGTGATAAACATCTATCTCAAAAAGTTATAAAGATCTCAAATTAGCAATCTAACATCACACCTAGTGGAACTAGAAAAATAAGAACACTAACCCCAAAACTAGCAGACAGAAAGAAATAACCAAAATCAGAGCAGAATTGAATGAAATTGAGATGCAAAAATCCATACAAAAGATCAATGAAACTAATAGTTGGTTCTTTGAAAGACTAAACAAGATTGACAGACTGCTAGCTAGATTGACAAAGGAAACAAAAAAATCTCCCAAGATTGTACAGGAAAACAAACAGAAAAACACTGAACAGACCAAGACTGAGTTATGAAATTGAAGCAGTAATAAACCCACCCATCAAAAAAAGCCACGGAATAGATGGATTCACAGCCAGTCTACCAGATAGATAAAGAAGAGATGGTACCAATTCTACTGAAACTATTCCAAAAAACTGAGAAGGGACCCCCTCCCTAACTCATCTTACGAGGCCAGCATCAGCCTTTTATCAAAACCTATGCACTGGTAACACTCAAGCTGAGATCCAAATCAAGAACACAATCATATTCACAATAGCCAGAAGAAAAATTAAAATACCTAGGAATACATCTAACCAAGGAGATGAAAAATCTCTGCAAGAGCTAAAACCTCCTCATGAAATAAATCACAGATGACACTAATAAATGGAAAAACATTCCATGCTTGCAGATTTGAAGAATCAATATAGTTAAAACGGACATACTGCCCAAAGCAATCTACAGATTCAATGCATTCCTATCAAATTACCAACATCATTTTTCACTGAACTAGAAAAATTATGAAAAATGTTAGAACTACTCTAAAATTCATATTGAACAAAAAAAGAGCTGGAATAGCCAAAGCAATCCGAAGCAAAAACATACTAATACAGTTGGAAGCCTCATATTACCTGACTTCGAATTATACTATAAGGCTACAGTAACCAAAACAGCATGGTACTGGTGCAAAAACAGACAGAAAGATCAGTGGAACAGAATAGAGGACCCAGAAATAAAGTCACACACCTACAGCCACCTGATCTTTGACAAAGTCAACAAAAATAAGCAATCAGGAAAGGACTCCTTATTCAACAAATGGTGCTGGGATAACTGGCTAGCCATACGCAGACTGACACTGGACCCCTACTTTCACAAATTTTTACAAAAATTAACTCAAGATGGATTAAAGATTTAAATTTAAGACCTCAAACTATACACACCCTAGAAAAAGACAGGAATCACCATTCTGGAAATCGGCCTTGGCAAACAATTTATGACTAAGTCCTCAGAAGCAATTGCAAGAAAAACAAAACTTGACACAGACCTAATTAAACTAAAGAGCTTCTGCACAGCAAAAGAAACTATCAACACAGTAAACAGACAAACCACAGAATAGGGGAAAATATTTGCAAACTATGCATTCTACAAATATCTAATATCCAGAATCTACAAAAAAAGAAATCAACAAGCAAAAAACACATAAATCAATTCAAAAATGGACATAAACAGCCACTTCTCAAAAGAAGACACAAGTGACCAACAAATGTGAAAAAATACTCCACATCACTAAACATCAGAGACATGCTAGTCAAAACCACAATGAGATACCACCTCACACCAGTCAGAATGGCTATTATTTCGGATGTTGAGCTTTTTTTGAGACAGGGTCTTGGTCTGTTGACCAGGCTGGAGTACGGTGGCACGATCACAGCACAGTGCAGCCTTCACTTCCTGGGATCCTTTCACTTACCCCCTAAATGGCTGGACTACAGGTGTGTGCCACCACACCCAGCTAATTATTTTTATTTTTTGTAGAGATGAGGCCTTGCTATGTTGCCCAGGTTGGTCTCAAACTCCTGGGCTCAAGCCATCCTTCTGCCTTAGCCTCCCAAAGTGCTGGGATTACAGATGTGAGCCATTGTGCCCAGCCAGAATAGCTATTACTAAAAAGTCAAAAAACAATAGATGCTGGGGAAGCTGCAGAGAAAAGAGAACGCTCATCCCCTGTTGGTGGGAATGTGGGCCCTGTAATCCTGGCCTACGGGGAGATGCCATCCTCCAAAATAAAATGTGGAAATGAAACCCCCGCTCCATCCCACATGGCTGCAAGCGTCAGAGTCCTTTGGGGACCAGCCGTGCACAGTAAGCCAGCAATGCTCTGATGTCCCCAGGACAGAAGCATGGAATCACAGCAATCAGCCACTCTACCCACACCTTCTGGCCCATGAGCCAGGGCGAGGACGACGAGCCTCAGGCCTCGAGGGGCATGACCCCCTTGTGCTGCCCTAGGTCTCACAAGACTCCAGGACAGAGCTCTGGCCTGCAGCAGCCAGGACCACCCTTCAGCCCCGTGCTGTGTGACACACTCATGGCCACACAACACAAACTGTCTCCTTCATCATGTTTTATGTAGATTGTGTTGAAATGGTCCTATTTTGGGCACAGTCAAATAAAATATTTCAAACATCACTTCCCCTGTCTCCTGTTGGGCTTTTCTAGGGTAACAGGACGCTCCCACTCACACTGCAGGAGCACCTCCAGAGTGGGGCTGGAAGCTTCTCTGGGTTTTCTGAGAAGACGGCCCGGGGTTCTTGCCCGTGGGGGTGTCTACTTGGCACTCGCCGGCTGGCTCACTGACCTGCAGGGAGGCCTGTGCACCCCGGTGGGACTGGCTCCCACAGGCCCAGCTCAGCATCCAGGCCGCAGCCATCTTGCAGTCCACATGGCAGTTCCGAGAAGGGGGTTGGTGGTTTTCCTCCCATGGAACGGCCAGGACACCGTGAAGCTTGTTTCCACCCCACCCTGACCCAGTCTTCCCTGAGCCTGGTCTCTCCGGGTCCGGTCTTTCGGGCTCGAATGGCATCCTAAACGGGGTGGGAAATGCCTCCTCCTGCCAAACCAGAGGTGGGGAAGGCCAAGGACATGAGGGTGGGGCCATCTGCTTCAGGAAATGAAGGCAGCTTCTCCTGGAGACATGGAGGGTTCACACTCGCGCCACCTGGGTTCCTGCTGTCTAGATGGGTAGGGCCCACGATCCCCGCCTCTCCACACCTCCCATCAGCTGTCCTGCCCTGTCCTGTCTGTGCACAGAAGGGAGGCGTGGGCACCAAGGTGGTCCTGGGCTGGGGGCACGCTCTGGCCTTTCTCACCTTGAAGCGTTGCTGCCTGGACAAGCTCCTCAGGGCTCTGCACTGGCAGCACACGAGGTGTGCGTGTTTCTAGGACAGGTGGCCCCTTAGACTCTGTGGCACGCAGGGTCCCTCCCGACTGGAGTCACTGGCAGGGCATCCCCCAGCTCACTCTGTGCCCTCTGCAGGCTCAGCCCTGCTGGGAGGGAGGGCTAGTCCTGTGCAGAGGGGCCACGTCACACATTCCCTCCCATTCGTGGCCAGTAGGAGAGAAGACAGGGTCAGTGGGTGAGCCGCCTGTAGTTTAGGAGGAAAAAGCAAAAAATTTAACAAACGTGAAATGTAAAAATGATTTTTACAGAAATACTACGTTCTGAAAACATTTAAGATGGTGAGCTCTGCCATCATTTTTTCATGTTTTTTATTTTACATTTAGGTTTGAGGTTTCCATCAGTCATCATTGTTTCAGTAAGTTTTCTGCAGTCATCCACAAAAATGGGTCAGTAGCACAGAAGTGTTTCATCAGAACATAAATGTAATAAATATTAGCTGGAACCATAGAAAGTTGCTACTTGATCACTTTGACCTCAAAAACAGTAATTTCATCTGGCATGACCAAATAGAACTGTAAGTAATATGATGTTTACAAGCAAAGCTGACTGGGCTCTCTAAGCCACAGGGAGAGCAAGATGAAGCTTGCAGGACGCAGCTGGCGACGATCACTCAGGGCATCCCTGAGAGTGGCTCTCCTGTGGCAGGGCCACCCGTGCCGGAGGTCACAGCCGGGGCCACACAAGCTGCAGGGTGGGGCGGGCTCTGCCTCCGCCGCTCCTGTGCACAGCAGAACAACGGGCGTGACGTGACACAGATGAGCCCGGCCCTGGCTCCTCAGGGAGGATCCTGTAGACCTACGCTGGGGATGGTGGGCGCCCTGAGGAGGCGTCATCTCCCCGGCAGGCTCCTCCACCGGGCACCACCCTGTGGTCTCTGGCTGCCAACCGGGCGGGATCACCTGAGTTTCTAATAATAAGGATGAGGCCAAAATATGTATCCTGGGCAATGACAGGCGTTTTTGCAGCTGCAAGGGGAAAACCTCCGGGATGCCTTCCCAGCCTCAGGATACAACCGGCCCACTGTCCACAGTGCGGGTTTTGTACAGGAGTGCCAGTGCCTCAAACCTCAAGCTGTGCCGATTCTCCTCACCTGGGGAAAACGCTTATTTAAATCCTTGTTTACAATTGCTCTTGTCAAGGGCACCATAAAACCCCATGTTCAGAATCTGGGAGCTGATGGCTTCCCATGGCCTAAGTGGGTGCTGGTGACATCCCCCACAAACAGCGTGGCTGGAGCCCCTGAACCCTGGCTGGGGCCACATCCTCCTGTCATTTTGGGCGCCTCTGGCTAAAAGAGGAACCCTGCCTCTCCTCTCCCGGGCTCCTCTCTCCCCACCTCCCCAGCTTGCAGTGTCAACACCACGAACCCACGTGAGCTCCACCCTGGTTTCTTTCCCGCCCTCCCCCATCTCCCACGTGGCCCGGGGCTCTTCCCATCCCTCCTGACCTCTCCCTCCAGGTTACTTCCTAAGAGGCAGCTGCAGGGCCTCGGAGGGGCGGCTGGAGGCCGAGGGCGCGTGTGGGGCCCAGAGGGTGCAAGGGACGCCGAGGGCGCGGCGCCCAACCTCCGGCCAGCCGCCTGGACTCTGGTCTTTGCTATGAGCGAGGTGCGCTGGTGCCTCCCTAAAAGAACCCCCGGGGCTGCTACGTGGAGAAAAGTGGACAGGGATCCAAGGCGCAAGCAGGGAGGGCGGGAGAGGCCGGCACAGACGCGGCAGGTGCACGTGGTGAGGCCGCCTCCCGCAGGGAGGGGAGGGGCGCGCAAGCCGGGACTTCCACCTGCACGGGCTGAGCCAGGCCTCTGCGGAGCTGCTGCTGGCACCTGTCCACAGCGTCTGGACACCAGGCGAGGAATGGACCCAGGAGCGTCCCCTGCGCAGGGGGTGCTGCAGGTACCCAGGGGAAGGGCATTCGCGGCTGCCAGGCCCACGGAGCTCACGCCGGAAGCAGACCCGTTAGACGACTACAAACGGCGCTCAGTGCTGCAGCAACAGCCAGGGATGGAGGAGGGTGACAGGCAGCTGTCTGAGAGGGTGTCTGGCATCTCTGGGAAGGGAGAAATATTCTGCGAAAAGTGGGAGAAATTCCACGGGAAGGGGCCAGCAGGTCCCAGGCAGTGTGGGCGGAGAGTGTGGGGTCAGAGATGAAGCTGCAGGTGGGTTAGGGAGTGACTTGCAGGTGCGCATCTAAACCTTATTCCTTCCTGCAGGTTTAAAGCAAGGCAACAAGGCACAGTCACTACCACAAAGGAACCCTCGGGCTGAGTGGAGAACAGGGACGAGATGGCCGGGCTGGACAAGGCGGAGGCAAGAGTGGGCAGGACTCTCGGAGGGACCTGGGGAAGAACCAAGGCTGGCCCAGGATTTGGGCTTGCCTGTCTGCGTAGGGGCTGCCTGTGGAGATAGGGTTCCTGTGAGGAGCAGGAGGATCCAGGCCAGAGGGTGGGTGGTCCCATCTGAGATATGGACTGACTGCAGGTGGCCACGCCACGGACACAATGAGACATGGGCTGGAGACGGAGCAGGCTGGGGCTGAGGAGCTCGAATGTACTGAGTGGACGTATTACCCCTTCTTTCTTAATGGCCCCCGTTTTTTTCAGGGACCCACCTCTCCCGTCACCATGCACCTTGGGGGAGCTGACCCCACCCCCGAGCCCAGGATGGACCTCACTGGCCTGAAAGCCCCTTCCCCGTGATGGTGTTTGGGTGCTAAATCTGGCCAATAAGATGTGAAATTTGCTGGCAAATTTTTTATTCCCAAAGCTACACAAAAAGAAACTCTTGTCTCCCCACCCCCACCCCGAGGTTAAGATGTCTGGCTGCAATACCCCCACAGCTGCCACGCACTCCTGCTGCCTGCCGAGGACACTGCCACCACGGTGGCATGGCCCGGCCCGACAGCAGAATGGAGCTCTGCCTTCCTCTGCAGGGGACAGCACATTGCACCTGCTGCCAGGCCCAGACTGGGGCCTCTGTGCTTCCAAGCTGATGCATTTCAGCTGGTATGGAAGGTGCGGGCCTGGAAGAAACTACCCGGTAGCAAAGTGCAGACACTGAAGAGGGCACTGTCCCCGCTGGCCTCAGGAAAGGGGAGACACAGCAGCAGGAGAAGGTCAGCTGGGAGCTGAGAGCAGCAGAGGACTGAGAACTGGCAAATTACAATCCCCAGGAAGGCAAATGGAAAAAAGAAACAAAGCAGCAGGAAACAGTAAAGGGCAGATGTAACTGGTCCATACGCAACAGTTAGAAGACTGAGGCTGGCAGAGCGGATTACAAACACCCACCACTCCGTGCTGTCCACAAGCAGCTCCCTTCAGATAGGGTACAGGCGGGCTGAAAGTCAAAGGATGAAAAACGGCACATCACACTGACAGGAGTGAAAAGGAAAGAGCTGGAATGGCTTTGTTACTATCAAAGTAAAACTTCAAAGACAATTACTACGGTCCAGGGTCCTAATGACAGATCAGTCCAACAGGAAGACACGGTGACCCTAAACGTGCACGCGCGGAGTACATCCCGTCAGGACCGGGGTGAGGAACAGACTGCGGCTGCCCATACTTGTAAACTCCCCACATTTCTGCACGAGTAGCTAACGTTAGAGAGAGCCTTTCTGTACACTCACATTCTATGCAGTAAACACATAGTGAGCTTCAGCTGGGAAAAGCGGCTGCTCCGGCGGAGGAAATCCTGGTCGTGGATGAAACTGCATCTCTGTAGGCCCTCACAGGCCCACGAAGAGGCGAATGAATTTGGCTCTCTTCTGCATCTCCATCTCCCGGACGCTCATTGATCTGCCCCCGGGCCTGGTGGTTGCTGTCCCAGCTTGGTCCTGCAAGCCCCTCTGGGTGGAGCTGCTCAGCCCGTGCTCCCAGGCTCATGCCTGCAGGGTGACCCAGCCTGCATCAGGATCCTCTTCATAACCTCCTGCCCTCCAGCTCCACTAGGGCAGGGCTTAGCCTCTCTGGCTGGCCTGGCATATATGCTCCAAGACATCACACACTTGGCTATGGCCTGGGCTGACACAAGTTCCGTAAGCTGGCGCACGAGGGTCTCTGGCTAAGCCACCGCATGCTTAGGCTGTGCCCTTCCTTCCTGGCCTACAGCCTCACCTGCTGTCCCTCCTCTACATGGTGGAGACACCACACACCTTTGTCTAAGCAGACCAGCAGCTGACTTGGATCAGAAACGGCTTGTGCCCCAGCAGGCCCAGCAACACACGAGCGACACAAGAGCAACAAGCAACACACAAGCAACGAGTGACACACGAGCAACACACGAGCGACGAGCAACACACGAGTGACACACAACGGGCAACACACGAATGCGCGACACACGAGCGACACACGAGCAACGAGCAATACATGAATGAGCGACACACGAACAAGCAACACACGAATGAGCGACACACGAGCGACACACGAGCAACACACAAGCGACACACGAGCAACACGAACAAGTGACACACGAGCAACACACAAGCGACACACGAGCAACACGAACAAGTGACACACGAGCAACACACAAGCGACACACGAGCAACACGAACAAGTGACACACGAGCAACACACAAGCAATGAGCGACACACGAGCATCAAGCAACACACAAGCAACACGAGCAACGAGCGACACACGTGCAACAACGAGCGACAACGCACTCCTTCAGTTGGTTCAATCCAATGCTTTAGAGAAACATGGGATTTCTGCATTATTAAAATATGTAGCTATAGCAAGGAATGGAATACAACAACTCCAAAGTGTGGGGGATGGGGCGGAATACATAAACCTTTAGGGTTGGGGTCTTGCACATCTCTAACAGCCATGAGGAGACCGAGCCCTGGCTCTCTTGTGGGACCTGCTGACCTCAGCAGAGCCCTGCAGACAATCCGCAGATACATGGAGGTCACTTCCATCCAGGGAGTTATGGCAGGGTTTGTTATGTGGCAACAGCAAATCAATACCTCATCCTAGTTCTTCCCAGGGCAGGGCTGTGCACAGAGAAGGCACAAAATATACTTGGAGTTAATACACATTTACCGAGTATCTGCTAATTTGCAGATGGCGTGCTAAGGACAAGGGAGAAGCTGGTGATTCAGATGGCGTAATTCCTGCCCTCAGGGAGCACAGTGGACCACACTGTGATGAGTTCTATGAAGGAAATTCTCAGCAACACAGGATGCCAGGTGAGTTAAACGCCATGGTGTTAGGACAGAAAGGGAAATAGGCAGTGTGGGATACAGACCCTCGAGACCCCAGGTGGAGATCCCATGAACACGTGTGAAGTCTGCAAGGAACAGAAGCAGCACTGCAGACCAGTGGAGAGACAGTGAACTCACTGGTGATACTGGAAAAAGACACTTTCCACACGGCATAAAGTAAAATCGGGTTCCTGCCTAAGCACACACACCACACACACGATTAGGCCCAGCTGGATTAAAGGCGTGCACACACACACTATTAACTTTATGACTCTGGAGTAGGGAAAAAACCTTAAGTCCAAGACACGCAAACAACAAAGGAGAAGACTGATACATTTTACTACATAATAATTAAACACTGTAAAAGATACTATTCTAAATAACGTTAAGAGTTCAGACAACTGGTAGACGGAAAGAAAATATTTGTAACATATATAACAAAGGCTTAATAGCCTGAACAGATCAAGAATATCAATTCCATCAGAAAAAGAGAGTAAAAATGGGAAGATGACATGAAAAGGCAATGCACAAAGGAGGAAGGCACCAACATCTGAATCAGTCCCCCACCCACTCCGTGCCTGGCACAGGAGGGGCCCTGCCTACCGCCAGCCTCTTCCTAGTGCAGACATCACTGCTGCCTAAGGATGAGTCAGTCCATCACCATGAGGACCCAAGGTCAGCTCCAAACGGCTTTATGGACACAGCTTTGGAGAGAGTGCCATTGTAACAAAATCCAAGTCCTGATACAGGAACATCTATTTTTGTGGTCAATCGTGGCAGTCATGGTAGCGACCCTCTCCCCATGAGCACTTGGTGTTAATGCTCACTTGGAACCCCTAAAACACAAAGGGTGAGCCCCATGTGCTGCAGCAGCCCCCACGTGGGTGAGGAGCCTTTAGGATCCAATGAGGCCCATGTCTCTTTCTCATGCACACTTATGGGAACAGACAAAAAACTATGTTTAGAAAAGATGCATTCTTGAAGAAATTTTAATTTAAAAAAAATCAAAAGAAAAATTGAACAGTGCCTAAATCTTTATTTTCATAACCTACATTTTTTTTTTCAAATTAGACAGTTTTACACTGAATGACACCAAAGGAAACTTAAATTACCAATAGTTTACATGTAAGCTTGATTCCAGTCTTAATGAAAAGAAGCAGAACAAAAACGAAACCCTCAAGGAGCGTCCACGTGGCCCCCACACTGTGAACTGCCGGCAGCCAGTGCCCTCGCCTGGATTGTCTGCAGCCTGGTAGTGGGCCGCGAGGCACGCGAGTCACAACTACAGCTCGCCAGCGGGGCACGCAGACAGGCATGCACCACCACTACCCGTCGCCCGGATACACTGAACTGGTTGTTAAGCCTGAACTGCAGAGATCCTAATACAGCAACGCAGGACGTTTACTGCCACCCGCCAGTGACAGCCGGTGATGTGATGACAGGAGGGCCTGGGTGGAAATGTCAAGACACTCACTCTCAGGGAACGACGACTCCACTTGAAATTCATGTCTGGTGCAACGGGGCCAGGTTTTTATTCTTCTATTTCAAAATGATAAGCATCATCACATGATTTTACAAGTTAAAATGCCATTTGTCGCTGCTGCATCTCTGATTCTATAACCTGAGATACTGCTGGGGGTAAAGGAGGGTGTTAACTTAAAAAAAAAGCATGAAAGCCACTCTCATCACTGTATGGGACACAGCCCAGTCAGCATGGACCACCACAGCTTCCTATTATGATAACTCTCATTTTCTTCTGAGTGGACACCTTCAAAATAGCATCAGGGGTTTCTGGACATTATATAGCTATCTGTGTTTCACCTTTGTTTAATTAAAAAGGATGCTATAAAAATCGCATCCGAGTAAGGTTTCTGCTCTTGATGCAAAAGACTGCTGCTGGCTAGGCAGTAACTACAGTGTATTGACCGGATGGCAGCAGAGCCCTCCAGTGGCGACTGGCTACCGCACGCGCTGCCCTCTTCACACAGCTGTTGAGCTCACACTTCAGCCAACAAACGAAGTGAAGGACTAAGCTGGCTCGAACCACACACACACACTGCGCTGCAATGCTCACACCTTGGGGGAAAGGACTTCTCATTATTAAAAACCAAGGACTCACTGGCGGAGGGGCAGGCCTTGTGATTTGGGAATGGCTGATGGCGCCCCTGGTCCTTCTGTAGCAAAGATGTACCTCGTAGGCCAGGCCTTGGGGTTGCCTCCCAGCTTTTAGAATATTGAGAGTTTGGGTTTCAGAGATCAATTATTTCTGATTTTTTTTCTTTTTTTTTGGTCAGTGAACTGACAACTACAAAAAAATAAATCCCCATGTTTCTTTAAAATGCATTTGAAAAACACTAGCCCTGTGGCTGTTTCTCTGTATTTGAATAATGGCAACTGCTTTAAAGGAAATGGTCAAAAATGTCAGGCATGTTTTCCTCTGGCAGGTAAATCATGCTTAGCTGCAAGTGATTTTAATTAGATTACTTTTCACCTCCACTTATGATCCTGCCAGTTTTTGCTCTCTACATACTTTAAAACTCTTTCACTTTAGATATGATTAGTATGCATTTACATACATTTTAAAAGAGTATGAAAACATCTGGAGGCTTTTAATAAGACTTTCCAATTCCCTTTTGCAGCAAAGAGGCAGAATCAGTTCAACACACCGATGTAAGAGAAAAAAGAAGATCTCAACAAATCAAAATAATATTCAAACCACAACATTTAGTTTATCTACATCCAGCTCAACAGCAACATTTATAATATATCAATAATTTGTATCAGAATTTTCTCTGTAGGTACCTTTTTCATATGTTCTGATTATTTACAACTGTACAAGCGAAGCACACTCCGAGTGCACGTATTTAATACAGTATTGACTATTTGCATTTACAGGATTTCCCAACATTCTGAAAAAAGATCAACTGTTGAAGATCTTTAAGGTATATTACAAAAACTACTGCTAGCTCTTGTACTACACTATGCTTACTCAGTAAAACCAGCGACAGGAGATCCACACAGTAACTGAGTAACTCTGACCCACTCACGCCAACCCAGGGCCGGGCTCCATGGACTCTAAGCTGTCTTATACAAAAGTTAAGGCAAAGTCATTTTCAAGTTTAAATAAAATTCAAGTCTTTAAATATTGGATGGAAATAATTTTTTCTTAAAAAAAACCCTCAGTCTTGTTAAATAACATTTTGTGGAATAAAGTGTATGGTTACATTTAGCAGGAAATATTCTTATTTTAATGTCTGCTGCTTAGAATACTTAAAGAAAAATTTGAGGCATTTTAAAACAAAATAATTTATATTTAACTTTATTATAAACTTGCTAACTTTAGTGCATCCTTGTTCTTCAGAAGTGCAGCACTTCTGGAAGTGAATCAATGAGGCCCTCGTCTTGGAGGTAAAAGAGCAGGAACTTTATCCTCCACCAGCCAAAGAGGGGGAAAAACCACAAACACCATTCTCTCACAATTACGTAACTCTTAAATCCATGTGCTGATGCAGAGGTACGGGAAGATGTCCACACGGAGCTGAAGATGTGGACTCTCTCCAACCAGAGTGCTGGGGAACACGGACAGAAATGTGCACAGAGCAGGGCCGGGGCCGTCAGCTCACAGGGGTCAAAACAACATCATGGAACAACTTCTGGTAACATGTCAGTGGGCAACCAAGTGTATGTTTTCATTTCGGTTCTATTCACAATGTGCTTTGAATTTATATTACATAATAGCCACTTCAAACTGGAGTGAGAAGCTGGTTACTTGCTTGCAGTGCATCAGAACCAAGGTTTCAGGTCTCTCTGGGGTGGCCACTGCAGGTTCACTCTGCCCAGGAGATCAAAAAGGACGCGCTCTCTACATTCTTAAATGCCAGAGTCCCCCACCAACGGCTTAGGTAGAAGCACAGCTCCCACATCAGTGCTGTTGCCCTGGCGCGGCCAGCACTGCCTCTATGAGGCCACACCTGCCTCTGCCAAGGCCACTGGCCCTCATTCATCTGCGGGGACATTCTAGAGATATGCACTTGCAGACCAGTTACTAAAAAAAAAAAAAGTAGCAGAGTTCCCTTAATTTAGAAAAACTCACTATATATAGCTTGCATTCAGAGCCACATGGAGGCTTAATAAAAAATACCAATTTGTTAGGATAAATGCTTTCTCTATCTTGGAAAAAAAAAATCAGACTTATGCATCACCTCCAGTTAAGCACCAACCTAAAATAAGGTTTGTATTAATTAAATCCTGAAAAATCGATTTTTTTTCAAGAGGGGGAGAATCCAACTCACAGAAGAAAACCAACTTGAGGATCCCACAGGCCTCAGACACTGCAAGCTCCTAACCAGCGGCTCGCCCTCGCACTGAGTGTCGTTTGTGGTTAACACAGCGCTCTGCGACCCCTCCCAGACGTACGGTTTTCACTGAGGAGACTTGGGGGGAGTGCTCTGCTCTCGGCTGAGACGCTTCCCCATGGCCGAGGGCGAGGGCCGGCCCCCGGCCGGCCGCCTCTGGTCTCTGGGGGCTCCAGGTGTGGACTTGAGGGCTGGGGACTCCCGGTATCTCTCCACGGGCTCTGCTAGCTTCTTTTCCTCCTTCCCACAACCAACAGTGTTTGGCTTTTGTTCTTTTTGGGGTTGCAATGGGGAAGAAGGAGGCTCTTTACTTGTTCTCTGACAAATCTCTGCGTAGCTGGGCTTTCGCAATTCCTGGAAACAGACAATCCTGGGTTACCTGTGTGAAATGGTGTCTCCAGGGACAAGACAGGTAATCAAGTTCACTTAAAAGAGTTTTCAACTATAAGTTTCCATCTTCACTAGTGTTTTTAACTTTTAAAAAGTTTATAAAATCTAATGATTTAGTTTCCCCTGCCGTGTAACACTCCCTCTGTGCCACTGTAGTAATGGATAAAACTAGAAAAGGTATGAGGGAGAAGAGGGCTGACTGAACGCCATCCCCACCCAGCCCTCAGCCTGCTTGGGCAATGTGGAAGCCCAGGAGGAGTCTGGATGCTGCCTGCGCTCACTCCACCACCTCGGGACAACAGAAGGGTGTCCCAGGTGCCCACGGCGGGCAAAGGACCCTCACACAGTACTCAACCCTGAAAGGCAAACTCCAGACACAGTCTTTAAATAAAAATGTTTTGCACATTTCAAACTACAAAGGACTGGAAATGTGTAAGAATGATGAAGACAGCTAAAATCTTCAAAGAAATGTGTAATAGGGTTTTCAGATAAGTGGAAGCATAAAGGCTAAACAACAGAAAAGTAAAATATTTCCCTTAGCTTTTTTTTTTTTTAGAGACACAGTCTCACTCTGTCACCCAGACTGGAGTGCAGTGGCGCAATCTCAGCTCACTGCAACCTCTGCCTTCCAGGTTCAAGTGATTCTCCTGACTCAGTCTCCCGAGTAGCTGGGACTACAGGTGCCCACCACCAAACCCAGCTAATTTTTTGTATTTTTAGTAGAGACGGGGTTTCACCATGTTGGCCAGGACTGTCTTGATCTCCTGACCTCATGATCTGCCTACCTTGGCCTCCCAAAGTGCTGGGATTACAGGCTTGAGCCACCGCACCCAGCCTCTCCTTTTATTATTATTATTGAAAGTATTAATTTTAACCTATAAAAAAATCCTTTTTTAGACTCAGCCCAGGGACAGTAAGGGATTAAACTCCCAAATTCAAGTAAAAAGCTCACCCAAGATCAAACTACAGAGGCCACAACTCAGAATAAGAGAGGCCACGGTTCACCCAGTAGGGAAAACAGCAGAAAGGAAGTCACTGGGGTTCAGGCCTGCTGGGCCCAAAGGGGTTGGAGGCTGGTGGGGCCATCATCTTGCTCTTCCTGTCTCTTCATCAGACACATGATGCACACGCACGCAAACACACACACGCGTGCGAAGTGCTGAAATGATCCTAAAGTCTATGGAGAAACAGGAGCTGGGGTCCTGTTACTACTCAACAAACCTCTACTGACCAACACTGAAATAAAAGGACTACATGGTGGTCCAAGAAAGAACTAGAGTAGTTAGTGGAAAATTATTAGCAAATATTAAGCATATTTTGTACAGAAAACACAACACAGACAGACGCAAATAAAAACCCACCAAATTAGATGTGATTAAAAAACGAGCAGGTGCAGGAGTGCGCAGCGTCTGTTCACACCAGAGCCTCGCGGCTGTCGTGCAGGAAGGCAGGCACGAGGTACGTACCGTGGCGGCTCCGTTCACCTGCACCGATTTACATGCGGTCGCAGTGAGGGCGGGAGGAAGTCTGTCCACACTGTGGGCTTCCCTCTGTTTCTCCGCCACCTTGGGATCACTGTAAAAATGCCACCCAATAGTTGAATCTCATGCAACATCACAGGCCATTCAAGTCAGTTAACACCAAGGCGCTGGGAGAACTCCAATACTCACTCAGGTAAATGAGCTGGGGAGGGGGATCGCTCGTATGTTGCTGATACAGCACAAGAAGCCGGCACCGAGGGCTCTCTGGAGACCACTACAGGAAGGGTGTTCACACTTGCGTCTGCACCGAGGGTCTGAAACAGGGTCAGGAGTGTTCATCAGAATCCTGCCGGCACTAAGCGGAGCTGGTACCAATACCCGTTCACCCCACCCGTGAACAGCCTTGGGAGAGCAGCACAAGGACACGGGGAGAAGGGTCTTCTCCAGCAAAAATGCTGCAAAGAGCCCAGGACTATCCTCTGCCCCACACAAGCGCCCACCCTTCTCTTTCTCCGCAAATGCCCCATTGTTCTTACATCACAAGCCTTATCTCCTCTCCCGCAATGATGATCTGCAAGCTTACTTCTTAAATGAACAAGCATCCAACACATCTCACCCACCTGGCACTTTGGGCCCAGCATGGCATGGCACAACAGTACATGCACATCTGCTGAGTGTCGAATCCTAACACAGTTCAACACAACTCCTTCACACAGCTGAGAAAAAGCAATTGGCGCCTCCACACCAGTATAAATGTGAGCTCCCAGCCCTCTCTGAATTCACAACCCCAGGAAGCAGGTGTGCGAATGCCCCCATCTCAACAGGTGAGGAAACTGAGGCCCAATACCTCGAAGTTAATTCGTCCAAGGCCAGGAAGCTAAGGACGGAGTAAACTTACTCCCTCCTTACTCCAGCCAGGGACCCCTGGGCAGTGGCTATTTCCTGTGTGCTTGATCTTATGCATGTGGGATGTAACAATACACTTGTCATGCAACTTAAAAAAGGCAGGTGATTGTCACACTTCTGCCCTTAGATGAAGGCTGACGACAGACTGAGAGCCCTTCCAGCCTGAGAACCAGAATCTGCTGCGACTCCTATGCTCAACCAGCAGGAATCCAGCTTGGTGGAAACAGGATGGCAAAGGACTCCTTTTGTAAAAGCGCATTTTAAATTCAGGGTAGGGGCCAGGTGCGGTGGCTCACACCTATAATCCCAGCATTTTGGGACGCTGAGGTGGACGGATTACCTGAGGTCAGGGGTTTGAGACCAGCCTGGCCAACATGGTGAAACCCCATCTCTACTAATAATACAAAAATTAGTCGGATATGGTGGTGCATGCCTGTAGTCCCAGCTACTCGGGAGGCTGAGGCGAGGCAGGCGAATCACTTGAACCTGGGAGGCAGAGGCTGCAGTGAGCCAAGGTCGTGCCACTATACTTCAGCCTGGGCGACAGAGCAAGACTCCATCTTAGATTAATTAATCCATTCATTCACGCTATGTTCAGTCCCAATGCAAATGAAATGCAGATCCACAACTGTAGGTCATGAAGCAAGTCAGAGCGACCGTCACGAGCTCCATGTCAAGAGGGGAAGCGCTGAACCCCATCATTTCTGGAGCCTCCAACCCACTTTGAAACCCAAGGGCCACGCTGTTGACTCAAGAAGCTCCTGAGAAGCAGCAATGGAGCCCACTACGCCTGGGTGGCGGCATGAGGCTCAGGGTCAGGCTTTTCAAAGCAGCAATTCATTCTTCAAGAGAACCCTTACACAGAAACTCAAATTGGGCACAGCAGTAGCTGCTGTTTCTGAGGCAGGATTGGAGACCTGCCTCTTCTCCTCCACTCAATACCAAGGGTAGAGTAGGCCACAGTTGGAAAACTAGATCTTTAAAGTGCATTTCTTCTCAAGGCACTAATACCTCAGGAATGATGGTGTGGAAATTTAAGGCTGTGTTGACAATCCTGGAATGTACTCAGTCTCCAAGGTTGAACACAGGAGCATGATCATCTACCAATATACAAAGGACTAGACACGTCACCTGGCTTTTAGTGTAAAGATGCTGCATCAAAATCCACCTTAAATTCTGCCCAAGGAACTGAGGAACTGTTCTATCCAATGCGGTGCCTTCCCAAAAGCCTGGGGGGAAGAGACACCGACTCTGCAGACCTGGGTGAGGGAGCAGGCGGCATGGTCCCGTGGCGTGGAATAGACACGCGGTGGCTCTGGGGCACAGCCGGGGAAAGGGCCCCGGCACAGGGGACACCAGCAACCACGAGTGCTCAGCAGGCTCTTCCGATGCACAGTAGGTAACTGGGCAGAAAACTTTCTCTGCACTTCCCAGAGCCTTCCAGCGTCAGGTGTGGCAGCTGGACAAGTCCCACCTTCACCTCGCTAAGCACGTTAGAGGCCAGAGCGCTGGGCTGAGCGTCCTCTGGCAACTGCAGCTCTGGATGACTCCTGGGATGATGTTCACTGCAGCCGAGGGGGCACCTCGTGGGGCAGCCCAGACCTCACCAGAAGCCACCCACACTACAGTGAGGTTCTCCCAGGCTTCTTGCTCCTTGTCTCATGTAGATTACTACACATTTTACTTATTTCCAATATTATTCAGTTCTTCGATTTCATTCTGTTGTTTTGTAAAATAAAGGCAGGTCTGAACAACAGTGACAATGCAATCTAAGTTTCTGGGCGAGAGAAAGGGTGTGTATAGCCTATCATTGCACAGGTTTCTACCTCTGACTTCATCAGACAGCAAGGTTAAGGAAAAGGCCCAGTCCTGGGTTCAAGGCTGGCCTTACTCCAAATCTGTGTGACCTCTGCAATCACATGGCCTCCAAGCCTCTCTTGAGTATTAAATACAAACACGTATAAAGAGCTTCGCAAAGCGCCTGACATGGAACCCGTACCTAGACACTGTGGGCAACTATCAGACATGCAATGTATCCCTTACCCTTTCTTTGGATGGTCCTATTATCAAGCTAGATAGCCTGTTTTCAAACAAGTCCTCTGTCTTCAAATTGCCCGCAGCTCCAGGTAATGGAGGGAAGTTGGACAGCCCCAGCTCGAAGCTTGGCGACGGAGGCTTTGGTGGCGTTGGAGACTGTGTCTGGCTGCTCTGCAACAGAATGACATCCCAGGGTCACGGTGTGGAGAGAGAAGGCCAAGCAGCTTCTCATTTCCACACCCGTCCGGAAAATATCTGTAGAAACAAGCAGATCATTCAACCCAGACAAGGGCTTCCTCACCCAATCGAAGCACCTTCAACCATCGAGAGCAGAGCTTTAAAACTGAAATCTCAAGGATGCTGCTGCCCAAGAGACGTGTCACCAAGGACACAGTGAGGCTAAGGTGCCATCCAAAGAGCCGTCCAGCCATGGCTGCCAGCACTCACAAACAGCAGGGGCAGCTGAAGGCAAGGGAGGTGCCCTGGAGTGATGGAAAGCAGGACAGCCTGAGTCTAGACATTAAACTTTCCCACTTTCAGACAAGTGTTGTGCTATTACAGCAGTTTCTAATGTAAGTCACAAAGAAAACTGTGAACAATATATGACACTCTCCACAACCTGTGTAAGAAATTTTACACACGTGCATCAAAAAAGTGGTTTAATAAAAGGGGAGGGGGCTTGAATTCTCTGAAAATGAACTTAATTAAAGTTATATTTTTTAATAATTAAAAACACAGTATTTGATAACAAATTCTAATCAGATTCTTCGACTTCAAGAAAGGAAACTCAGTATAAGAAGAAGAGAGTGTACTTTGTAAGCCCAAGTCTCAGGAGAAAGGCGGTAATACCTTTTATTGGAAAATGATCTACCAACCCGCTTTAACAAGCTGGCAGTCATTTTGCGAGTACGCAGTTCCTCGGCTGAAGGCCACATGGCACCGAATGGGGAAATGAGTGTATATTTAGTTTAGAAATGAATCTATATTTACTAAAGAATACAAGTATTTTTAGTTGAAACAATGAGCTACTTTGACCAGGAAGCAAAGCTCTCATGGGATTCACCTAACTTGAGAGTGCCAATGTTTCTCCAAAATTTATACACAGGAAGGTGAATCCCTGCATCAGTAGATTCCAGAGAAAATACGTCAGAAGTGAAAGCAGGTCAAAGAATGAAAATGAATTCAGGGTGACACAAATCCCAGTCTGTGACACAAACCCCAGTACGGTCTGTGTTGGGCATTCCACTTGCTTCTCTGCTCCATGGGACAGGTGCCTAATTTTAGCTTAGCTTTTCCCAGTTAGGTGTCCTTGGCAGTAAGCGTGTTACCTACTAAAGCAGCTGGCTGTTGTACACTCTCTATAACCTAGTATTGTGAACATGATGCTCGAAATAATCCTGCAAAGCTCTAAGTTACACATGGCCACTGTGATGGCAAAGTGGTTTTAAACATCTGCACGTTTCTGAGGTGAACACAGCTTTTCAGAAGATAAGCATCATTAGAGAGACAGCCTTCCCAAAAAACGTATTTAAATCTCAACTCGTAGAAGCAAAAGAGGCAGGCAACAACTGCCCAGGTGTTGGAGTTACAAAATGACATCGTCGACAGATGGGACTTGACTTGGAAGGCAGTGTTACAATTCTCTAGGATCTGAGTGCCCCTGGGTGAGGTCTGAGTACTGCTCAGGTCCCATGGGCCTGGTTAGGCCCCGCGTACGCTCTGTAATCAGTACAACACTGGGCCACAAGCCGAAGCTTCTAAGCAGGTCACAGTCATGAACACACGCATCAGGAAAGCACGGCAAAAGGTAACGCAACAGAAACAGGGGTGGGAAAACATCACAGCAGGCACAGCAGTGCCCCACGTTTAAATGCTTGCCTTGTTAGTCCAAATGGTTACAGGAATTCATTAATTCCAAATGGAATTAACCGATAAAAGCTGCCTTATCAACTAGTTAAACAAAAACTAGACTAAGCCGACCTTATGAAAGGCAGAATTTCTGAGTTCTAAACAGAGATTGTATCTTTTGTGATGAGAAAGCACCTGTGTGATGGCTGGAGGGGCTGGGCCAGGATTTGTCCAGGTCTTCTCCAGCATTCCTTGTACGGAATTCCACATTGGCAAGCCCGTGGAGGCATCCCTCCCATCTTTGTGGGTACTGCTAACTGCCACCGTGCCATCCCACCACTGGTTCATGGGTACTGCTAACTGCCACCGTGCCGTCCTTCCTATCTTTGTGTGTACTGCTAACTCTGCCACCGTGCCGTCCTTCCTATCTTTGTGTGTACTGCTAACTCTGCCACCGTGCCGTCCTTCCTATCTTTGTGTGTACTGCTAACTCTGCCACCGTGCCGTCATTCCTATCTTTGTGGGTACTGCTAACTCTGCCACCATGCCGTCCTTCCTATCTTTGTGGGTACTGCTAACTCTGCCACCGTGCCGTCCCACCACTGGCTGTGGAGAAGTCCATGCCAACCTCCACTAAAGACCAGCACAAACATTTTCCACAGGAGAAACTGTTTAATCAACCCAAACAAAGTCACCATGTCTCATGTACTTACCGCCACAAAAACTATCACTTATGTTTGGGTCTGTCCTGCCAGTAAGTTACAGCAGAAGGAGATAATGCTTTCTACACAGCAGGAGAGTATTCAAAAGTTTTGAAGGAAAAACACCAACAAACAAATTGCTCCGTGGAAGACGCTTACTCTGCTCGTTGAAATGAACGGCTCCAGTCACTTCAGACTCTTCAGTACAGCTGCCACACAGAAGAGCTCACGTGCACACCCGTGTGTAGGCTGCAGTGCGTGTGACAGCAAGCTCCTGGCCATGCCTATGCCACAGCACACACGCCTGTGCACAATGGAGTCCCGTGCAGCACACTGCTATTTCCAAAACCTCTACAATTGCTTTCTCCTAGGCCAGCCAAGGTGTCAGTTATTACTTAGTGGATTTCAGGTTACAAGTCTTTTGAAATGCTCATTTTTGTGTCTTAACCTTAATCCATTTAATTAAATCTCAGGTTTGGTATAAATTAGATTTAAATGTCTTGTCAAGAGGCATATGCTTTATGTACTCACTGTAAACTTCTCCTCCCTTTTCTTCCGGTAGCCAAAGGAATTCTTCCTAGGAGCGGAAAGTGAAAGACTGTTATTTTTTTCCCACTTGGAGAATTTATTGTTGAGCACGTTTGCACTCACATAAGCAAAGTACACATCAACTCAGTCTTTATCACTTTAAAACCTTTCAAAGATGACTTTCAATTCTAGAATCCCAACTCTAAGAAGCATATGCGGAGCAACACAAAGTTTACAGCAAGGGACTAACGCGGAAGTCCAGGCAAGTGACAGAGAAAGGAAGAAAACAGTGACTAAAACCACCTCCCTGGTGCCTCCTTGGGAGGTCTGTTGAGAAGTCAGTTCTGAAGATCCCCTGGGTCGAAATGACAAGACACATAAAATCTGAGACTGAGCTCCATCAGTGAGTAGTTTAAAACGGTGGTGAGAATTTTCCTGGTGCAGATTTGCTTTACATCAGACTTAAAAGATCTCAAATACTCCGTCCCATCCCTTCCTCCACCCTCTCAGCTTCCTCCACTACTGCCTCAATGGCGGACCTCTTCCCACAAAAACCACACAAGGACCTCTGTGCCCCAAAGACTTCATGTCCTCGCCTGCCAGCCTCAGGAACCACGATCTGGACCCCCCTGCAGGCAGTAAGGCCATGCCACACACGCAGCTGATAACCACAAGACACACACTGATTAAGTGGTGACTTCACGTAGAGACCTGGGACACCAGGATGGCCAAGACACTCCCATTTCCTTGGACAGGCTTCTGTGGTCTAACAAGTCACATGACACACATGAATCTCAATTTGTAATTTAATGGAATGCAAAGACTCCCCCAAGAGCCTTGCATTACATAACCTAGAAAGGAGTTAAGACATAGTCTTGACTAATTCCTTCATTCAGAGAAAACCAAAAAGTAGTCTTGCCTAAGATGGCCTAATGTTGGAACACTCCGTGGAACCATGGGCCAGCCCCTCTGAGGGAGGGATGGCACAAACCTTTAGGATTCTGGAGCAAATCCCTATTATCTCCTTAGAAAACTTCCTGGAAATAGCTCCTGGCTTTCTCCTGGGGCCTTGCGGAGACTGCAAGCCAGACTATGGGACATGGGTGAGTACTGAGCCACAGGTGGGGCAGGAGTCCTGACAACCTGCCCTCCTGCAGGAACAGGGGGCTTGGTGCTCCTTGTCCCGGATCCCTGCCTGTGGCCTCACAGGGAGAAAGGGTCCTGGGCCTGCATTATGGACAACCATCCCAACACACACCTGGCTCAGCACCACTCCCTAATGGGGGATGCTCCCGAAATCCAGGGAGCTGAACGTCCACTCTGCTGTGCCATGATTCAGAACTGGTGGAAAGGTGGGGCTACGATGGCTCATGAGCAGAGCTAGGAACGCAACCGGATGAGAGTCTGGAGTGGGACAGGACTCAACTGGTCCCGGGGACCTGGGAGGGGTGTGAGATGGACGGTGCCAGCACCTGCTTGCCCAGAGGCACTGCCCTGAGTGAGGGAAGAGGACATCCTGCAGGGCTCGGCACAGGGCATCCCCCCGCCAAGGGCAGCCTGCTCCTCACTACCGGCTGGGACACAGGGGCACCCATCCCTTGGAACACAGTGGTGTCCAGGACACAGACCTGCCTGCCATGGAGTCCTATTCCAGTCACCATCAGTGGGCCCAGTCAACACTCCCCACACGCTCACTGGGCTCCACGTAACCCGTGTCAGACCCAGAAGCCCACCTGCAGCTGCAGAACACGTCAGTGCCCATCAGGCAGAGAGCAGGCTGGCCGAGCCAAGGCTCACCGACAGGGCCATGGCGGGTTCCAGCTCACAAGGGGTAGCAAGGGACCCAGGGTGGTCCCAGCACCATAGAAACACCACTGTGAGGGCACCGGGCCAGCAGCCATGGGGCAGAGACTGGACACTCTCGCCGAGGGGCCTGGTGAGGCAGGGTGCTGCCAAGAGGAGACTGCAGGCACGTGGGAGGGAGTCTATGACTGCTGAACTCCAATGTTTCCACAGATAATGATCTAAAACATCTACGGTTCTCACCAGATAATGATCTAGAACATCTACAGTTCTCACTGAACCATTTCATATTCCAAAAACGATGAAGCCATTTAAGTCTCAGCAATTATATAAAACACTTTATGTTTATAGCCTTCAATTAGATTTTCTGTGACATAAAGACAATTACAAAACAGACCTAAATTAAAGAATTTTTAAAATATTAGTAGTTTATGATGGTACACAGTAGCTGCTCAACAACTCACCTTCCCCTCCCTAAACCAGGAGAGGATTCAAGACTGCCTGGCTCCACGCGCCCAGGCCCAGCCTCTCTCTTGGCATATGCTGAAGGGTTTTGTATCCGTGTTCTAGTTTGACCTGCTTGCCTTGTTTGTGGACTCCGGACACCATTAATTAATCGATCTGCAGTGAAGTTAAATATTGAAGGACTTTCTAATAACCCAGGTCCTCTCTCCGCACTAGGAATTGCATGCCGCAGATGAGATTTACTAGGATTCCTGTAAACAAAAATGGTTTTCTGTGTTCAATAATAAAACGATTAAGGCATTACATAACATGCATACTGATAGGGAATAGCTAAGCTGAAATCTGCTTTCTATTTAATAAAATATAAAAATAGGATTTGGAATGGTTAACTCCTAACGCATAGGATAATACAAATCTATTAACAATGTGCCACAATTCTGCTGCTCTTCAGTCCAGGCCCAAATTAAAATCAGGCACACGTGATGTGTACAAGTTGTCCCAGAGCCTCCTCTCAGAGAATCTGAGGCAGGCACCCACACCAGACGGTAGTGCTTAGTCTTTCTAGAATGCAGCTGTGTGCTTCAGGTGGCTCTGTCTGCGAGGAGCAGGATTAGTGATCAAAGCTCCCTCATCCCAGCTCCGGAAGGGCAGTAGCGTAAAGACCAAAAGCACTAGGGCCGCCCCAAAACTTGCCTGCTTCGAGGAGGATACTGTCTGAGAGAAGTCAGAGGAGACGCCGCAGGCTTGAACGTTGGAGACGTAAACCCATTTATAAATCCAGTATTTGGAAATGGAGTTACCTAGATTCATTTGAAAACAGACAAGTAAAGAAACCATAAAACAGACTTCAATTTCATTAATACCAACAAATCTGTGGAAACCGACGGCATTTCTTGATGTTGTCAGAGTCATGACTCATGTTGAGACACGTATTTTACAATTTTATCGCCAATGGGTGCTGTTTAGAAGTAGGCTGGAGCTTTTGTGCATCCTTTCAGCCAATCCTTACAACAATCCAGCAAGGAGAACTGACACGTGGAAACTGGCACTGAGAGGAAAGACGTGGTCAAGAGTGCGTGGGCTCCAACAAGTGTTGTAACCTTTAGCATGTAAGTCTGATATTACCTCCATCGCTGGCAGGAAGTCAACAGGTCTTGATTCCTGATGGCTTTAATACAACTCATCAACGTTCTCAATCTCAGGAGCACCTGTACCTGCACTAACCCTACTGCTGCTCACTCGGCTTGATCCAACCACAGCCTGACAGCGCCTTTACTTTACCTCGACACAAGTCCTGCTCTGCAGATCAGGGTATTTTCATATCCTCATTATTCCCCAAGTCACAAGGTAAACATGGCATGCAAATATACTAACATAAGATCCAGAAGAAAATAGAAAGGGCCACAGAATCCCTAAAAGATCTTAAGCAGTTAAAAATATTGAGCATAGAATTTTAAGTATTGGCCAACTATTTTTAAAATCTAGACACATACAAAAGTAAGATAAAACTTAGTGTTAAAACAGTTCCTTTAAAGAAAAACAAAAAATAAACAAACAAACAAAAAAACAAGATCAATCACTCTAATTTTCTGGCTTCTGGACCCATGGTTTCCAATACATTCTGAATCACTGACATTTTGCTCCTAATGCTCCTGACGCAGGGCACTTAGTTCCTGAGGGCCTTACAGTCCACACCCTCAATGTCACTAAAGTGACAGAGATAGGCATAGAGCCCCCCTTGTTTGGAGAAAGAGAGAAAGAAAAGGAAAAAAGCAAGTAATTCTCCTTAATTAGAGCTAACTGGAAGATATAACAGAAAAAGAATATTAGAGATAGCTTGGGACCAAAATAAAATCATACAAAAGGGAAGTTAGAATCTCCAATTTGCTACTTGAGAAACTCTATACGCTGTAAGAATGGACTCTTTAAAAATACATCACACATGGCTAGGCGCGGTGGCTCACGCCTATAACCCCAGCACCTTGGGGGGCCGAGGCGGGCGGATCACTTGGTCAGGAGATCGAGACCATCCTGGCTAACACGGTGAAACCCCGTCTCTACTAAAAATACAAAAAATTAGCCGGGTGCGGTGGCGGCGCCTGTAGTCCCAGCTACTCAGGAGGCTGAGGCAGGAGAATGGCGTGAACCCAGGAGGCGGAGCTTGCAGTGAGCTGAGATCAGGCCACTGCACTCCAGCCTGGGCGACAAAGCGAGACTCCATCTCAAAAAAAAAAAAAAAAAAAAAAAAAAATACATCACACAGGAGGAGCCGCGAATGCAGACCTAGATCTGAGGCTGTAAATCACGGGAAGAGCAATGAGGACTATTCATTTCAAGCAAGTCATTTTACAGACAGAGCCCTGATATTCCAGTAAATGTGCTCAAGATAAAAAATAAAGTTGGTCATATATAAAAAATAAAGTTGATTATTAATGCTATAACTTCCTATTATTACTTGTTGGGGATTAATAGGCACGACCTCTTCAGCTGCAGAACAAGGGACACACATATTTTAGAGCAAGGAAAAGGCTGCGACGGAGAGCCCCAGTTTCAAGACTCAGAGCAGGACCGGCTGGCTGGCACACCCCGCAGTCTGAACGGACAACACGAGTCGAGGCCATAAGCTGACCCAGGACCCCAAGGATCCCCAAGAGGGTCAACCATGATTAAAGAAATGGGAGAAGCAACTGCTGCAGGAAGAACTAAAAGGACAAGCATGGCAAGCCACGTGCAGCGATGATTCTTCAACACCCAGAGCCTACACACTCAAGTCTCTCTGAGGCTCTCTCATGATATGCTTTTGGGAAAAGGAAGTATTCAGCCATGGGTACACTTTTACAGAAGTACTACTTCAAAAAACCAGAAACTTTCTTACCATTAGGACTTACTGAAAAGAGACAGAAGTAACTTTACCAAAGGTTCCTCTACTGCAGTGGTTCCAGACTCAAGGCGAACAGGGGGCCTCTGAAAATCTCTCCCTGTCCCTGCCTGCAATTCACACGGCCTTAGGAGTTATTTTATAAATGGGGTATGGTTTCATTTCTCTGCTTAGAAACCTTAGACAACTTCCTACAAGCACTAGGCCAAGCCGACAAGCCTCAGGACAGCGAAGCACCTGCGCAGTTAGGCCTGGAAACTTCCAGCTCGCTCCCCAACTCCCTGCCACCGGTCTACGCTTCAGCTCTAACACCCATGAATCCACAACCATTTTCTGTTCATGAAACTTCCTTCTTTTGATTCCTTCTGAAAAACTCGTACTTAACCTGAAAAGCTCAACCTAGACAACAACACAATCCCTGATAAGCCCTGTCTGTCTCGTTCTGCCATTCTGTACACATTCTGTACGCATGTCTCCTTGGCACGTTTGACTTTTCCAGCCTGAGTTGTCTGATATGCCCATATCTTCACTTTTCGTATACAGGCATTTGTTTTCTCGAGTTCACTCTGCTCTGAACCTACCCTCCTTTTCTGCCTGTCAGCAGTGACGTCCCTGCCCATCAGGGTGCCTGGCTCCCAGCCATCCGACCCCGAGGACCACCCAGTCTTTCCCTTAGTCCACAGCGAAACCCTGGACATGAACTCTTTTCAAAGCTACTAACTCAATTTCTGCTTTCTGACCATAACCTTCTACGTATACTACCCTTCCATCTCTCCAGTTCCAACTAACCTGCATTGCTACCTCATGCAAACCTCTAGTCCATGAACCCACCTTCACTTCTCAACTAGACTTCAGCTTCAAGGACGTGCTCATCCGTGTATTGCTGACTCTCGTGCATCCAATGCCACCAAACTCATGCTAATTCCCACCCAGGACCCACCTGATCTTTCAAGCATCCATAACAGCACACAAAGAGACAATGTCTAGATCCAGTACAGACTTATGAATTCCAACCACAGCCTTAACAAAGGCCAAAATCCATAAAAATTAATCATGTCAACCAACTCTAAGGCTGGTGAGAAGTGAGTAAAATAAGGATGGTGAAAGAGCAGGCCTTCTCCTTGGCCTTGCTGTCAGAAGCCTATTAAACACTTCTTCCTCCTCAGTTAATCCCCCTTGTACTGTCCTCTGTGTAGGGGACACCAGGTACACTACAGCTCTTATCGCCCTCTGTATCTTGCTAAGAGCTGCATGACAAGAGGGGAGAGGGGCTGAGCAATGATTGTGATCACAGTAATCCAAAGTTCTTTATGCATAAGTTCTGTTCTCAACTAAATTTAAAATCCCCCACATAATTTGAAGGTCTATTTTACTATGTCAGACTGCACACGTATCTGGTTTCCTATTAGATGAGGATTTTAATCCTTCAAATTATCTAGCATAGTGTCTACAACATAAATTCCTAGTAAAGAAACGACGTACCAGGGGTGGGTCAAGATAGCTGTGCGTTGCTGACCACGTCTGGGGGGTGATCAGGCTGTACAGGGGGAACTGCTGCTGGGGGCTGTACATGGGAGGGAAGTAGAACGATGTCGCGTAGCGCTGCTGGGCATACAGGTTCACGTCCAGGGGTCTAAATCCATTCTTTGGCAAAAATGTGTTTATAGCTATTGCCTTTGCTTTTATCCGCGCCTGTTTGAAAATATGTAAGTTTCTATTAGAATACTTAAGAACATCAATTTGCAAATAAACAAAGAATAACCAATGGTCTTGCTTACCTTAATTGGTTTTCCTTGAAAAGTTTTGACTTCTTCTCGAAGGTATTTGTAAGCCTAAGGGCAAAATTAAGTACAAAATTCCATTTGATTAACCTTATGAATAAGAGGCACCAATAGGTCACTCAATAGCTCAAATAGGGAAATATATAATTAAATTATGGTGAACAGAACTTAGAATAATGATTCTTGACACCCCCTGGGTCACAGATCCCTTAAAATAACCTCATAAGAGCTATGGAACGTGTGTACCCCAAATTCTCACAAACAAGATTTGTACACAATTTTGTAAGTATTAATAGATGCCACAGAAGTCTCCCAAAGACCACTGGCTAAGAACCTTGGTGGAAAATGGTGAATACTGAGTTCCTAGTATTAATCCCAATTTCAGATTAGGAGTATGCAGTTCAGGAAATACCAGACTGGAAGGAAAAGGATGAGGATCATAACATTCTTTACACATCTCCTTGTTCTTCTCCACACTAATTCTACATTAAACCCCTATAAAACTGTGAAGGCCCTGCACCTCTGATTCAGTCTCATCCGATCACATTCGCCACGCAGGCTGGCAGAGCTCACGCTCAGCCCCACAAACATGGTTACTCTGTCTTCCGTTCCCCTTCCCCTCCGTCCAATTCAAACCCATCTTTCAGGTTTCTGTGTTTTCTTTTCTGAACCCCAGATATTGTTTATACCATTTAACACTTCATAATACATGTGTTAGTTTCCCCACAAATAAGATGCTTCCTTCCCTTAAGGGCAGGAAAACTACTAACTCCTTACACCTCCTGACAGAGCTTACTTCTCAATACCACTAAAAGCATCTTCCAACACACAATGAAGTCTGCTGGGAGATGAAGATTAGGTTCAAATTTCCCCCCAAACACTTTGCAAATAGTAAAACTTTTCTCTGCCCAGACAGAAGAACAAAACTGATTTTCCTAGGTTGCTTAGCTTGCTGTCCTTAGAAAGTAAAATCACATGATTTTTATATTGCTATAAAAATTGTCCATACAAATATACTCATTTAAGTTTCTACAATTTGATTTCCTCTGCAGATTATATTCAAACTTACTATCACAAATAATCTCAACGCCCAAGTTTAGTCCCAACATGCACTAATACTAAAAACTGGTAAACTATGCCATTCATAGGGTGATGGTGGAAAGAACTTACCTGTTGTGCATCAGCTTCTGTTTCAAATGTAATAAACCAATTATCATTATATGCAAATTCACAGTTTATAAATTTTGGTAAATTATCTCCTTTAAATAGTGCTTCTACTTCCTACAGGAAATAGAGATGTTAGAAATTAATTCTCAACAATGCCACTTCTTGTCCTCACCAAAAATTTTTTAACAAATGCATTATCTGAAGGAACTATACTTAACAAACTAACATACCATGATGCCTAGTAACTTTCTATTCCAAAAAGGATGAGGATTCAGCAGAGCTTCCAGAATCAGAATCACAACACCACAGAGAAAAACAGCTACAGCTTCCCCTACTCTCAAGATACCATTAAGCTAAATTAATGTGAAAACTATCACACCATTTTCTGGGCTGATAATTTCACAACCTTAAAAAAAAAAAAAAAAAACCTTGCTTGGACTTCTGCTTCTGGCCATGATGGTCTAGATTTACTCTCCCAGATGACTCAATTAAAAAAACGAAGACAAAATGCATGAAGAATGGTTTCAGGCCCTGAACCCCAGCATGTACACGAGTGTGATCCCTGAGAGGGACATGAACGGGGTACAGGGCGGGGATTGGTGGCCCTCAGTGCCTGGGCCGCAGAGCCCGCAGGGTAAGCCTGCAGATGGCCTTCCCCACATCTCCAGCCTGGAAAACAACTGCCTGAAGGATGAGAGGGAACAAGCCCAGGGCAGGCTCACCAAGACAAGAATGGTTTGTTTTCCCACTAGCCACCGTGGAAAACTCTCCTAAACCCACAGGATAGCAGGGACAGTGGCTCAGAAGGGCACTGCTTCAGCCGTGGGGAAAATGAGCCCTGGAGAAAAGGCTGCTCTGATTCCACCTAACAAGTTGGCTCCAAGTAACTTAACTGCATTTCAAAACAAAGCTCAAGAATATTTATTAGAATACAAAAATATTCAGTAAAGTAAAATTTAAAACGCCAAGCATCTCCTCAAAAATCACAAAGCATGCAAAGAAACAGAAAAATATGACCTATAATGCAAAAGATTAGACCTAGAAATGATAGAGATGATAGTAGAGACGATAGACTTAATACACATAAAACGTTTACTGCATGTATATTCCGTATCCCATGAAAGGTAAAGACTGAGCATGTTAAATATACACGGAAGATTTTTTTAAAAGACCCAAATCAAACTTCACTGGAGATGAAAAATACGGTGTCTGAAATTAAAACTACACTAAATAAAACAAACAGCTGGCTAGACACTTTCTGAAGAAAAGGGCGAAAGGGAGAAGAAAACATTTAACAAAATAATGGCTCGATAAATTTCAGGTACAAGAAGTTTGAAATCTACACCAAAGTATATTGCAATCAACTTGCTTAAAAGCAGTAGTAAAATCTTCACAGCAGCTAGAGAAAGACTTATTACACACAGAAGGACGGTGATAAAAACCACAGAAAACATACCAGAAGAGAGAATATCTTTAAAACACAGAAAGGAAAAAACCCCATCAATCCAGAAATCTATATGCAGCAAAAATACCTTTCATAAATAAAGGTGAAAAAAAAAAAACATAAATAAAGGTGAAATAAGATTTTCCCAAACATACTAAAGCTGAAAAGAATTCATCATCGGCAGACCTGTACAAGACATGCTAAAGGAATATCCAGGCAGAAGGAAAGTCCAGATTTACATAAAGGAATAAGAAGCACTGTAAATGGTAAATACTGAATAAACATAAAACACGTTTTTCTTATTTTTAATCTCTTTTTAAAAATGACTTGTTTAAAGCAAACACAACAACGATGTATTGTGAGGCTTATGACTGTGTAGAATTAGAATGTATGACAACAGCACAGGCCAGAAGTGGAGAATGGGAGAGCGTGGCTGTAAATGGGAGAGCGTGGCTGTAAATGGGAGAGCGTGGCTGTAAGGTCAAGAGGTCTGCTGCTCTGTGAATTACACGGACTCTAGTACAGTTAGAGGGTCAGCTGAAAACCCTACAGAAAGGGGGTCCAATCTTTTGGCTTCCCTGGGCCACACTGGACGTGGAAGAACTGTCTTGGGCCACACGTAAAATACACTAACACCAACGATTGATGAGCTTTTTTAAAAAAAAACAACTCATAATGTTTTAAGAAAGTTGATGCATTTGTGTTGAGCTGCATTCAAAGCCGTCCTGGGCGGCAGGCGGCCCACGGGCTGGAGAAGCATGCCCTAAAGCACAACTGAAAAACAGAAACAAAGAGTTATACCTAATAAGTCAAAAAAAGGAGATAAGAATACACATTTAATCCCAAACAAAAGGAGGGAAAAGGGAAAGAAAATGAAGAACAGAAGAGACAAACAGAAAACAAACAGCAAGATGAAGAATTTAAATTTAATCATATCATTACATCATTAATCTCTTAAATGTAGATGGGCTACGCTCTGAATTAAAAGACAGAAATTGGGCCGGGTGCGGAGGTTCATGCTTTGGGAGGCCAAGGCGGATAGATAACAAGGTCAAAAGATCAAGACCATCCTGGCCAACATTGTGAAACTCTGTCTCTACTAAAAGTACAACAGTGGCTTGGCATGGTGGCGCATGCCTATAGTCCGAGCTACTTGGGAGGCTGAGGCAGGAGAATCGCTTGAACCCAGGAGACAGAGGTTGCAGTGAGCTGAGATCACGCCACAGCACTCCAGCCTGGCAACAGAGTGAGACGTCATCTCAAAAAAAAAAAAAAAAAAAAAAGACAGAAATTTTCAGATTGGATAAGAAAAACAAGACCCAATTACACACTGCTCACAAGAAATCCACTTTAAATACGAAAACACAAACGGGTTAAAAGAGGATAGAAAAGACCTACCATACTAATGTCAATCAAGGAACGCGAGAGTGGCTATATTTATACCAGATACCAGAAGAAAAACAGCAACAAGGAAAAACAGGGCCATTCCATAAAAAATTTCTAGCCAGGTACACTTCAAAAAGTACAAAAGGAACTTGACAACCAAATGAACTACAGAAAAGGATTCCAGGGATTCTAATGCCCTATGCTGTTGTCCCCATCACTGGTAAATGCTTATTGGTTAAAAGACAAAACACATCAACGCAAAAGTCACACTTGACTAATGGTAAATTAGGATTATTACTTTTAAACTCAAACAATAATACTTTCAGGCCACTAGACCATCAGTCTACTAGTGGCAAGAATGGCTGACTCCTCTGCCTCTGGCAAAATCCTTTTTTTTTTTTTTTTTTTTTTTTTGAGATGGAGTCTCGCTCTGTCGCCCAGGCTGGAGTGCAGTGGTGCGATCTCAGCTCACTGCAAGCTCTGCCTCCCGGGTTCACGCCATTCTCCTGCCTCAGCCTCCCGAGTAGCTGGGACTACAGGCGCCCGCCACCTCGCCCGGCTAGTTTTTTGTATTTTTAGTAGAGACGGGGTTTCACCGGGTTAGCCAGGATGCTCTCGATCTCCTGACCTCATGATCCGCCCGTCTCGGCCTCCCAAAGTGCTGGGATTACAGGCTTGAGCCACCGCGCCCGGCCGGAAAATCCTATTTTTAAGAAAATCAGAATCAGTATTTAAAATGTACATCACTGACAAGCACCTAGTGACATTTAAAGAAGAATTTTCTGGAAACTCTTAGCCTACATTTCTAAGACCCAGTAGAAGGGCTCTATAATAATTATACAGAGTCCTTGGGAACTTCTTTTCTTATGTGGATTGTTTTAGGCTACTTATTTTCCTTCCTTTTTTTCCCAACTTTTAATTTATCAAAGTTTCCTTTAAACCTTCTCTCTTTAAGACTTTCATTGCTCAAGTTTTACAACAGATATAAGGTCAGCAGTTTTGAATAATATAAATACTCCAAAATCAATGTCTACTGCTAAATGCAGAAAATTCTCTTTGGTTTAAGTTTCACAAACATTTCAAGTCTTAAAAATTAGGATCTATGTTTTAAATATTACTTTAAGTTAATACAGATGTCCAAATTAGTCATAAGAAATATGCTGGTCCTCGGCCGGGCACGGTGGCTCACACCTGTACTCCCAGCACTTTGGGAGGCCGTAATCCCAGCTACTCAGGAGGCTGAGGCAGGAGGAGCACTTGAACCCGGGAGGCAGAGGTTGCAGTGAGCCAAGATCGCGTCACTGCATGCCAGCCTGGATGACAGAGCAAGACTCCGTCTCAAAAAAAAAAAAAAAAAAAAGCAAGAAATATGCTGCTCCTTCATATTCAGACCCTTAATAAAAATAGGAGGAAAAAATTACAATCCGAAATTCTTTTTCTCCACATACTACAATACAGAACTAGTAAAGAGAGGCTGAGTTGAACAGAAGGACCACACTTACATGAGAGTAGACCACACTTACATGAGAGTAACAAAATTTCTCACGCCAGGCAGAGAAGTTTGTTGGAATCCTAACCTTTGTCACATGCTAGTTTTCCTTAAGAAACTCTCACACACACTGACCCACTCGGACTGAAAAGCTAAATTTGGAAGCCTGAGCAGCGATGTCCATTTCCTCTGCAGAGAAGGTGTGTGGAAAGATGCAGCATGAATGACGAGGCGGAAATCACATGAGAGATGAGACCAACGACAAACCCAGGCTTCCTGTGGCCTGCAAGTCCCCAGAGCAGGCAGAGTCCGTTTTCTGAGGTAGGATAAACTAAGTTCCCAGCACCTCATACAAAGACTTTGCTTCATGATTTCCAGGTGTAACCATCAGTGTGTTTACTACACAGAGCAACTCAGTTTAGGCATCTGGATAAACAGCAGATTTTATAGCAACATGTAACAGTAGATAGCTTTTCATTACTTTTAAGCTATCAGATACTGTGGTTCCCTAAAATTACTGCCCAAGTCGGGTGAATCATGAGGTCAGGAGTTCGAGAGCAGCCTGGCCAAGAGGGTGAAACCCTGTCTCTACTAAAAAATACAAAAATCAGCCAGGCACAGTGGCAGGCGCCTGTAATCCCAGCTACTCGGGAGGCTGTGGCAGGAGAATCGCTTGAGCCTGGGAGGTGGGGCTTGAAGTGAGCCGAGATCGCGCCACTGCACTCTAGCCTGGGCAACAGAGTAAGATTCCGTCTCCAAAAAAAAGAAAAAAAAAAGGACTCCCCAAGTTCCCGGTTCTCTGAGAGGGGCTGTGCTGGCTCGGACCAGGCTCCCGGTTCTCTGGGAGGGGCTGTGCTGGCTCGGACCAGGCCACTCTGGTGGCTCAGGGAGTTCTTCATGATGCCTCTTTGACATAAAAATACTTGTTTTGAAAAGTTATTTATCACAAAAGTGCTTTTTTCTTGATTGTGGGTTTACTAATCTTATTTTTAAATGAATATTTAAATATGTTATTTTTAATTTCTAAATATAGAAATGAATAAACCTTCACTATCTTATTATAAGGAGTCCTGGGATCAAAAGGTTTGGGAATCATTCCCTCCTACTCTGTAACTCAGTGTGTGTAAATCCTGGGAAAACAGTGTTAATGTAATTATTCAGTCTAAAAAACACACAGCCCAAAAAAAAAACACAAAAGCAAAAAAAAAAAAATCAAAACCAACAAAGACCTTTGGGAAAATGTCCAAGTAACCTTCAGAGGAGAAATTACTTACTTCCACAGGGGTAGATTCAGGTATTTCACGCAATATTACTATGCAGCGATTCTGATTTGGCCTTACTTTCTCTCCCTTTTCATCCACTTGGACTAAAGGTAAAGCTATAAAGAGAAGAAAATTCAATGGTCAAACAAAAATATTAAAATGCCAGTGGAATGTGTTACATTCTATTACTATATTACTAAATAAGCTAAATAAACCTGCAAATAATGGGTAAGCTGTCAAAACTTTTGCTCGTCTAACACAATCCACAGGTTTTAAGCCGATCTCACATGTTAGTTTTCAAAACTAAGGAACATGAACATTTAAAACCCTGCAAGAGCCACAATGTATGTCACACTATGAAACAAAGGTTCTAAACAGCTCGAGCACTAAAGCAGGTAAAATCCAGGGTTAATGGCCTTCTCCTTTCCACAAGTGCCTCAAGTGAAATAATCTTGTCTTATAGCTTGTTTCTGTGTGCCCTTCCCTGGAGCCCTGGTGATCATCTCTTACCTAACGGTCCTGCACTGTTTACATTAGGACCCTGGCGTGACTGCGGTAACAGACCTAATTCAGATTTTGCCAGTTTTTACATAAATTGTGTTTTGGTGTCACGTCTATGAAACTATGCAATGTGCAGATTTGAGTCTCAGCAAGTAATGATGACAAGGAGGGCTCAGAGGTGCCCACTGTTGCAAAGATACAAATCACCAGCATCAGGATGAAAGTGGCAACATCATTACAGGTTCCATCAACAGGAGAAAGGTACCAACGGAATATTATGAAAACGTTCACACTAATAAATTATGTGAAACAGAAACATTTCTTAAAAGACATAAGCCATCAAAGCTCACTCTACAAGAAAGGTAACTGGGGCATGACCGTAATTTAATTTTTTGTATCTTAATCTGACAAAAGATCATCAAAGACTCATATGCTGAAAACTGCAAAACACCGCCAAGCGAATGTTTTAAAGACCTACATAAAGACATAGTCTGTGCTTGTGGGTTGCAAAACTTAACATTGGTAGAATGGGTAAATTCTCCTGGAGTGAATTTACAGAATCAATGCAATCCCAATAAAAACACCAACAGGACTTTTGGAAAAACTGTAATGATGACTCTAAAATTCATACACAAATGCAAAACATTTAGAAGAGCCACAACAAACCTGGAGGTTCCGTACCTACTTTAAGACTTACTATAACGTTACAGTGATCAAGACACTGTAGTGTCAGCATCAAATCAGACAAATCATCAAGGGAATAAAACACACGTTCCAGAGATCAACACCCATGTGCACGGGCAGCCAGCACAACAAGAGCCCAGACACGTGGGTGCTGCAGCAGATACACACAGGACACACACCCCACACCATGACAAAACATCAGACACGTGGGTGCTGCAGCAGATACACACAGGACGCACACCCCACACCATGACAAACATCAGACACGTGGGTGCTGCAGCAGATACACACAGGACGCACACCCCACACCATGACAAACATCAGACACGTGGGTGCTGCAGCAGATACACACAGGACGCACACCCCACACCATGACAAACATCAACACAAAAAAGATCACAGACTTGAACGTTCAAATGTAAAACATAAAAGGAATAAAAGGAAAACTATTAGAACCTTGGACCAAGCAAAGATTTCTTAGGTACAACACCAAAAGCAAGATCCGTAACAGGAAAAAACTAACAAATTGGACTATAAAAATTTCTACTTCTGCTTCTCAAAAGACACTGGTAGAACAAAAAAACCAGCTGTACACTGAGACGGCATATTTGTAAATCACGTATAAGGACTTGTATCCAGAATACCCGTAATATATATTTCAGTGTACACACATACATCATTGACAACGTGACTGTGGGGCAAAGAAGCATCTTTTCAACAAGCGCTGCTAAACCACTCCACATCCACAGGCAGAACATTCGTCTAGGTGCAGACCTGGCACCACCATTCACAAAAATTAACCCCAAATGGATCATGGACCTAAGTGTAAAACGCAAAACCTTAAGTCCTAGAAAACACAGGAGAAAATCTAGAAGACCTTGGTCTGACAATAACTTCTTAGACACCACACTAAAGACAAGATCCGAAAAAACGTCATAACATTTAAAACTACTGCTTTGTGAAAGGCAATGTCAACAAGATGAGAAGCCATTGACTGATGGAAAATAGGTGCAAAAGACACATCTGAAAAGGACTGTTAACATCAAAATGCACAAAAAACTTAAAAACTCAACAAGAAAATGAACAAGATTAAAAAATGGGCAGAAGACCTGGACAGACACTTCACAAAAGATTTACAGAGGGTGAATCTACATATGGAAAAACGTTTCACATCATATGTCACAGAGAACGCAAATGAAGACATCAATGAGATGTCACTGCACACCTATTAGCACAGCAAAAATAAACAACAACGACACCACCAAGTGCTGCCGAGGATGCGGAGCAAGGGGAACTCCCATTCGCTCCCGATGGGAACGCAAAGTGGTTCATCCACATTGGGAGACAGTTTGATGGTTTCTTACAAAACAAATCATATTCGTAGCATATGATCTGGCAATTGTGCTCCTTGGTATTTATCCAAAGGAGCTAAAAACTTATGCCCACGCAAAATGTGCACACAGATGTTTACAGGAACTTTATTCACAACTGCCAAAACTTGGAAGTAATCAAGACGTCCTTCAGTGGGTAGATGGATAAAGAAACTGTGGGACATCCAGACGATGAACTATTATTCAACACTAAAAAGAAATGACCTATCAAGCCATGAAAAGACATGGAGGAACCTTCAACGTATATTGCTAAGTGAAAGAAGCCAATCTGAAAAGGCTACATCCTACCGGATTCCAACCCTAGGACATTCTGGAAAAGGCAAAACTACAGAGACAGTAAAAAGATCAGTGGCTTCCAGTGATTGGGGGAGGCGGGGATGAATGGGCGGAGCTCACAGGATTTTTAAAAAAAATTTTTTTATTATACTTTAAGTTCTAGGGTACATGTGTACAAGGTGCAGGTTTGTTGCGTATGTATACATGTGCCATGTTACATATGTATACATGTGCCATATTGGTTGGTACATATGTATACAGGTGCCACAATGAGTTAATGGGTGCACCCGCTAATTCATCATTTACATTAGGTAGATCTCCTAATGCTAACCCCCTCCCACCTCCCACCACCCCACAACAGGCCCTGGTGTGTCATGTTTCCCTTTCCGTGTCCAGGTGTTCTCTTTATTCAATTCCCACCTATGAGTGAGAACACGCAGTGTTTGGTTTTCTGTCCTTGTGATAGTTTGCTGAGAATGATGGTTTCCAGCTGCATCCATGTCCCTACAAAGGACATAAACTCATCCTTTTTTATGGCTGCATAGTATTCCATGGTGTACATGTGCCACATTTTCTTAATCCAGTCTATCAATGATGGACATTTGGGTTCGTTCCAAGTCTTTGCTATTTGAATAGTGCCGCAATAAACATACGTGTGCATGTATCTTTACAGCAGCATGATTTATAATCCTTTGGGTATATACCCAGTAATGGGATGGCTGGGCCAAATGGTATTTCTAGTTCTAGATCCCTGAGGAATTGCCATACTGTCTTCCACAATGGTTGAACTAGTTTACAGTCCCACCAACACCGTAAAAGTGTTCCTGTTTCTCCACATCCTCTCCAGCACCTGTTGTTTCCTGACTTTTTAATGATTGCCATTCTAACTGGTATGAGATGGTATCTCATTGTGGTTTTGATTTGCATTTCTCTGATGGTGAGTGATGATGAGCATTTTTTCATGTGTCTGTTGGCTGCATAAATGTCTTTTGAGAAGTGTCTGTTCATATCCTTTGCCCACTTTCTGATGGCGTTGTTTTTTTACTTGTAAATTTGTTTGAGTTCTTTGTAGATTCTGGATATTAGCCCTTTGTCAGATGAGTAGATTGCAAAAATTTTCTCCCATTCTGTAGGTTGCCTGTTCACTCTGACGGTAGTTTTTTGTTTTTGTTTTTGTTTTGGTTTTTGGTTTTTTTTGCTGTGCAGAAGCTCTTTAGTTTAATTAGAACCCATTTGTCAATTTTGGCTTTTGTTGCCGTTGCTTTTGGTGTTTTAGACATGAAGTCCTTGCCCATGCCTATGTCCTGAATGGTACTGCCTAGGTCTTCTTCTAGGGTTTTTACGGTTTTAGGTCTAACATTTAAGTCTTTAATCCATCTTGAATTAATTTTTGTATAAGGTGTAAGCAAGGGATCCAGTTTCAGCTTTCTACATATGGCTGGCCAGTTTTCCCAGCACCATTTATTAAACAGGGAATCCTTTCCCCATTTCTTGTTTTTGTCAGGTTTGCCAAAGATCAGATGGTTGTAGATGTGTAGTATTATTTCTGAGGGCTCTGTTCTGTTCCATTGGTCTATATCTCTGTTTTGGCACCAGTACCATGCTGTTTTGGTTACTGCAGCCCTGTAATATAGGTAATATAGTTTGACTTCAGGTAGCATGATGCCTCCAGCTTTGTTCTTTTGCTGAGGATTGTTTGCAGATGACATGATTGTATATTTAGAAAACTCCATTGTCTCAGCCCCAAATCTCCTTAAGCTGATAAGCAACTTCAGCAAAGTCTCAGGATATAAAATCAATGTGCAAAAATCACAAGCATTCTTATACACCAATAACAGACAGAGAGCCAAATCATGAGTGAACTCCCATTCACAATTGCTTCAAAGAGAATAAAATACCTAGGAATCCAACCTACAAGGGATGTGAGAGAGAACTACAAACCACTGCTCAACGAAATAAGAGAGGACACAAACAAATGGAAGAACATTCCATGCTCATGGATAGCAAGAATCAGTATCATGAAAATGGCCACACTGCCCAAGGTAATTTATAGATTCAATGCCATCCCCATCAAGCTACCAATGACTTTCTTCACAGAATTGGAAAAAACTGCTTTAAAGTTCACATGGCTCAGAGGATGTTTAGGTCAGCAAAAATACCCTATATGATACTGTAATGGTAGACACATGTCACTATACAGTTGTCTGAACCCACACAATATACAATACCAAGTGAACCCTTATGTAAACTGTGGACTGCAGGTGATAATGATGTATCCGTGTAGGTTTCATCAATTATAACAAATGTTCCTCTGCTGAGGAATGTTCACATGGGAAGAGGCCATGCATGTGTGCAGGGGATATAATGGGAGATCTCTGTACTTTGCTCACAATTTTGCTGTGAATCTAAAACTGTTCTAAAAAATAAAGTACACTGGCTGGACACGGTGGCTCACGCCTGTAATCCCAGCACTTTGGGAGGCCAAGGCGGGCGGATCACGAGGTCAGGAGATCGAGACCATCCTGGCTAACACGGTGAAACCCCGTCTCTACTAAAAATACAAAAAATTAGCCGGGCAAGGTGGCGGGCGCCTGTAGTCCCAGCTACTCGGGAGGCTGAGGCAGGAGAATGGCGTGAACCTGGGAGGCAGAACTTGCAGTGAGCCGAGATCACGCACTGCACTCCAGCCTGGGCGACAGAGCAAGACTCTGTCTAAAAAAATAAATAAATAAAGTATACTTCTAAAGAAAGGACTCAATTGTTAATAAAACTAATAAACTATGTGTGGGACATCTAAATAGACACTACTGCAAGAAGAAAAAAGAAGGCAAATAAGCACATTTTAAAAATGTTCAATTTCATTAATCATTAGAGAAACAGAAGTTAAAACCTCAAAAAGATACCACTATATAGTTATTAGAAAACATAAAATTAACATGATTGCATACCAAGTGTCAGAAGGATATGGGAAAATGGAGCTCTCATCCCTGCTAGTGGTGGCCAACCGTAAAATGGTCCAACCACTTTGGAAAACAGGTGGGTGGTTTCACAGTTAATCATACACCTAACAACACAATCCAGACATTCCACTTCTGGCTATCTACCCGAGAGACAGGGAAGCACATGGTCACGCAGAGACTTTCACACAAGTGTCCACAGCAATTTGTAGTGGTCAAAACCTGGCAATAACCTAAATGTCTAACTGGTAGGTGCATGAACCAACTGGGAATATCCATTTGAAAGAATACTTCCCAGCAAAAAGAAGCAATCACCTACTAATCCAGTAAACAACAAAATAGTTATGCCAGACCAAAAGAAAGTGATATTGCATAATCGACTCCATTTACATCAAATTTGTAAGTACTGCAAACTAATCTGTAGTGACAGGAAGCAAATCAGTGCTTGCCTGGGGAGGGGTAGAGGAAGCTTGGCGGGGGTGGCTGTGATGGCTGTGTTTGGTATCATGATTGTGGTAGTTTCATGGGTGTATAAATATGTTAAAACTTACCAAATGTACACTTAGAATGCATAATTTATGGCATGTAAATTCTACCTCCATACAGGCAGGGGTGTCACTCTCTGCACTTCACGCCTCACCCAACTCACCTGCCTCCATGACCTGACACTGAAGGACGAGCTTCAATCCCATTCATGCTTTCCCACCATCTCCATGCTCCTCTGAACCCACAAAAATCTCTGTGCTTCAGCTTTACACACCCCTAAGCTTTATATACATGGTATCACCATGCACAGATTTGGAAATATGCTTTTATAAACATTATAATTTTAAAATTTATTCTTGTTGGAATATGTAGGCCTAGCTCACTGTAACAGCTCTGGTACTCACTGTGTGAATATAACAAAATGTATTTATTCTGGTGACAAATATTTTAGCATGTCTTTTTAATTAGCAGTTTCAGTTATATTAAGGGTAAAAGCAGCACTTGAATCAGACATACTAGGACATGCACTGTATGTTTATCATGACATTAAAAATAATCTAGAAATGTAACTTACACAACTTAACGCAAGAGCTGTAGTATTCAAAGTAAAATCATTCAGACAATCTTGAGTTAAATTTTTAAAAAGATAAAATTAAATATTCATCAAGTATCTGCTATGTGTCTGAGTCTCTGTTAGGTATTTTGGGCACAAGATTTAAACATAAGATGAGGCCAGGCATGGTGGCTTACACCTGTAATCTCAGGACTTTGGGAGACTAAGGCGGGCAGATCACTTGAGGTCAGGGGTTTGAGACCAGCCCTGCCAACGTGGTAAAACCTCGTCTCTACTAAAAACACAAAAAATTAGCTGGGCGTGGTGATGCATGCTTGTAATGCCCAGCTACTTGGGAGGCTGAGGTAGGAGAATTGCTTCAACACAGGAAACAGAGGTTGCAGTGAGCTGAGGTGGCACCACTGCACTCCAGCCTTGGCGACAGAGTGAGATTCCATCTCAAAAATAAATTCATTCATTCATTCATCCAATTTAAATTAAAAAAAAAAAAGTAAGATGAGAACTTTAATCCTGTGGACCTATTTATGACATGTTCATCCTCTTAAGAACTACAATTAATGCAATAACTTGCTAACGATATTCTTATCACACCGGTTCTTACAAAGGCATGTACATCTCTGTCCAAAAATCGAGTGAAAAAAGACAAAATGAGAAACTAAAGAGATGAGTGCAAATGGATAAAAGGTAAGTCATAAAGAAGGCAGGAGGAGATGGGACGAAATAGGTGACGAGGCTGCCCTGGATCGCCTGTGGGCAGGTGGGCTCTGTTAAGTAACCACACAGAGCAATTTAATATCCTCATGGCCGGTGGAAACCACTTCTTGCCAGTAACAATCAACTGAGAAATCATCCCAGTGGGGCAGCAGCATTTGCAAGGTCTGTCCTAAAAGGAATAACTAAACCTGGAACTCCTAATCGTAACCAAAAAGACTTCAGAGTATAAACAGGGACAAGAATGCTGCTGGCCTTTCAAAGATGGGGCCCAATTCAGCTGGCACAGACCACAGCTTCTGTTCTGCATGGTGACACCAGGGGGCATGGCGCCATCCTGGGAGATGGCAGAGCCACTCTCAGAACTCACAGTCAATGGTAATCATGTTTGCCAGTTTCTTCACTGTCTCCAATAATTTAATAACCCACGATATCTGTCTAAAAACAGAGAAATAGAAAACTTGTATTTGTGAAAAGAAAATCCAACTACACTCTAAGGTAAGATGCTTACCTTTTTACACTACTGTAAAGTCAAATCCACACAAGAATAAAAACACCTGCACAAACTGTCGCCAGTACAGTTAAGCCAGGGACAATGTGGAAACCCTTCTATGTGAGTAGAGGCAGTGGACTTAAATGAGACTTGAGGTCAGGCTTAGCAATGTCCAATCACTCAAAACTACGCAGGGGGCATCGTCAACACTTCATGCTTAAACACTGTTTGATGTTGCCAAATTTCAAAGAAACAACTTCACTCACAACATAATTTTTTTTTTTTTGAGACGGAGTCTAGCTCTGTCGCCAGGCTGGACTGCAATGCCACAATCTCAGTTCATGGCAACCTCCGCCTCCCAGGTTCAAGCGATTTCTCTGTCTCAGCCTCTCAAGTACCTGGGATTACAAGCACGCACCACCACGCCCAGCTAATTTTTTGTATTTTACTGGAGACAGGATTTCACCATGTTGGCCAAGACAGTCTCAATCTCCTGACCTTGTGATCCGCCCACTTCGACCTCCAAAAGTGCTGGGAATATAGGTGTGAGCCACCACACCTGGCCCACAACACAATTTTAAGAAAAACTGCAATAATTATTTCATCAAAACATAAACAGGAAGTTGCAATTTGAAAGAAACACCTTTAGTGGCAAAACTGTAATTAAAATGTATTTTACTTTAACTATAAATGTTATTTTTATTTTGTTTTTCATGAATGAAACAGCTATCTTTAAAATTCCCATTAAAAAGATTATTTTCTACTTCATATGGCCCAAAACTTGTTTGAGGTTTCATAATGGATCCAACTGGCATTCCCAGGACTATCAGGCGCTACTCCAGAATTACCAGAACTGAGCAGAAAGCAACGGAGGCAAGAGAAGAATCTGACTTGCCATCAAGGACCTTAATGTTTGATGGCTATACATTTAAAGGTTCACACTGAGAAGACAAATACTCTAAGGACAAGTATTATTAATTTAAAATTGTCGTTTACTTACATCTTAGCACTTCCACAATCAAGTCCACATCAGTGCTGAGCTTCTTGATGTGGTCGAGGTTAGCCACCGTTGTGATTGGCACATACTGGTCACTGTCCATCTGTGATATAAGATACATGTCACTAGCAAGGTTCTCCCTGTTGAAAGAAAACAATCTCTTTTAATCAATATTTCTTTAAAAAGAAGTTTCACCTACTGCAATTCCAGTTTCACAAGAGGCATGAGTGTGGCATGGTATTGCTTTGGAGTCAAATCGGAGCCCAGGACCCATCTGTTATTTGCTGTCTCTCCGGCCTCAGTTAAATTTTTTCAAAATCTCAGCCTTGAAGAGGCAGGGAGTGCAAAAGTAAAAGTATACTGCACTTTCTACAATCAAAATTCATGAGAAGATGGTTATTTTTAAATAAGATCTAATTATTTGTAGCTGTCATTTTTGCCCTAAGAAGTATTTGAGGAGTTTATTAAAAATACATACAATTTTGTTAGGCTGGGCACGGTGGCTCACGCCTGGAATCCCAGCACTTTGGGGGCTAAGGTAGGCAGATCACCCTGGCTCAGGAGTTTAAGACCAGCCTGACCAATATGGTGAAACCCTGTCTCTACCAAAAATACAAACATTAGCCAAGCATGGTGGCAGGCACCTGTAATCCCAGCTACTTGGGAGGCTCAGGCAGGAGAATCGCTTGAACCCAAGAGGTGGAGGTTACAGTGAGCCGAGATCGCACCATCGCACTCCAGCCTGGATGACAAGAGGGAAACTCCGTCTCAAAAAAAAAAAAAAAGTAAAGTACAGAAATCCAGCTGAATGAACAAGAAAGGAAAACATAAAAAGGCCAAGATCATGTCATTCACAAAATTCCTCCTGTGGACTCCGGAACACTCACTAGAGAGCCTGTATCCAGCCCTGGCTTCCTGGCAGCCAGAATTGAAAAGAAGGAAACAGTAACTTTACCCACAAAATCCAAAGGTGAGCCACAAATCATCAGCAGTTTGGGCCACGATGAGCTATTTTCTGGTGTTTTGGTCAAAGATCAATGTTTCCTGTGAATTCTCAAGGCATCGTACCATGTAGTAAACAAGGTCCTAAGAAACATTTCAAAACTGAAAACAGTGCTGGGTTCCTGGGGCCTCTGCTCAGTGTCCCTCGGTGAAGGCCCATGACTGCCGATCAAACGGAGGCCATGCAGGAGGAGGCCCTGCTCCACCCTCATCTCGGCCGCCTTCTAGTTGTAGCTGATTTTGGCCCCATGGGGCTACAGAAGGGTGTGAGTGGCAGAGGACTAACACCTGTGGCCCCCAGGGTGCTCCACTGGTGCCCCAGCACCTCTTGCATCTACTATGCTCAGACTCCAAACGTGGAACAGCATGGGCACGGGGAGGAGGCCAGCAGAGCCCCTCACACCTCCACTCAGACAGCCCACAGGCTTCAAGGAGCCCCTAGTAGACACCTGTGTGGGATCCTCAGGGCTCCAGAGAAAACACCAGGAAAATCATCATCGACAGAAAACCTCACACACGGCCAATCGGTTGTCGCCACACTCAGAGAAATTACATCAAACCCAAGCCCACCTTCCTTTATGTCCAGTTCTGCCATTGGAACTTTAAAGGTTTTACGAAGAAAATGGTTATTACTCAGGGGGGAAAAATGATTAAAAATGAGTGTTATATAAACAAAACAACTTGCTATCTCAGTGTTTGATGTGTTTTCAGAAACAACATGGCACATTTGTTCTCAAACTTCGGTGTGATGAAGAGTCTGATTCAGCAGCACAGGGCGGGCCAGGCCCTTCAGACGGCACTCCGGACAGTGACCACCACCACCACCACGGGGACCACTGACATGAAGGTTCCATTCCGTTCTCAAATGTCAAAAGACTGTTATTACTCAATATTCCACGTCTGAATACTCATATATATGGATATGAGTAGATACTCCTTCATAAAATATCACATTTGTATATAATTTAACTATTTGCACGAGACTAGAAATATCAGGATTAGGAAAACCACCACCAGCCTTACCTGGACAAGCAGAACTCCAATGTTTTCTTAAGTACTTCCCGCGGGTCTTCCTGGCTTTCTGGTTGAGACTCATTTCCTCCTACAGAAAAGTAATAATCAACTTAGGAAAAACGGCTTAAAATTTAGGAAGCAGATAATTCAGTACAGCAGTTCTAGTGCCTTCAACTTACGTTCTGACACAACTACATAAGTGTATACTCAGTATGAAAAATGCTACTTTACCTATCAAAAAAGTAAATCATGCAAAAAAATCTATTCCTTTATCCCCCAAAACAAAAACAGCACAGTTTAGAAAAATAATCTAAGTCTCATTAGCAGAGTTTAGCACGGGCTTTTTCTACCAGAAATGACAAGTGTAAGTTTAGTTCATGCCTTGTCTCACTGCAAAAAGAATTTTCAAGTAACCTACACAAACACAAACACTGAACAATAATAAAACATAGAGGAAAAAATTAAAACAACAACAACAAAGATAACTGGCAAACAACCAAGGCTGGAGATCATAAACAGGCCCTACAACACTAGACAGTTTCTACAACAGAGGCTCCAATTTGCCTTTCAACTTCCAGAGTAGAAGGAACAAGTGAGAATTGTCATGTTACAGAATTCCTATAAGAGAATGATAAATAAACCAGATCTTCAAGAGGAAACAAAAGCTGGATCTAAATCCTGGAAGAAATTTCTGAGAAGATGCCAGAGGGCATGGTGTGTGTGGTCACAGGCAGCACAGGGCCGTGAATTTGAAGCTCTATAAGACAGAGCTGGACTCTGGACACTGCATAAACAGGTATTTTAATAATGTTGAGACGACAGGCACTGAAATGCTAAGAACTAAGTTTTTTCTACATTCCTATACAAATTAGCATGGTACAATCATACATGAGCCATGCTAACACAGGAGACACTTGTATCTTAAAAGTCAAAGTTAAAGACCATGAAAAGGCAAAGACAAAGTGGAGCGTTCAGGACAAGTAAGAGGGGCAGAGAGTTTGTACAGTGTTATACAATGAGCTTAGTAAAAATCCACCCCCATCAGCAAAAAGAAAACAAAACTGCTAACGCAACCATAACACAAAACCAAACCATGGGACTCAATGAGACTGAACACTGAACACTGAGAACACAACCTGATGCCACTGTCCATCTAGACTAAAGTGTCTCCGGGTCACTCATCTGAATCCACACGCCACCCCCACGTTTAACAGGTGTTTACTAAATATTACTATGTGCCCGGCACTATGGCAGGCTCTGTGAATTCAGCCTGAATAAGGCAAAGCCTGTGCTCTCGTGAAGCCAACACTCTCGTGGGAGAGGCAGACAACAGACAGTTAACCAGTAACTACATACATCATGTCAGAGAGAAACTGACACTGAGGGAACCACCCAGGATGAGGGGCAGCAAGGCCTGGTGCCATCCAGACAGGAAGTGCCATGTGATCTGATAGAGGAGGGGTGGGGCACGCAGGAAGGTGGGAAGTGTGTTCTAAGTGGGCAGCCTCAAGCACAGGCGTCCCAAGATGGGGCCTCTCAAGGGGTAGAGTTCAGCAGTAGGAGGCCAGCACAGCTGAGAAGAGGGGTGATAGACACAGTAAGAAATGAGGTCACAGAGGCTGACATGTGTGAGATCAAGGAGGACGTTAGAGGATGTTAGAGTAAACGTCATAGAAAACCAATTCAAGGCTGACATTTTGAAAAGATCTCTGGTTCCATGGTGTAGACAGACTGCGCAGGCACCCGCCGGAAGTTAATGCAATCACTGAGGACAGGGCACTAGGGAGGACTCTCCAAGCGATAGGTGGTGCCGAAGCCACAAGGGAAGGAAGAAGAACAGCCCAGAACCGAACCTGGGACACTCCCACCTTCAGTAGGAGGCAAGTGCATGAGGGCCAAAGGACACAGGTTAACAGCCAGCAAGGTGGGAAGACCATTAGGATACTGTGAAGTTAGGAGCCAAGATAATCACCCACTATAACATGATACAGTAGAGTCAGGTAAGTTAAGAAGTTGGAACTAACTACTAAATCTGGCTACACCAGGGTCATTAAAGAGCTCGACAAATGCCGCTTAGGACAGCTGTCTACCTGGACTGGACTCCAGAGGGAATGGAAGCAAGGAGACCTGGACTGGACTTAAGAGGGAATGGAAGCAAGGAGATGGGACAGCAAGCAGACAGCTGAAGTGTTCTACAGTGGAAGATGGACTGCCCGGGGTGGCTCCATCTAAGATGACAGATAATACCACTTTAGAAAGATGGGGAGTGACCCAACCATGCAAGAAACGCCTGGCACTGCAGCCAGAGGAGACTGAGGAACACAGACAATGACAAGTGAGGCGGGCTCTCGGGGAGACTGGAAGTTGGGCACATGGTGCTGGGAAGACACAGGCCATCTGCCTCCAGGCAAGATGGAGTCACAGGAGCTAGGTTAACTTTCCCTTTAAAACCACCAAGAAACCAAGTAAGATAGATGAAATGATAGTTTTCCAGATGTGGGACATAGGAAAACAAAGGACATGGATTCCTATGTGACATGAGACTTTTTTTTTTTTTTTTTGAGAGAGTCTTGCTCTGTCACCCAGGCTGGAGAACAGTAGCGCAGTCTTGCAACCTTGGCTCACTGCAACCTCCACCTCCCAGGTTCAAGTGATTCTCCCACCTCAGCCTCCCGAGTAGCTGGGATTACAGGCACACACCACCAGGTATGGTTAATTTTTTTTTATTATTTATTTTTATTTTTATTTTTTTTTTTTTTTTGAGGCGGAGTCTGGCTCTGTTGCCCGGACTGGAGTGCAGTGGCCGGATCTCAGCTCACTGCAAGCTCCGCCTCCCGGGTTTACGCCATTCTCCTGCCTCAGCCTCCCTAGTAGCTGGGACTACAGGCGCCCACCACCTCGCCCGGCTAGTTTTTGTATTTTTAGTAGAGACGGGGTTTCACCGTGTTAGCCAGGATGGTCTCGATCTCCTGACCTCGTGATCCGCCCGTCTCGGCCTCCCAATGTGCTGGGATTACAGGCTTGAGCCACCGTGCCCGGCCTCTTTTTTTATTTTTAGTAGAGACGAGTTTCACCATCTTGGTTAGGCTGGTCTTGAACTCCTGACCTTGTGATCCGCCTGCCTTGGCCTCCCAAAGTGCTGGGATTCCAGGTGTGAGTCATCGCGCCCGGCTTGACATGAAACATTAAAGTAGCCCCCACAGGTCCAGCCCACTGCCCTGAGGGAAGTCCCAGGCTGTGCCCAGGGAGTGGGAAGTCAGATGGGAACCCAGTGTATGGCTGCGTGAAAGAGAAAAAGAGAATGCCGGAAATGGGGAGGCTGAGTGCACAGGCCAGACAGCAGGAGGAGCTCCAGAGAACCGCAGGGCCCAGACCCCAGCACGTTGTTGGCCAGGTTCTTTGCAAAGCACAGATGTGATGAAACTACCCAAGGCTCATGGAAGAACCACCTGAGAGGATCGGAAGCGTAACAATATGTCATTCACGTGCAGGGCCTGAAATGGTTAACCGTCCCCCCTAGAAAGTCTTGTGATTCCCGGAGCCCTGCCTTGGTGATAGGAAACAGGCCCCACACCACACGGTTCCACTCACAGCTAACACATTTTAAAAACAAGATATGAAAGGATCACACTGTTTCCAAGAAACTTGGCTGCATCTCAGAACAAATATCAAATACTTAAAGAAATACAAAAATACTAATCCCTGAACAAAGTAAAACTCAATCTAACCAAAAATGACCACGCACGCAAAGAAAGCAGGACGGTGTGACCCGTGACAGTGACAAGTATCAACCCACAGACGTCATCCAGACCTGACGCGGACGGTCAAATTAACTGAGAAGGATGGTCAAAGTTGCCATAACTGTATTCCATATGTTCACAAAGTCAGGTAAGGACTTAAAAGTTACAAAAGAAAGAAAGAAAAAAGAAAAAACTTATGGAGATGAAAACTCCAATGTCTGATATTAAAAATACTTGATGAGATCCACAACAGGTTAGGCATTACAGCAGACTTGGGAACCTAAAGACACAGTAACAGAAACTTCCCCCAAATCAAACAGAAAATGAGAAGCACGACGAGCTCCGAGGATCAGTCAGCGGCGGGCAACATCGAGCAGCTCAGCTCCAGTGTAACATCAGACCCTGGCACAGTCTGCCCCAACCCAGAGAAATCTACACACGTGAATAGAGAGCACTGGAAACCACCACCACATGGACAAACAGGTGTGCTTTTTTCCTTGTTATAATTTAAATATCTTTTAAAAATAACTGACTTTTAAATAAAAATAAAAACAATATATTGTCAGTTTATAACATAAGTAACTGCAAAATGCATGATGACCAAAGCATCCAGGCCACGAGAGCGATGGCAGCAGACTGCCCTGACGCTGTGCTCTACGTGAAGCAGCACACAGCTGCTTCACAGGTAGACTGGGTTAGCCGAAGGAAGTGGAACAAAACGCAAAGAAATCATTAAAACAGCAAAACAAGAAGGCTACTCCACAAGAAAACAGAAAAAGAGGGAAAGAGGAACGAAGAACAGATGGGACAAAAAGAAAGAGAACACGCCTAGCACTCAGTCTTGGTTTCTGATATCACTCTCCGATGAAGGACCCAGCGCTCCTTGGAGAAGTGGCTGATTCTAAGACTGAAGCAAGGAGAAAAAAACAAAACCAAACAAAATAACCACGAAAAGCCCTACGTTGATGGGGCATGTCAAAAGGAGCCAAGCAGAACTCCTGATGGCCAAAGCTAGAACAATTTGAGCAACAAAATAAAGCAGTATTAGATTATAACCAAAAGTATAAAACAAACATTCCTGAATCCACACTGCTATAAATAGTTGAATAAGTAAATAAAGGAGAAGAGACAAATCTCCCATACATAAGAATTTTAAATAATTTACAAAGATTCGTGTCCTCGTAGAGGGCGACCGTAAATCCCCAATCCCTTGAGTGTGGGCCGTACGCAGCGACTTCCTTCCAAACAGTACAACATGGAAATGGGGAGGGAAAGGGTAACTTCACAGTGAGAAACCCAGTAAACAGCCAGGCGATCAAGATCCACACCAACAGTGATATGTCACGCTGGCAGGGTGCACCTTGACATACGTGATGAAAATGGTGTTTTACCTTCTCAAATCCATTAACACTGCAGCATCACAATGAGAAAACATCCAATTCTAATAGAAGAGGATGCTACAAACCACTCGACTAGTCCTCTTCAGAACTACTGTATCAAAATTACCACAAGCAAGGAGAGCCTGGGAGACTGTTAGAGCCAAGAGGAGCCTAAGGAGACAATTAAATATAATGTGGTTCTCAGCTAAGATCCTGCAACAGAAAAAGGATGTTAGGTCACAATGTATCACTACTGGTTCAGTGAGGGGGACAAATGCACCATATTAACGTAAGATGTTCATAGTAAGAAAAACTGGGTGCCAGGTATATGGGAACTATGTGTGTTCAACCGTCTCCATTTGTCTGTAAGTCTAAAACTATTCTAAAACCAATAGCAAGATGAGAGACCTAAACCTAACCAAAGCAATTACCACACTAAATGTTAACATTCTAAATAGAAGACAAAAAAGCAAAACCCAAATGTTATGTTATCTACAACAAATGTACTTTATTAAATACACAAATAGGTTAAAGTAAAAAGGATATAAGGTATACCATATTAAGGCTAGTCAGAAGAAACCTGGAGTGATTACATTAACATGAGACAAAGTAAATTGAGAGCAAATGCTATTACTAAAGATAGAGAGGGGTCAATCAATCAAGAGGCCACAAAAATCTTAACAAGTCTTCAAAACACATGAAGCAAAAACTGATAAAACTAAAAGGATAAACAGACAAATGCATAAATTAATAGAACCTTTCTTTCAATAGCTGACAGAACAATGAGACAGAAATCAGGAAGAGCACAGTAATCCTGAACACTGTCACTCAACCTGACCTCATCAACACTGACAAAATATTCCCCACAGTAACAGCAAAACACACGCTCTTCTCAAGGACAAATGGAATATTTAACAAGACAGCCCATATTTGAAGCCATAAAACAAGACTTAATAATATATTTAAAGAAATTCAAGGCCGGGCGCGGTGGCTCAAGCCTGTAATCCCAGCACTTTGGGAGGCCGAGGTGGGCGGATCACGAGGTCAGGAGATCGAGACCATCCTGGCTAACCCGGTGAAACCCCGTCTCTACTAAAAAATACAAAAAACTAGCCGGGCGAGGTGGCGGGTGCCTGTAGTCCCAGCTACTTGGGAGGCTGAGGCAGGAGAATGGCGTGAACCCGGGAGGCGGAGCTTGCAGTGAGCAGAGATCTGGCCACTGCACTCCAGTTTGGGCGACAGAGCGAGACTCCGTCTCAAAAAAAAAAAAAAGAAATTCAAGTCATACAAAGTATGTTCTTTGACCACAATGAAATTAAACCAGAAATTAATAAAAGCAAGATCCCTGGAAAACCCCCAAATATTTGTAAACTAAATCAAATACCTCTATATTACCTATGAATCAAAGAAAAAAAATCAAAAAAGAAATAAAGTATTTGGAAGTCACTGAAAATGAAACAATGCATCTAAATTCCAGAGATTCTGCGTGAGCACTACTGATGGGGAAAACAGTGAAACTAAATGACTGTATCAGAAAATAAGAAAGGCCTTGTATTAATGAGCTCTGCTTCCACCTTAGGACACAGGAGAAAGGGGAAATTAAACCCAAAGAAATCAGAAGAGAGTATATTACAAACATCAGAAGAAAGACAATGAAATAGTAAAGAGTAAAATAAATGAGAAAAGTCGATAAAAAGAAAACACTAACTTTTTTTTTTTTTAGATGGAGTTTTGCTCTGTCCCCCATGCTGGAATGCAATGGTGCGATCCTGGCTCACTACAACCTCCGTCTCCTGGGTTCAAGCAGTTCACTTGCCTCAGCCTCCCAAGTAGCTGCGACCACAGGCGCCCACTACCACACCCGGCTAATTTTTGTATTTTTAGTAGAGACGGGGTTTAGTAGTCCCAGCTACTTGGGAGGCTAAGGCGGGAGAATCGCCTGAGACCAGGAGGTTGGGACTGAGTGAGCCATCATACTACTGTACTCCAACCTGGGTGGCAGACCAAGACTCTGTAAGTAACTAAATAAAGTAAGTTTAGTAAGAAAGAAAGAAAGGAAAGAAGAAGAAAAGGAAAACTCCTGCCCATGACTTGTTTCACTTCCTCGTATGAGGAAGAAACAATACATAACCTCTCCCAAAAACTTAAATAGAAAGAAAAACACTGAAATGAAAACTAGAAACCAAGATCCCAGGTGTAAAAATTCTAAGCAAAGTTTTGGTAAATGGAATCTAATAGTACATCCAAAGTACACTGTGTCACGATCTACGGAGGTTTAGACCATGAATGTTGGTATCACATTTGAAAAACAATTAATACAATTCATCCTAACACACTAAAAAACAACAAATATATGCCTATCCCCATAGATGACAATCGACAATATTCATTCCTCATAAAAATCTCTCAGAAAACCAGGAAAAGAAGAGCGCCTCGTCCACATGATAAAGGGCACAGACCTAAAACCACCACTAACGTTACACTTAAGGGGGAAATACTGAGTGCCTCTCATAAGACCAGGGACAAGCCAAACGTCTGTCCGTTGTTTCCGCTTCTGTTCACCTTTGTATTGGAGGGCCTACCTAGTACAACGGGGCAGGATAAAGAAATAAAAGGCCTCAAGACTGGAAAGAAACACGGTCTTCATTCTAAAATAATCCAATCATCTATGTAGAAAATCCAATGTAACCTACAAAAAGGTGCCTAAAACTAGTAAGTGAGCATAACAAAATTTCTGGGTTTGGATTCAGTATATAAAAATTAATGTTTTGATATATTAGTAACCAACAACTGCAAATACTAATTTTAAAAATCACTTACAATAGCACCAAAAAATAAAAAATACTTATAAACGGGATAAAAGATGTAAAAGACCAGTACACTGAAAACCAAAAAATACTTCTGAGAGAAATTAAAGAAGATCTAAACAAGTAAGAGATATATCTTGTTCATGGATATTGTTCAGATGTCAACATTCTCCAGCTGATCTAGAGATTCAATAAACCCCCAACAGAAATCTCAGCACTTTGTACATATTAACAACCTCATTCTAATCCACATGGAAATGCACAGGAACTAGAATTTAAGAAGTAACTCTGAAAAACAAAGTTGGAAGGCTATCACTACCTAATTTCAAGAATTATTTACAGTACAGGAATACCTCAGAGATATCATGGGTTCAGTTCCAGAGCACTGCAATCAAGCAAGTCACACAAAATTCTGTTTTCCCAGTGAATATAAAAGTTATGAGTACACTGAACTATTGTATATTAAATGTGAGAGAGCAGTATGTCCTTTAAAAAAAACACTACACTACCTTCGTTTAAAAATATTCTAATGGGCCGGGCGCGGTGGCTCAAGCCTGTAATCCCAGCACTTTGGGAGGCCGAGACAGGCGGATCACAAGGTCAGGAGATCAAGACCATCCTGGCTAACTCGGTGAAACCCCGTCTCTACTAAAAATACAAAAAACTAGCCGGGCGAGGTGGCGGGCGCCTGTAGTCCCAGCTACTCCGGAGGCTGAAGCAGGAGAATGGCGTGAACCCGGGAGGCGGAGCTTGCAGTGAGCTGAGATCTGGCCACTGCACTCCAGCCCGGGTGACAGAGCAAGACTCTGTCTCAGGGGAAAAAAAAAAAAAAAAAAAAATTCTAATGGCTGGGCATGCTGGCTCAGGCCTGCAATCCCAGCACTTTGGGAGGCTGAGGCGGGTGGAACACTTGGGGTGAGGAGTTCAAGACCAGCCTGGCTAACTTGGCAAAACCCTATCTCTAATAAAAATACAAAAATTAGCTGGGCATGGTGGCGCACGCCTGTAGTCCCAGCTACTTGGGAGGCTGAGGCACAAGAATCACTTGAACTCCGGAGGCAGAGGCTGCCATGAGCTGTGATCGTGCCACTGCACTCTAGCCTAAATGAAGGAGTGAGATTATGTCTCAAAAAAATAAATAAAAATAATCTATTGTTGGAAAATGTTAACGATCATCTGAGCCTTCAGCAAATAATAATCTTTTTTGCTGGTCCTGCCTTGATGATGAGGGCTGACTGTTCAGGATGGTGGTTGCTGAAAACTTGGGTGGCTGTGGCAATTTCTTAAGAAAACAGCACTTTCACCAAAGATTTCTCTGCAGCGTGTGATGCTGTTTGATATCATTTTATCAACAGCGGGACTTCTTTCAAAACTAGAGTCACTCCTCTCAAACCCTGCTGCTGCTTTATCAACTAGGTTTGTGGAATATTCTAAATCCTTTGTTGTCATTTCAACAATATTCACAGCGTCTTCACCAGGAATAGATTCTAACTCAAGAAACCACTTTCTTTGCTCATCCATTAGAAACAAGTTTTACACATTCAAGCTGTATATGAGATTGCAGCAATTCAGTCATATTTTCAGGCTCTACTTCTGATTCCAATTCTCTTCCTATTTCTACTACATCTGCAGTGACTTTCTCCACTGGAGTTATGAACCCCTCAAAGTCCTCCATGAGGGTTGGAATCAATGTTTCTGGTTAATGTTGACATTTTGACCTTCCCTCATGAATCACAAATGTTCTTAACAGCATCTAGAATGGTGAATCCTTTCCAGAATCCATCAGAGGAACCATGATCTATAGCAGCGAGAGCCTTATGAAATGTATTTTTTAAATAAGAAAATTTGAAAATCACAATGACTCCTTGATCCATGGGCTACAGAACGGATGTTGTGTTAGCAGGCATGGAATCAACATCCATCTCCTTGTACACCCACCAGTCAGAGCTCGCGGGTGACTAGGTACATTTTCAATGAGAAATTAAAATCTAAAAAATACCTTTTTTTTTTTTCCCTGAGCAGTAGGTCTGAACAGTAAGCTTAAAATATTCAGTAAACCATGATGTAAACAGATGTCCTGTCACCCAGGCTTTGTTGTTCCACTTACAGAATACAGGGAGAGCAAATTTAGCATAATTCCTACAGGCCCTAGGGTTTTAGGATGGTAAACGGTAAATGAGCACCGGCCTCAAGTTAAAGTCACCGGCTCCATTAGCCCCTAACAAGAGAGTCGGTTTCTAATGTTGAAACCGGGATTAACTTCTTCTATTTAGCTATGAAAGTCCTAGAGGACATCGCCTCCTAATATAAGGCTATTTTGTCTCCATTGAAAATCTGTCGTTTACTGTAGTCATCTTCATCGATTATCTTACCCAGATCTTCTGGATAACTTGCTGTTTCACCTTGCATTTTTATGTTATGGAGACTGCTTCTTTTCTTTAACTTCATGAACCAACCTCTATGAGCTTCAAACTTTTCTTCTGCAGCTTCCTCACCTCTCAGCCTTCACAGAACTGAAGAGAGTTAGGGTCTTGCTCTGGATCAGGCCTTTGGCTTAAGAGAATGTTGTGACTGGTTTTTCTATCCAGATCAAAGTTTCTCCACCTCAGCAAAAAGGCTGTTTTGCTTTCTTATCATTTCTGGGTTCACTGGAGGGGCACTTAATTTCCTTCAATGACTTTTCCTTTGCATTTACAGCTTGGCTAACTGTTTGGCTCCAGAGACCTAGTTTTCGGCCTATCTCAGCCTTTGACATGCCTTGCTCACTAGCTTAATCATTTCTAGTTTTTGATTAAAATTGAGATAAGTAAAACTCTTCCTTTCACTGGAACCCTTAGAGAAGGGGATGTAGGGTTATTAACCGCCTAATTTCAATAATGTCATGTCTCAGGGAACAGGAAGGCCCAAGCAAAGAGAGAGAGAGAGACAAGGGAACAGCCAGTTAGTGGAGCAGTCGGGACACACACATCATTCATAGATTAAGTCTGCCATCTTAAAAGGCGTGGCTCCGCTCAAGCCTGTAATCCCAGCACTTTGGGAGGCCAAGACGGGCGGATCATGAGGTCAGGAGATCGAGACCATCCTGGCTAACATGGTAAAACCCCATCTCTAAAAAAAAAATACAAAAAATTAGCCAGGCTTGGTGGCGGCGCCTGTAGTCCCAGCTACTTGGGAGGCTGAGGCAGGAGAATGGAGTGAACCCGGGAGGCGGAGCTTGCAGTGAGCCGAGATCACGCCACTGCACTCCAGCCTGGGAGACAGAGTGAGTCTCAAAAAAAAAAAAAAAAAAAAGGCGTGGCTCCTGGCGCCCCAAAACCAGAACAATGGCAGTAGTACAAAACACCAAAGATTACCAATCACCATTAGCATTAGTAATAATGAAAAGGCTTAAAATACTGTGAGAATTACAAAAACGTGACACAGAGACATGAAGTGAATACCATGCTATCGGAAAAATGGTGCCAATTACTTGCTTGATGCAGGGTTGCCAAAAAACTTCAATTTATAAAGAACATGGTAGCTGCAAAGCACGATGAAGAGAAGCACAATAAAGCAAGCTATGCCGACAAGCCAAGCAGTGTACTACTGGAGTCAGAGCGGGCCAGCGCATCGATGGCACAGAAGAGACAGTCCAAAAATAAACCCAGACCCACATGGACAAATGACTTCCGACAAAGGTGCAAAGGCAGCGCTGGTGGAGAGAAGCCTTTCAACAAACAGCCGCAGATTCCTACACACAAAATGAAAATAACTTTGATCCATATTTCATACCTTATACAAAAACTAACCTAAAATGGACCTAGAAATGTAAAATCTAAAGCAATTAAACTTATAGGAGGAATATAAACCAATAGGGAGAACCATAAAAGAAAAAAATGATAAACTTGATTATATAAGAAATTTTTAAACTGCTTTTCAAAAATACTCTTAGGAGAACAAAGTATATTGCATATCTGGACTTATATCCAAAACACAGGAATAACTATCAAAAGTGAATAATAAAACAACCCAGTAAGAAAATGCACAAACAGACACACCACCAAGTAAGATATATGCATTACAAAAAAATGCTGCAAGTGAGAGCCTGGAAGTTATCACTCTGGTCTGACAAGTAAAAAATCTAAAAAAACAGAACAATTAACAACTCTTCTTAGATCCTAAGTAAGGTCACAAGGCAAACAACTGCTGCCATATTGGACAGACAGACAGACAGATGAACAGAGAAGCGATCACAACGTATGGAGCAGAACCCTTTGCAGGAACCAGGGCGAGGACAGAAAACACTGCCCTGGAACTGATGAACTGCTGGATGCTCAGGGTGACCACGTGTGGGAGTTAAAAACTGCAGGGAGTCCCAGTCACTGGCGGGGAAGGGGGTCCTGCACTTCTGTGAGTTCAACCAGGTCCTCCTAGTGAATACGAGAGAAAAATCCCTTTGTGCTCCTGGCAGGGGTAGGAGTAAAGTAACCATTTTGAAAAATACCAGAGCACTGTGTTCTTCTTAACAAGGTCTGCCCTCAGGAAAGACAGTTTAACCAGAGTCCAACTTGCTGGGGTTTAGTCAGAGCAGAACAGACCTAGAGGAAGGGAAATACCTTGCTCCTGCCTCCTCTAGCCATCCTGCCCCATCTAAGAGGGGTGGAAAAAAGAGAAGCTCCCGTGAGCTTCACAGTCCAGGGCCCAGGCTCACTCCAGACTGAGACTCCCAGGCCTCCTGTGGAAGGCGGCCCCTGCCCACACCTCACCCTACAGCACTGAAGGTGCAGTCACCACAGTGCCTTCCACCCAGCACACCACAGCTGGTTCTCGAGAAAGTTACAAGGCAGACAAAAGGCCAAAAACGCAACGTCAAGACAGAGCAAGCATGAGAACCAGGCAGGACAGGGATGTTAGAATCACAAGACAGGGAATTTAAAAGAACTAGGATAAGATGCTAAGGGCTCAAATGGATAAAGGAGACAGCAGGTAAGAACAGGTGGGCAAGGCAAGCAGAAAGATGGAAATCCCAAAGGAAAAAAAAAAAAGTGTGACAGATCAAAACTACTGTCACAAATGTAGACTGCCTTTGATGGGCTATTAGGAGACTGGACACGGATGAAGACGTGTCAACAGAAACCTCTGTTGGGACTCAGAAAACAATAGCCCAAAATGAAGGTCTCAGAAACAAAAGTTTTCTGGGGTCTTGTTTTATGTGCTGGAGAGTCGGGCCGTGGCCGAGTGGGAGCACTCGGGTCTCCAACATGAGGGGAGGCACGACTGTTGGTTCAGGTCAGGTGGCCGGTCTGGAAACAGGAACCCAAGACTTTTCGTTCTGCACACGTGGAGCGTTCGGGAGTTTGTCTTAATAAGAGGTCCCGTGTGTAAGGGGCTTTTGTCATCTCAGCTCCTGCTGCCTGGTTAACTTGTGTCAACAAGTCTTTGCTAATTGAGCCCATTCCTGAGAGTGAATGTTTTGTGGGGGATATCTTTGGAATTGCTTCTTCTATGTCCTCTCCAGGATCTATCCTGGACTTTCCATCAAGAGGCTATCGGATTGAGTCGCTACTGAAATAAATACACTACTGAAAATTCTAAATGTCAATGGCCAAAAGATGGACGCTTTAAATGGGAATTGTAAATCTCAAACAGGATTTTAGAAATCTCATCCTAAACAACTGACAAAAACATCAAGAACAAAAAGGGTGCTTGGCACCACTAACCATTAGGAAGCACAAGCCCATTTCTAGAAAGACCCAAAAGTGCTACGGTTAGCCTTAAAACTTCTCTTTAAAATTAAAGAACAAAAATCCAACCTAAAACAAAATTAAAATTTTGTTTTAAGCTTAAACTCCTACTTTGGATTCCCCTGTGGGTTAACAATGAAGGCTGCTCTATATTCTTGTAGGCCGACAGTTAAAATTCCAGGTTTTCCCTATGGTGGCCTGATGAGACACACAGCCCAGTGGAACAGAAGAGAGTCCAGAAAGAAATCCTTGCACACCTGGCCAATGTTTTTTTAACAGGAGCGCCATGACCGTTCTATAGAAAAAGGGCAGTCTTCTCAATAAATAGTGCAAGGACAACTGAATATCCACATGCAGAAACAAAGCTGGATCTATACTTTATAACATATACAAAAATTAACTCAAAACGATCGAAGATCTAAATGTAAGACACGAAACTATAAAACTCAGACGAAAACACAGACAAAACCTTCATAACAAGGAATTCAACAACATTATCTGAGATACGACACCAAAGGCACAGGCAACACAACAAAAAATAAACAAACTGAACATCAGGATAAACTTTGTACATCAAAAGACACTTTGAATAAAACAAAAGGGCAACCCACACAATGGAAGAAAATAATTGCAATTGATGTATCTGATCGGGGTTAATATACAGAACATACTGAGAACTCCTAAAGACATTAACAAAAACTTGATTCAAATACAGGCAAAGGACTTGAACAGACATTTATCCAAAGAAGACAAATGGCCACTAAGAACAAAAAGGGTGCTTGGCATCACTAAACCATTAGGGAAATGCAAGCCAAACTACAAAGATATACCCACTAGAATGACTTCTATCAAAAAAATCAGAAAATAGGCTGGGAGTGGTGGCTCATGCCTGTAATCACAGCACTTTGGTAGGCCGAGGCGGGCAGATCACCTGAGGTCAGGAGTTCGAAACCAGCCTAGACAACATGGTTGAACCCTGTCTCTACAAAAAACGCAAAAGTTAGCTGGGTGTGGTGGCTCATCCCTACAATCCCAGCACTTTGGGAGGCTGAGATGAGTGGATCACTTGAGGTCAGGAGTTTGAGACCAGCCTGGCCAACATGGTGAAACCCTGTCTCTACTAAAAATACAAAAATTGGCCGGGTGTGGTGGCTCACACCTATAATCTAGGCTACTTGGGAGGCTGAGGAAGGAGAATTGCTTGAACCCAGGAGGTGGACGTTGTAGTAAGCTGAGATCACACTCCAGCCTGGGCAATAGAATGATTCCATTTCAAAAAAAAAAAAAATCAGAAAATAACAAGTATTGGCAAGGATTTAATAAAATTGGAACCCTTGTACACTGATGGTGGGAATGTAAAATAGTATGGCCTGTGTGGAAAACTGTATGGTGGTTCCATAAAAAAAAGTTAAACATAAGAATTACCATGTGATCCAGATATTCTATTTCTGGAAGACAGTTCGGCAGCTTTCTACAGAACTAAACATACTCTGACCATATGATCCAACAATCACACTCCTAGATATTTACGCAAAGGAGTTAAAAACTTCCGTCCATACAAAAACCTGCACATGAATGTTAATAGCATCTTTATTTGTAACTGCCAAAATCTGGAAATAACCAAGATGTCCTTCAGTAGGTGAATAAGTAATTTATAGTATACCCAGACAATGGAATGTTATTCAGTGCTAAAAAGAAATGAGTTATCAAGCCACAAAGACGTGGAGGAAGCTTAAATGTATGTTACTAAATGAAAGAAACCAATCTGAGAAGGCGACATCCTGCAGGATTCCAACCCTATGACATTCTGAAAAAGGTAAAACTATGGAGACAGTGAAAAAACCAATGGTTGCCAGGGGTTGGGGGAGGGAGGGGTGAGTAGGCAGAACACAGATGACTTTTAGGGCAGGGAAACTACTCTCTCTGATGCTACAATGGAGGGTACATGTCATTATACATTTCTCCAAACCCACAGAACATACACCACCAAGAGTGAGCCCTCATGTAAACTGCAGACTGCAAGTGATAGTGATGTGCCAATACAGGATCATCAGTGATAACACAGGCGCCCTCTGGTGAGGGAATGTGGACAGCGGAGGAGGCCATGCACGGGTGGGGGGGGGGGAGGGGAGCATATGGGAGATCTCTATGCCTTCCACTCAAATTTGCTGTGAACCTGAAAAGTGCTCTAAAAAAATAGTCTTTTTTTAAAAAGATGTTTGATATTAGTCCTTAGGGAAATATAAGGGTCATAAGGATGTGGTGCTTTAATCCACCACTGGTTGAGAATAGAAAATGGTACCACCACTTTGGAAAACTGCTTTACCATTTCTTTTATTTTTTTTTTTTTTTTTTTTTTTTTGAGATGGAGTCTCGCTCTGTCGCCTGGGCTGGAGTGCAGTGGCCAGATCTCAGCTCACTGCAAGCTCCACCTCCCGGGTTTAGGCTATTCTCCTGCCTCAGCCTCCCAAGTAGCTGGGACTACAGGCGCCCGCCACGACACCCGGCTAGTTTTTTGTATTTTTTTTTAGTAGAGACGGGGTTTCACCGTGTTAGCCAGGATGGTCTCGATCTCCTGACCTCGTGATCCGCCCGTCTTGGCCTCCCAAAGTGCTGGGATTACAGGCGTTAGCCACCACGCCCGGCTGCTTTACCATTTCTTAAAAGGATAAACATGCCTACGAGATGATCCAGCTACTCCATTCCAAAGTATTTTACCCAAGAGAAATGAAAACATAAGTTTATATGAAATCTTGCTGACAAATGTTCACTTTTATAAATACTTTATTTATTGGTAAAGCCACATTTTGAAAACAATCCCAAAATCCATGAATAGGGGAGTGGAAAAACAAACTGTGATATATCCATATCATGAATACTTCTCAGCAATAAAAATAAATGATTAATTCATGTTACATGAATCAATCTCAAAAATAGTAACTTAAGTCAGACAAAAACAGTACACTCTGTCAAATTCTATCACACGTCTGTTGTCCAGCAACTTGTGGGGCTGACGCTGGAGGATCTCTGGAGCCCAGGAGTTCGGGTTTTTTTTTTTTTAAGAGAAAAAAAATCTACAAAATGCAAACTGACAAACAGTGATAGAAAACAGACCAGTGGTTCCCTGGAGAAAGGACAGGGCACAGGAAGCTCTTCCTAGTGATTGGGATGTTCGTGATCTTGATTGTGATAAGGATTTTACAGGTACAGAACAACTTATCAAACTGGTGGACAAAGCAAAGAGGAATGAAAGAGGTAACAAATCAATAGTGTATTATTTCCTCAATTCTCCTTAAGCTATGGAAAATCTGGGGTATACCTGAACTATATGATGTTTCTTGTACATCGGTTATGCCTCACTAATGCTTTATAGGAGTGAGGCTTGAAGGAGCTGGGGGAGGGAGATGAAGGAGGAAGACAGAGCAGAAGGTATTCTTTTTCTTCTTTTAAAAATAGTTTTAAATACCCCTTTTAAAAAGAATCACCTTCTTTTGAAATTAAACTTTCCAGAATATACTTTAACGTGCTGTTATTTCAGTTTTGATAATGTTCCCTATCTCCTATCTTCAGATAGATTTTAATATGTTATTTCACTTTTGGTAACATTATTTATCTGCCATCTTCAGGCACATTTTTCACATGTTATTTCACTGTTGACAACATTACCCATCTTCCATCCTCAGGTCAGATCTTCACATCTACCCATCTCCTATCTATCTTCCACCTTCTGTATAAACTCTGACCCCAGTTCAAGATTAGGTCATTTCAATTTAGTCTGAAACTTAAATTGTTTATTTTGAACCCCTTTTACTTCCTGCCATTAGGATTCTCACTCCCTCAATGTATAACGCCCTTTTATCTTTTATAAAAATCTGTTTTAATGATGAGGATTCCTTTCCTTTGCCATCTTAAATTCAACGGACTCTAACATGACTGCAATTTATCCCAATGTCCTGCCATTCCCAAGTCGCTCACCAGTCATTGGTAAATTAACAAGGGGGATATAATCGAATTAACTGCTGAACACTGGCACTTCCTCAGACTCAGAAAACTGCTCATACAGACAGGAAATTCACTTTAAGCAAATTCAAGATGGCAAATTTATATTTACAAGAAACAAACATGGCTTAATTTTTGTGCCTTTATAAATACTTCATTCATTTTACCAAACAATTGTTATTTAAAGCAATAAGCTCCACTAAAGTTTAAAAAAAAAACAAAAAAACAAAAAACTGTCACAGAACATCTACATACACATTTTCCCTCTTAAGTGACAGTTTCTGATTTTGACAGTCTTAAGCCAACGAAATCATTCTGCATGGCTGTGCCTGACAGCATTGAAGTCTGGCCTCTCCGGCCTGCCCAGCGCATTCCCTGGTCACTGGGATAATGAAATGTCCATGGCAAGTAGGGTGGGGGAGGGGACAGGGACTGGTTAAGAACAATTGTGGTAATAAAAATGAAAACATGGGAGGCCGAGGCGGGCGGATCATGAGGTCAGGAGATCGAGACCATCTTGGCTCACATGGTGAAACCCCATCTCCACTAAAAAAATTTTTTAGTGATCCGCCCGCCTCAGCCTCCCAAAGTGCTGGGATGACAGGCGTGAGCCACCGTGCCCAGCCCAGGTTTCATCTTTTGAGACCTTACATGCTCCATGGCACCCTCCCTAAACAAGGCCTCTCATCTTCTCTGCATCCACATAAGAGTGAGTTTAAAGTAGAATTAAAAGGAGGCAAAGAAAGACATGTTGTTCAGAGACTGTTAATATGCTAAATAAAAAAAATACATAAAGCAGACCATATTCCCTGGGAAAATGAACCCATAAGATATGTTTACCTGTCTCGCCATTTTCAGGCAGAGAGTCATATTCCGAGGGACCCAGAGCGAGCGCATTCATGTCTGCTGGGTCCGACTCCTGCGGGTCTGGCAATGCTGCATTCTCATGGCTCTGGTCACCATCACCACTGGCATCCGATCCTACAGTTAGGAGTTTACCCCAAAGCAGGGTTAGAAGCATAACTTTTTCTTGGAACAAAGCTTACACTTGCAGTTACTCAACTTCTTTAACTGAATGGTAAAAGACCTCTGGGCTCTCAAGCACTGCCACATACCATGACACAGTTGTGAATGAACAACAACATCTTAGACAGATTAAAATGGCAACAAAAGCACAGGCCTGACAGCCGGGGGCTGCACACCACAGCCATGCTCAACTCACCCCGGGGGCCACGGTCTGCGTGGCGGCCAGCCGCCTCCTCCCATGCGGCACTCACACTGTCAGCAGCACTGCTTGCTTCCAGATGTAACACAGGAGCCCCCCACACTTCTGCATTAGGGTTCAGCTCTGAAACCTTAGTTGCTGGTACCTAGGAAGAAATAGGAGATAGACATTTGTATCCAAATGTCAACCAAATACAATTTTACTCCTTAATGCAGAGTTCAGAGACATCTGATACAGGCTCCAAAGGCTCAGCCTATATATTTACACACACCTTTGGGATGAAACCAGGTTCAAAATTAAAAAAAAAAAGAAAATGCAGTCAGGATTCCATCAAATTCCCCCCAAGTTTTAAGTTCCTCCTCCCAAGACCAAGGCTTGCAGAGATGGGGAAGGACAGGCCTGCCACCAAAAGATTCAGTGTTTCACAAACTATACCTGAGGAATAGCTGGTGACTTCCTAGACTCCTAATAAAATCACAATTCAGGGTTTTACAAACTTGAATACAATGTAGATGAATAAAATTCTAAATAGAAAGCTTAAAAAAGTCAGCAGTGCACGGTGGCTCACGCCTGTAAACCCAGCACTTTGGGAGGCCAAGGCAGGCGGATCACCTGAGGCCAGGAGTTCATGACCAGCCTGGGCAACATGGCTCTACTAAAAATACAAAATTAGCCAGCAGTGGTGGCGCACGCCTATAATCCCAGCTACTTGAGAGGCTGAGGCAAGAGAATCACTTGAACTCAGGAGGCGGGGGTTACAGGGAGCTGAGATGGCGCCATTGCACTGCAGCCTGGGCGACAGAGCAGAACTCCATCTCTAAAACAAAAGGAAGAAAGCTTCAAAAAGTCCCATAAACAAAAGGTGTAGAAAATGAAAACTGCTCCTAAGAACTCAAGTGTTCTAATAGGTCTGTCAGGGATACTGTAGGGTAAGAAAGCTCAGGCATCCTTTGAGGAAGAAGATAAAGTATCTCACATTTTTCACAGAACTACCTGTTCCCATTCCCAATAGAGCTTCAGTATCACCTTGAAAGAGAATCCACAGGTGACCATGAGGCTGCTAGTCCAGTGTTCCGGACAATGGGCTCTCAGATCACTGGGGCTGAGGCCAAAGCTGCCATGGACAGCTGTGAACATGGGCTACACCTCACCTGGAAGACAGAACAACTCCCGCCATCAACACGATGCCTGGCACATACCAAGCTCATTGGTCACCATGACAGTCACGCATGCTCCATTAGTCCGACAGGGCAGTCCTCTACTCAAAACCCTCCTGCATCAGCTTGGCTCATTTGGAGTAAAAGACGAAGTTCCCACTGTAGTCACAGAGCCCTCCTGTGCTCACCGCTCCCTGGCCTTGTCCACTTCCAAGCACACTGACCTCCTTGCTGTCTCTAGGCACACTGGCACTTCTGCTCTTCCCATCCGTCTGTCCAGAACATCCTGCCAAGAGACCGGGGACTGGTGGTCCCTCTTGACATAGAGCATAAACCCACAACAGTCCCCCACCATGTGGACACTCCCTACTCCCTGCTTTTTCTGATACAAGCCTTTCTTACGCTTACACACCTTGAAGCACTCCCCAAAGTCTAAAGAAAAGTCAAATGTCCAAACACACAATCCTTCAACAAACTTACACATTATTTGCCTTTTCAAATGTACCACCCACCTTCACACCACAGTGCAGGAAGTCAAAGTTTCTGGAGGAAGGGACAGGTCCCTGGTACACAGTGCCCCTTGGACCCAGGCTGCAAGCTGGGAGCAGTTACACTGCACTACCCCAGCATGCAGCATAGACACACCCGTTTCTGTGGCCCAGAACACAGGAGAAGGGCTGGGAAGCACCACCATGGGCCGTCAAAAAAACAATGGGTGCATTAACAGTTTTTAAAAGACAGAATAAATCCACATTGGCTCAGGTGATGAGGCTGGTAAGAAAAAACATAAAACTATTTCTGAAACTGAGAGAAAGCGGCTGATGTGGTTAAACTTATGGTATACACTTTGTTCCTTCCTGCTCCTCCAGTCACTGGACCACCAATGGGCATCATGCCCATAAAACCAAATGTTTCAATGAGGATCTATCTGGAATTCTTTTTCCTTTTTTTTTAAGTACTGGTGATAGGGCAAATAACTGGGTTCCTTCAAGAATATTATAATCAAGGAACACCAATTCTTCAATTTTCCCTCTTGCATTACATCTAAATTTCATTTTTGGCCTCTGCTTCTGCACAGTGTTACTTGCTCTCTTCTCTCTCATTAACCCATCTGTCCAACAAGTGCCTCCGACATGTTCACCAGCATGCTTATGTCAGGCACGGTGCTGAGCTGGCAGGTGTGATGGTGAAGGAAACAGACAAGAGCTCATGGAGCTACATGAGGGGGCAGGATACAGCCACAGGTCACCCACAACACTGGCTCTGGCAGCATTTACACCTTTCCACCTGTCCTGTTGTCTTTGTCAATTCATTTCTCTATTCTCTTTCCTACTCTAATACTTCCATACATCGCCTTTCCTCATTAGACCCAGTCTCTTTTCACCACCACCACCACACAATCCAGTTTTCCGGCCTTGGTTCCATTCCATCCACTTAGCTGGTTCCCCTCAGCTCATGCACATACCACACGTGCTTTAAATTCCCAACACTAACTAATAGTAACCTTCTCTATTATTAGTACCTTTTGCAGTTGACTGTCCTTCAGTACCAAAATACATTTTGTGGTTTATTAATACAGACCAACAGCACTTTGAAAGCAGTGACAGCATGGCTGTTGGGGCCCCCAAGGCCCTCGTGCTCCTCCCATTCCAGGGTGGCAGTCACCATGGGCATTCCGTTCACTGTAGTACTGCTGATAGCTAGCACAGTCCTGAATTTAGTAGGGAGGTGCTCAAGATAAATGAGGAATGAATCAATGTTTAATAACATAAATTTACATTTTCCTCTATTTGACAACTTCTGCAAGGTTTTATGCCACAAATGACTAGGACTCTACCCTTAATCAAAGACTACCTCTTAGTGAAGAAGTCCAAATCAAGTGTATGCAGTTAGGAAATGTTCAATCAATCCTGTGACTGAAGAGATGTGACCAGGAATGAAAGAATGAAGACGTCTTTTAAGGTTTAATGACATTCAAGGATCTACCATGTGCTGAGCACATTCTACGCACTTCCTTGTACTGAATCAGAACAAGTCTTGGAGGCAGTTATTAACTGGACTCATTTCACAAATGAAAAAAACCAAGGCAGAGAAAGGTTAAGTAACTTGCCCATAAAAACGATAGTTAATTAGAAAGTTAGATTCTAAGCAATTGTGTTCAGCAAAACACAACATTCACCAAGAGTTCATTAACTTATAATTTACAAGAGAAATAGTTTGTATTAAACAAAGATCTGAATCTCCTACTATTTCTATAAAATATGGCTATTCTCTTGCAGTCATATGGAACTCTAAATGGTTATCAAGAACTCCAGCGTGGGGCCGGGTGTGGTGGCTCATGCTTGTAATCCCAGCATGTTGGGAGGCCAAGATGGGCAGATCACTTGAGGTCAGGAGTTCAAGGCCAGGCTGGCCAACATGGTGAAACCCCGTCTCTACTAAAAATACAAAATTAGCTGGGTGTGGTGGCACACACCTGTAATCCCAGCTACTCAGGAGGCTGAGGCAGGAGAATCATTTGAACTCAGGAGGCAGAGGTTGCAGTGAGCCGAGATGGCACCACTGCACTCCAGCCTGGGTGACAGAGCAAGACTCCATCCTTTAAAAAAATAAATAAATAAATTCCAGTGTCGTCTGCTTGACTCTAAGTCTTATTTTTTCCATTAAAAACGTACGGCCAAGCAATGGTTATTAAAACCACAGGTAAGCGGACCTTAACAGCCACATTCCAAAGTGAACATGCCTGAGTTCAGATGCTTAAACAAACCCTCTACCCCACCCACCCTGTGAGAAACACTAGGCTCCACTTTGAAAAACAACATATCAATTAATAAGTTTGTATACTATGGACATGAGACACAGCAGTCTCTCCGACAAGTTACTGAGTAGGAACCGGAGTGACTAATGCTGGAGAAGAGGGACTGGCCAGTGAGGCATAGGAAGCAGGTGAGAGAAGGGCGAAAGAAACATTCCATGCAAGCCCCAACCACTCCTAGAGATGCACTAAAAAGTTTAGTAATTCAGGGCAATTTGCTGACTCCGGAACCATACAAGGCTCTACCTCCAGTTCTTCATTTGTGAAATGGAGTAACAGTTGTTATATTAAGGTTTGCTATACAAAAAAAAGACACCTGTAACAGCACTTTGAAACTGAAGTTCTGAAAGGCAAGGCACCATTGTTAAATGTGGTAACGCCTCACATTGGAATACTGTTTGGGAATACCTCATAATGGAAAAGCTAATTTAAAACTGGAAGCACACCTCTCACTGAGGCATCATTTATGCTCTGTGTTGACATCTAAGGCAGTGACACTGGTAACCAACTGAAAATTATGTCACTTCCGTAAAAGATTAACTGCAGATTATCTTAAAGATGTAGTTTTATACTGTTTTGCCTCCACAACCATTTAAGGAGCAAAACTAATGAATTTGAACATAACTCTCTCCAGAAAAACTCCCAATGTGGGCAACGTAAGGACGGATCATTCCTTACGTTATAGAAGGGGATTTCTACTTATTTCCATACAGTAAGTGTTGACATTTGAGCCATCTTTATCTCCTTAATATCAATACTTTTTCTTGTTTCATTGCCCACAAAAATCACAAATAAACCACTAGCTGAATAATGAGATCTTGCTACTCTGAGTATGTGCTTTCAATCACACTACTTCAATAAATGTCTGTTTTGTGAGCAACACTAATTTCCTGTTGTTGAATGTTGCCATTTATTACAGAATTTCTGGAAAGATGCTCAAATTAGCTGCCCATAGAATCATTTGCTAAGCTTCTTCCAAACCAGAGGGGCAGCACCATCTTGGGGTTCTGAAAAAGAAAGAACTCCACAATGATTCTAACTGCAAGAAGACAGAACCAACATTTTCTAGCCAGTTAAAAGCAGCAAATTCTACCTGCCTCAGACACATACAAAGATACCAGGAAGCACAGATTTTTAGATAAGTTTGTCTTTTGCAGTGTGACTTACACCTTCAATGGGCTCACAGGCTGAATGAATCAACTACACTGCCCATGAGATAAGATGCCCTCAAAGGGCTCTGACCGCACTGCGGCCAGGAAGATAGAAGAGCTGGCAAAATTCACAGACAGAAAAAAGTCAACACAGAGCTGTGTAGGACAACTAGCAGGGCATGCTTTAGTGCTAACAAGAGTTTGCACACAAACTCTGGCTTAAGTACACCCAACAAGAATTCATATTCTCCAATTTGGAAATCATTAATGTTAGAGTAATTCACAGCCATACATAAGCATTCAAACAACTACCCACTGTTCAGAATAAATCTTTATTAATTTTAAGTTAAAAACAATTAAAATGGGCTGGCCTGGTAGCTCATGCCTGTAATGTCAGCACTTTGGGAGACTGAGAGGCGGGTGGATCTCCTGAGGTCAGGAGTTCAAAACCAGCCTGGCCAACATGGCGAAATCCCGTCTTTAAAAACACAAAAATTAGCCAGGCGTAGTAGCACATGCCTGTAATCCCAATTACTCGGGAGGTTGAGTCACAAAAATTACTTGAACTCGGCAATCACTTGAACTTGGGAGGTGGAGGCTGTAGTGAGCCGAGATCGCGCCACTCGACTTGGGTGACAGAGTCAGACTGTCTCAAAAAATAAATAAAAATAATTAAAAAATTAAAATGTATAGCCTAGCATACTGCAGCGCAACAGTAAAACAGAGAAAACATACTTACGAACTGTCCATCTCTATCATGCCATCCCCAAATAACACCGTCCTCTGACACCGGTAGCTGAGGAGTGTTTTCTGAAAACGAAGCAATTTCCAAGCCCTGTGGCTTATGGTGTAGATCCTCACTAAATACTGTTTCACCTTCTAGTGCACCTTTTGTGACTGTATTAGTCCAGAGATAGCGCACTTGATATCCACCACAACCACCAGCCAGTCTTTCAGAAAATACTGGATTTCCTAACCCTCCCATCGGGTAATAAGAAAATTCACTCAAAAAACAGGAGACTCCTTCTGGGAAACTCTGCCAATCCACTTTTGAGGGATGTTCAGATCTATTTAGGACACCTTCTGTGAGTGATGAAATGTGGCCACTACTTGGTACGACAGTGTCTTTGTTGTCCACGGGGACAGCGGGAATCCCCTGGGCCGCATTGCAGGGGGCAGCTATGTATCTGTCCACTAGGGCGGGATCAACACCAACCAAAAAGAAATGCCCACTGGAAGTGTCACGTGACTCTATTTTCTCAAAACTCACCTTAGCATTTCCCATAAAACCCATTTCACCTATTTAAAGTCGACTGTTTAAGAGTGGACTTGGTGTTTCCTTCTTTGAAACGATGTGCACGTTCACTTGTCCCATATGGACCCAGGCAGTCAATAATTTTGGGGTCAATATTATCTTTCTCCAAATAAAGCCTCTCTTCCTCTTCTTTATGTGTTAGTTTTGGTGTACTCAACCCTGATGTGTTAGTACCAAAGATACCAGGAGCGTCTTCAATTGGTTCACAGTAAATTCCCTTGCATTTTGCGCTTTTACCACTACTAACAGAATTCTCTATGACCTCTGACTTCTGCAGAGCTGGGTCGAAGCTCTGACCTGACGGTGCTATAACATTAAGACCATTATATTTGCAGTTGCATACTCGGTGTGTTTTGTCATTGTTTTCTATTTGATTCGTTTCAAAATCAGCGTTCTCTGTTGTACTAGAATTAACGCAGGAGAGCATATCCTGACGTGGCACTGCCTCATATCTTTGTGTGCCTGTTTCCCACTCACAGGTTGTTTTAGAATCTGACTTGACAGTCTCTATGTCATCTTCCGTTGTCTCTCTATACTTTGCTTGCAGTGATTCTTTTTCACCACTTTCTAACCTTTGAGGGTCACTCAGCTGGTCTTGTGACACACTGAATGAACTCTTCACACATATTTCACCCTCTATTTTGTCACCTGGGCTTGTTTCCCTCTCTTCTTCCTCTGTGCAGGTGAAAATAAATATGGAAGAAATACAGTTACTGTGAAGAGATGTGGAGTGACTGGGAGACTTGCCATTGGGCGGCACTCCTTGTGCCATGCTAGGCTTTAGGCCGTTTGTCCTCTGCACCATCCCCTCCGTGTCCACCAAGCGCTCCATACAAGTTTGGTCACAGGTCTGTGTTGCAGCCTCATCTGTGTGACACCAAGATTTCAATTCAAAAGCCCTTACACCATGACCCTCAGCCTTCAAAACGCCAATTCTGTCCTCTTCTTGGTAAAAGGCACTATTTTCAGATTGCAGAGACACCTCTCCTCTGTCTGGCGGCAGGGAACTTCTGGCCTCCCGGCTGCAGTCCCCTCTGCGCTGTGTCTTCTTGACTAGCCCGGGAACAGGTTTCAGCTCCCAGCAGTCATCAAGCTGGCTTGGGGCTGCTTCTCTTGAATTAGCATGACCTGAGAGACACCCACTTCCAAATCTCACTGCAGTGATAGGCCTCTTGGGACTTAAATCAATTCTATCTAGACCAACAGGTAGGATACTATCTGATTTGCTAACATCCAAGTGGAAATCATCATTGTCGCTTACTGGTGTGATAGACTGATTTTCTCTCTCTTTTTTAGAATGTAAACTCTGGTCGACAATAACTGTTACCGCCTCCGGGTCATTACACCCTGCAACATATGCAGTGTCAGTACGGAAACCACCAGGTGGATGTGCAGTATCAGCACAGAAGCTACCAGGTGGATGTGCAGTGTCAGTACGGAGGCTACCAGGTGGATGTGCAGTGTCAGTACGGAGGCTACCAGGTGGATGTGCGGTGTCAGTAAGGAAGCTACCAGGTGGATGTGCGGTGTCAGTACGGAGGCTGCCAGGTGGACGTGCGGTGTCAGTACGGAGGCTACCAGATGGACGTGCGGTGTCAGTAAGGAAGCTACCAGGTGGATGTGCGGTGTCAGTACAGAGGCTACCAGGTGGACGTGCGGTGTCAGTAAGGAAGCTACCAGGTGGATGTGCGGTGTCAGTACAGAGGCTACCAGGTGGATGTGCGGCATCAGTACGGAAGCTACCAGGTGGACGTGCGGTGTTAGTACAGAAGTTAAGAGGTGGGTGTGCAGTGTCAGTATGGAAGCTACCAGGTGGGTGTGCGGTGTCACAAAGGAAGCTACCAGCTGGATGATCCATCTCACTTCCTACTCCTGAGTTATGGCTCTCACTTTCTTCCAGAAGGACACACGCATGTCTTAGTGAGTCACTGTCCATGTTGTTATTTAATTCAGGGAGTAAGTCAATATCATGTAGTGCACTACTTTCTGCATAATTTTTAGGGAATTCAGTGCAAGCTTCGGCCTGTAAAGCCTCCACCTGCGTGTTACCAGCGTTTGCTTCACAAGGTGCGTGGCTGAACGCCACAGGCTCAGGGCAAGGCTTGGTTTTTCCACTGCATTCCCCTGTCCTTTCACCTGGACCCAGCGTGTCCCATGGCGAGAGCTCTTCCTGCCGTGGCTCTGGCTCGCTGGTCCCTGACACGGCACACAGGGCTGAAGTCACAGCAGAGCAACACTCTCGTCTTGTAGCTACTCTGTCTGCCCAGGTGCCCAGCTCCTCTGCCACGCTCAGGCACGCAGAGTCGGCAACACAAATACTGTGAAACTCGCACTCTCTTGAATCCTGACATTGCTGATGATCAATACCAATAGAGTTTCCATCTTTCTCCTCCCGATCGGATAGGTCAAAAGACTTACTCTCATCACTGCTACTGGGGTGAACGCTGACCACCATTTCCTTCTCTACTAACGAGTTTTTACAAGTAGCTGGGTTACAGTGCAGATGGCCACTCACATAGGTTTCCTCCTGCAGGCCTCGGTCAGAAGGCAGGGGCACACATGAGAAAGGCTCCTCATCTTCATAACAACCTTGTCGGCTGCTGTTACCCACACACAGTAGATCACAGACCCCCTCAGAATTCTGCTCATTAACAACAATATCTAAATTCTTGTCATTCTCATCCAAGTTATCATACCTTGTTAAGAATGTATATATAAAAGAGGAAAGAGGGTTCAACAAATGCTTGGGTCTATGACCCTGTTTGTGCCCAGACCCTGAGAAAATCCTTGTCCGCGCGCTAATGCCAGCTGCACTGCTGGTTCCATTGCCAATAATGTGAACCTCCTCACCTTCAGGGGTATCAAATAATGAAGATAAAGTTTTACTTATCTTGTTTTCTGGTTCCTTCTCCTCCACAGATTTTTGTAACAGGTCAGTTTTTTCACTGTCATTGTCACTACTTAGTTCTTTGCTGAAGCAACAGCCCATGTTTGAGAGCTCACAAGCATACGACACGCGTGCCGATCCCGAGCCTCCAGACGCACCTCACACTAACACTAACTTGCTATAATTTCTGAGGAGAAGCCAACACCCAGAGAACAAAAATAACCCCTTGCACAGCGGTCACATGTTCCTGCCACTCAAACCCAAATCCTAATGACAACAGAGCCCGACTGACAGCCAGCATACTCCATGTGCCTAATTCCAAACAAGACTGGGATCCAAAAGCTCAGAACAGCAGCAAGAATGCTGCATTGTGTTTTTTCTTATTCTCATAAACTCAACAAAACATAACTTTAAATGTTATCCCAGCCAGAAAGATTTCAGGCTTCTGGTTTTTCTATAGTGTTCCAGTATTTCCCAAATTATATTTCATGGGATGGTGTTAACTAAATAAAATAGTTCATAAATTCCCCCAAAGGAAAACAGTATCAGAATTTTGCTCCGTAAAATATATAGCTACTTACAGTTGTATTTAATTTTCTAACTTTACGAAATGATGTCTGAAATAAATAGCAATTTTAAAAAGGTGAAAAAAATCAAAGGAGAGCAAAAAATAAATAGCAATAAAAAACAGTGTCTGTAGGAATCAAGAAATTATTACTAATTGTGTCAGGTGTGAAAATGGAATGATGTTAGAGATGCATGCTGAAGTATTTGGGGCAAGGCGATACATTATCTACAATTTGCTTTAAAATACCCTAGCAAATACAGTAAATATATACACACATATGTAAAAGTTAAAATAGTCATGTGCATAGCGGGAGGAAAAGATTTAAAAACAGCAGTCCAGGCCAGACGTGGTGGGTCATGCCTGTAATCCCAGCACTTTGGGAGGCCAAGGGGGGTGGATTACCAGAGGTCAGGAGTTTCAAGACCAGCCTGGCCAACATGGTGAAAGCCTGTCTCTACTAAAAATACAAAAAATTAGCTGAGCGTGGGAGTGCGTGCCTGTAGTTCCAGCTACTCGGAAGGCTGAGGCAGGAGAATCACTTGAACCCTGGAGGCAGAGGTTGCAATGAGCCGAGATCGCGCCACTGCACTCCAGCCTGGGTGACAAGAACGAAACTCCACCTCAAAAAACCAAAACAACACAGCAGTGGAATGTGGGGATGCAAGTTCATGATGCTGCATTCAGTTCATGATATTATTCTCTCCACTTCTGCAGATGTCTGAGCACTCCAATTAAGAAAAAGGAAAGAAAAGGAAAAAAAGGGAAAAGAGACCTACAAGCTCTGGTACCAGAACTAGAAAGTCTCTTGAAAGCACCTGATGCAGGAACGCCCAGCCTGCCATCTGGTGAGAAACAGGCGCTGTCCACAACCAAACAAGTTGCTCCTGCACTACGTGGTCCGGCCCCTGACAGTGGACTCACATAATGGGTCTTGTCTTATGTTGACATCTGTAATGTTTTGCTTTTAGTATAAGTAATTATTTTTCTTATCATGGTTCTGACATGCTATGTGAAAAACAAAATAATTGTTTTAATTCCTCTGCAAGAGAGATGTTGTTGTTTATTTAACCTGTGAGTTATGACTGGCGTCCTATTAATGTTTTTTTAATATTAACATTTTATGATAAAAAGTTTAGGAATTATACTTAAACATGAAGGTAACAGGAGCAATTCTGAATACACTAAAATCCAAGTGCTGAAATGATCATAATGATGATGATGATGATAATGGTAGTAAACACTTTACACAGCACTATGTGCCACAAAGTATTAATTTCATCTATGCATCCATTTTGTCACACGTCTTAGTTTACACTCTTAACGACCCCCAAGGTAGAACCACCAATCCACTGTACAGACAAGGGAAATGAGGCACCAAGAGCTGTAGGGGCAGCTTCGAATGACAAAACAAAACTCAGATCACACACTGACCACACTGTTACGCTACTCAAAGAGAATGAAACATCTAAATGGAAAAACACATTCTGCTCTAAAGATACAAACAATTCATACCAGCTGTAGAATGAAAGGGCACAGGAAAGCAGACAAGGTCACGAGATCACCTGATTGGGTTTGAGTCTCAGCTCCATTTTTACATGTGTCATCTCTGGCAAATTATTTAACCTCTTTGTCTGTTTTCTCATTTGTAAAACGGAGCCAACAACGACATCTATTTCAAAGAGCTGTTATGCAGACTTTAAGTAGTTGGAATAGAATCCCAAAGTCCCACTTCAAAGTCTCCCATAATCTGGCCCCAGCCTACCTCTATGATCTCGGCTTCTAAGATACCATTCCCCCAACCTCTTCCATCTCATACTAATGAACGCCAGCACACTGCCTCGCTGTTTCTTTCTCCAGTCTCCTCCCCGCACTTTTCAAGCCTTAAAGTCCTCTGTGAAACCATTCTGTGCTGCTCTAACAGAATACCTGAGATGGGGCAATTTACAAAGAACAGAGATTATCCCAGCACTTAGGGAGGCCAAGGCAGGCAGATCACCTGAGGTCAAAAGTTCAAGACCAGCCTGATCAACATGGAGAAACCCAGTCTCTACTAAAAATACAAAAAATTCACCAGCTGTGGTGGTGCATGCCTGTAATCCCAGCTACTCAAGAGGTTGAGGCAGGAGAATTGCTTGAACCCAGCGGGGCAGGGGTTGCAGTGAGCAGATATCATGCCATTGCACTCCAGCCTGGGCAACAAGAGCGAAACTCCGTCTCAGAAAAAAGAAAAAAGAAAAAAAAAATCCCTTTCCAAAAGGGAGCAATAGGCAAGAAGCAGCAAGAGGTCCCAGGTAAGTCCAAGACCCAACAGGGCAGACAATATTAACTTGATAGCCTCTCTGGAGAATCATCTCCTTTGACTTCAGGTCCTAACCCTCTGGGCACCGTGGAACAGGGTTGGGTCCCCAGGGCCTCAGGCAGCCCCACCCGATGGCTTTGCTGGGCTCAGTCCACCCAGCAGCTGTCAGGGGTTGGAGTCTCCTGTCCACAGCTCTCCCAGGCTGATGCTATAAGCTGGCAGCTCCACAGTTCAAGGCTGTCAGGCCACTCCCATGACTCTACTAGGCAATGCCCTTGGTGGGGCTTCTCTGCAGCAGGTCCAACTCCGAATTTCTGCTTGTCATTGCCCGAGTACAGGCTCTGCTGCTGTGACGAGTCCCTGCCTGGCCCCAGGCTGTCCACAGCATCTTGTGAAATCCAGGTGGAGGCTGCCCCACAGCTCTCTATAGCATTCTTTCTTGCCTGAAAATCAGCACCATGGATGCCACCAAGGTTTATGACTTGTACCTTCTGGAGCTGCAGCTCAAGCCACCACTGGGCCCACTCGAGCCACAACTGGGGTGACTGAGGAGCAAGGCACCGGATGTGGGGAGCAGAGATCCAAGGCAGCTGTGGGCAGCAAACCTGTGGAGGGCCCCCAGTGCTCATCCACCAAGACACTTCAGCCCTCCTAGAGGGCAAATGTGATGGGCCTGTGATGGGGGGACAGTCTTAAAGATATCTGAAATAGCCTCGCCAACACAGCAAGACCCTATCTCTACAAATAAAAACTAAAAGTTAGCTGGGTGTGAGGGCGCGTGTCTGTAGTCCCAGCTACTTGGGAGGCTGAGGCAGGAGGATCACTTGAGCCCGGAAGTTCGAGGCTGCAGTGAGCTATTACTGTTCCACTGCACTCCAGCCTGGGTGACAGAGCAAGACCCTGTCTCTAAAAAAACAACTAAACTAAACTAAACTAAACAAACAATTCTGAAAAGCCTTTCAGATGGCTGAAAGAGCTGGGTGTTTTAAATTATTTCTTTCTTGTGTATCTTTTTAAATGAAATAACAGTGCCAAATACAAAGTATTTCCTCTTGGGTTTAGACTCCGAAGCCAGATTGCCTGGGTCCAAATCCTGGTTCTACCACTTTTTAGTTCAGTAATCTTGGAGATAAATTACTTAAACCACTTTGTGCCTCAGTTTCCTCATTTGTAAAATGGGGAAAACAGTAACTAGGGGTAAGACAGGTATAGGGCTAACAGGAGTTAATGAGTAAACTGAAGTGTTAGCAGAGTGCACAGTAAGAGCCATGACAATCTGCAGTGATTACCACCATATGTGATATATTCTTTTATACTGGAGACATTTATGGAGCACCTACCTGTCAGGAAGACATTGGGATACATCAAAGAACAAAACCAAACCCCAGCTTTGATGGAGCTTGCATTCTAGTCCAGGGAGACAAACACCAAATCTAACAACTACCTAACATTGTTAGAAGGTGCTAACTGCTACATGTAAAGGGTCTGAGGCAAGCCAGAAGTGAGGAGATGGATGTGGATAGATAGGACTCGCTGAGAAGGTGAGGCTGAGACTGAGAAAGGTAAGAGAACAAGCCTCAAACACTTCTGGGAAAGGGACATGCCAGGACCAGTTAAGGCAGAGAGCCCTGCGGTAAGGTGATGCTGGAATGGTCAAGGGTCAAGAGCCCACTGGGGCTGGAGCAGTGTGCCAGGGGAGGGCCAGCAGCCAGCAGAGTCAGAGAGGACAGGTGCCAGACTGCGAAGGGCTAGGGCCCTGCCAGGACTCAGGCTGATTGTGATGTTGAGCACAGGAGTGGCAGGTTCTGACTTGGCCTTCTCGAAGGGATCCTCTGGCCACTGTGTTAGAAAGGAAGGGTGGCTTGGGGACACCAGTGAGGAGTGACTGCAGCTGTCCCGGTGAGAAGCACGGGCTTCATGAGATGAGAAGTCCAAACAAAGGATGAAGCAGCCTGACCATCTCAGAAACTTTGACACCACTGCGTGATTCAAGTATCTCATATACACAAGCTCCCTAATTTGAAGATACACATTTCTCCTATTTTCGCAATTTCTATAATCACGACACGTCTTCAAATTGCTGCCAAAACTCACAGGGCTGTTTCAGGATCTTGGCAGTGGACTACCTACATGTGTTTATTTTGCAGAAATACACTGAGTTGTACTTTTACGATCTGTGCACATAGCTGTGTGTGCTGTATTTCCACACACATGTAAGGACACCAGGGCCTATGAAGGCCGCCAGCTGCCAGGCAGCGGACTCCAACACATCTGCCGCTTCCTCCCAGGGATTTGACTATTCTCTCAGTACAACTGTTTGCATGGTACTGCCATACAAAGTTGATTTATAAATCTACTATTGAACAAAATGCCTTAATAGCAATTAAACTGAATCCCAAAATGAAAAAGAGTTTGCAAAAAGACTATTTGTCATATTCTAAATGATGCAAATACTAAGCAGTAAAATTACTAACTTTTTTAAAGAAATTACAAAATGTTCTAAGTCGAGAGATGTTTTTACTGATGCCAGCGCCTTGAAAGACTACTATTACATCTGTCACACTCCCACAACAAAAGAAGTTTTAGCAGCATGGAACTCATTTACACAAGGATAAAACTAAGAATAGTGAGCCAAACAGGGAATGAAGAAATCCCTCTATTTTTAAATATGCCTTGGAGCTAAAAAGATCAGGGGTATGTGTTATAGAAAGCATTCCTTCTGTCAATGGCCAAAATGCTACAATCAAAATGCTACAATACTATGTCATCAAAAAGAAATATCCTACATTAAAAAGGATCTACTCCGTCTCAGCACGAATATATTCTAAGAGGAAAAGAGGGCATCTGGTCAGAGTATCCTCCATCCTGGGGTAAGTTCTCGGAAGTTAGCAGGAGACCAAGAACCGTGCGCACACTCTGGGGATAAAAAGATTGTTTTGTCACTAACTCATTCTGAAGTAAAGGCAGCTTTACACTTCCTAACATAGTAACAAACATATTTCTAAGACAGGAAACTGTACCAACATCCTTAAGGAAAGTTCTGAGGTCTTTTGTTTTTACTTTATTTTTTTAGAGACAGTGTCTTCCTCTGTCATCCAGGCTGGAGTGCAATGATGCAATCACAGCTCACTGCAGCCTTGACCTCCTGGGCTCAAGCAATTCTCCCTCATCAGCCTCCTCAATAGCTCAGACAGCAGGCACCATGCCTGTTCTTTTTTTCTGTGTAGATATGGGGTCTTGAACTGGGCTCAAGCAATCCTCCCACCCTGGCCTCCCAAAGTGCTAGGATTTATAGGTGTGAGGCACTACACCCAGTCAAGTCTTGTCTTGTCTTTTTTCTTTTCTTTTTTTGAAGACAGTTTTGCTCTTGCTGCCCAGGCTGGAGTGCAATGGCGCTATCTCAGCTCACTGCAACCTCCGCCTCCCGGGTTCAAGCGATTCTCCCGTCTCAGCCTCCCGAGTAGCGGGGATTACAAGCATGCGCCACCTCGCCCAGCTAATTTTTGTATTTTTAGTAGAGACGGAGTTTCATCATATTCGTCAGGCTGGTCTCGAACTCCTGACCTCAGGTGATCCGCCCGCCTCGGCCTCCCAAAGTGCTAGGACTACAGGCGTGAGCCACTGCACCCAGCCCAAGTCTTTTCTTAAAACAGACTGACAAGGTGGCAACAACCTGCCAAAAGGTTTAACCTGCAAGATAACATGCCAAGAGCAGCCATGTGTCATGTACGTATAAATACAGGCGTTGGATATTTTCATAGAAATTCAAGCTTTCTGATTGCGAAGCCTACTTTTATTTAAAATATAAGCCTGCAATAATTAATCTGGATTGCTAATTAATATTCATTCAGAAGCTGTGTCATCAAAAGGCAAAGGTGGTTTTTTTGAAAACTGATAAAGGAATGGACGAAAGTTTTTTGTTATCACCATCTGTAAAGGAGTTTTAAAAAAAGAAAAAATTCTGGGCCAGGTGCAGTGGCTCATGCCTGTAATCCCAACATCTTGGGAGGCCAAGGCAGGCAGATCACTTGAGGCCAGAGTTTGAGACCAGCCTGGGCAACATGGCAAAACACCATCTCTACGAAAAATACAAAAATTAGCCAAGCATGGTGGCGCATGCCTGTAATTCCAGCTACTCAGGAGGCTGAGGCACAAGAATCGCTTGAACCCTGGAGGCGGAGGCTGCAGTGAGCAGAGATCGCACCACTGCACTCTAGACAGCCTAACAGAGTGAGACTGTCTCAAATAAATAAATAAATAATCATTTTGATATAGATGATTTGCTGAACTGTACATAGAGTTTAGTATGAGGACGAGTTAGAGTTCCAATTTCACCTCTCCAGTTTCACACTATGATTAGAAGACTTGCTGTGACTTTGCATCTTTCTTTTGAGGAGGTAATTTAACATAAACACTTCTATCTAATATTACTTGTCCCACATTCCTCTCTCAAACCTGCTGCTGATTTATGATAAAACACAACAGGATCATTCCAGCAGAAAATGGTTTCCAGACTGATGCAGTGTCTCCAAGGGAAAAGCAGCTACTTGGCTGGTCACACACAGAAGTAAGAACTGGAGTCCCTGAGTGGGCTTCAGGAGGGGCAAAAAGCCGCTGAGAATGACGTTTGCTATAGATGAAGTCTGTGGCCCTAACAGGGAAGGTAAAGAACCTTTAACCAAATGACACTGTTGCTGAATGCGAGTGGTTATTTTTTCTTCCTCAAGGAGAACCCATCGCAGTGGCCCACTGCCAGTGGTCACTCTTCATCATAAACACCCTCAAAACCCTTTCGATCCCTTCTCGCTATCTATCACCTTACCTTCAAAGTCAAGATCTTAGGAGGAATGTCACTGTTCAAGTTGTGTCTACCACTCCTGTCTCTCACCCACTGCAATCTGGCTTTTGCTCCTATCAGTCCTGGAAAATACTCTTGCTAAGGTCACAACTGACCCTCGCTTTGTACCTTACTACACTTCACTTGAGTCAGCCTCTCTGCCTCTATCTCCACCCCACACTGTCCTCTGGTTTTCCTTCCATCCCTGTGACCACTCCCCATCCTAGTTTCCTTCACGTTTCTGAAATATTGAGGGACTAGAGAGTTTCATCACTGTCCCTGCCTGGAACTCAGGGAAACTTAACGCAAAGTACTGTAATCATAACTATAAGTACGATATACTTCAAATTAGTAGATCCCTATTACATCAAGGTGAGAACATTCAAAACAATCTTGCTTGACTAGGGGCAAGATAAAGAGTGCTTCTTCTAGACTCACCTATGTCTCAGCGCCTCCTACCTCCAGGTATATGCTCATCTCGTACCTAAGGCTCACACACAGTATCATCATGCAACCTTGCATGCTGTGTTAGGGTTCCTTGAAGGCATGTGTATCTCACGCTCATCTGAACAACCTCTCCACAGAAAATTCTTAGCCATCATTATCACTTGCACTCAGTTTTGTTGAATGGATGGACACTCAAATTTTACGCAGGCAGTACTAGTTGCCCGCCTACCAGACACAACGCATTGAGCTGGCCACAGAGGGGAACAGAATTTGGAGACACAGAGCATGTTTGTGACTGCCCAACGCTGGGGGAGAAACAGGGCCTAACTGTAAGTGGGCCTGGGAGTGGACTGGGGATTTACTGGGGTAATGTAAAAGTTCTAAGACTACATTATGGTGATGATTGCACAACTCAGTAAATCTACTAAAAATAATTCAACTGCTTACTTTAAATGGGTGAATTTTACAGAATGTAAATTACACTTTAATAAAGTTTTTTTGTTTTTTAATGAACAGAACACAGTACCAGAAGTTTACAGTTTAGTGGAGAAAACACGTGTACACAAATTTGAGTAATTCTGACAATCAAATCACTCATTATAATATACTGTTCTCATAATAGGGAAACCATATTCTTTTTTTTTTTTTTTTTTTCTGAGACAGAGTCTCGCTCTTTCGCCCAGGCTGGAGTGTGGTGGTGCGATCTCAGCTCACTGCGACCTCCGCCTCCCAGGTTCAGGCCATTCTCCTGCCTCAGCCTCCCAAATAGCTGGGACTACAGGCATCTGCCACCATGCCCAGCTAATTTTTTGTATTTTTAGTAGAGACGAGGTTTCACCGTGTTAGCCAAGATGGTCTCGATCTTAGGGAAACCATATCCTTACAGTCTAATAAAGATCACTTTTTTGTGTTCTTTGGCTAAACCTGTAAACAGTTACTAGCTCAGTAAGTTTTCTGGAGATGGCAGGAAGCTGTATAATAAATGCAACTAAATAGTACCAGTGGATAAATGCAAACCTGCTCCTGAATTATTCAGGTATTTATTTGGGTATCTCTATTAAAAGTCTCCTCCTACTCGACTTTAATGGAATGGCTAAACTGTAAATAGCCTGGTTCCTCAACCCTGACTGCTAAATGTATTCATGTGCCTATCATAACAACCTGCCACCTAATCACTAAACCAATGCAAACTCCTGGTCAACTATGAAGCATGTAACTCTCCACACCTTTAGGTGCACTATGAACAATGCTAATTAGAAAACATTCATAGCAATGCCTGCAATAGGTTTCTAAAGATGTCTGAATATTATGTTGGACTGAAAGTCAACCATGGAGAGAATCAGAACTTGCTGAAACAAACTCCCTTAAAGATTTATACTCAAGGGATATCTAATTTATGTCTTATATAATTTTCTTCTTAGACTACCAAAGGTCTTATGTTTGGATTTAGAATGACTTTAAAATATTATAAAATTCATTTTTAAAAAATCAATGTGCACCAAGCACAGTGGCTCATGCCTCTAATCCCAACACTTTTGGGAGGCCGAGACAGGCGGATCACCTGAGGTCATGAGTTCAAGACCAGCTTGACCAACGTGGTGAAACCCCGTCTCTACTAAAAACACAAAATGATCCAGGCGTGATGGCACATGCCTGTAATCCCAGATACGCGGGAGGCTGAGGCAGGAGAATCCCTTGAGCCCGGGAGGCAGAGGTTGCAGTGACTGAGATCGCACTATTGCACTGCAGCCTGGGCAACAAGAGGGAAACTGTCACAAAAAAAATAATAATAAAATAAAAAAATTAATGTAAAAACAGAATACACAAAAATTTTACATAAATAATAAATTTATAAAATATAATAATTTGGAAGGTGTCTTTTGTTTTTTTAAAATTCTTCTTTGCTAAAAGCTGGCCGGGCATGGTGGCTCATGCTTGTAATCCTAGCACTTTGGGAGGCCAAGGCGGGAGGATCACTTTGAGTTCAGAAGTTCAAGACTAGCCTGGGCCACACAGTGAGACCTCATCTCTAATTGAGAAAAAAAAAAAATTAGTTTAACAATCCAACTCCTCCTTTAATTCCTACATGAACTGCTTAGAATGGGGGAAACACACGAGATTTATTGTAATTTTTATTTTTTACATAAAAAATTTTTCCTTTTTAAATTTTATGCAATGTATAAGATCCTTCCATCAGACTGAATTTCGAGTAGTAGCTCTCTGAAGCACTTTATATATGCATATGCAAATGATGAAAGGCAGAATTTAAAAACCAATGAATTCTACTTCCTTACCACAGCTAAAATGTAAAACAAATTTTCTGAGTAAAAGCTTACTATTCAATTTGTGTGGTTTAAGGAACACAAGTTACCAAAACTGAAAGCTAATCATATACATACAACAGATTATCAACGACACAATAAAAATTTTGCGACTAATATTTGACAATAAATTAATCTAAATGGTATGCTGCTGTTTGCAGAACTGCACACAAAACAGACACACAGAAGCTACAAAGGACATACAGTATTGACAGTTACTATACCCCTGGGGTGTGGCGATCAATGGATCCCCAACCACAACTTTCTGAGAAATATCTACATTTTCTAATTTTTGTTACAATAAACATTTTTCTTAAGGAAGTATCTCTGAGCCTTGACTGTGATTAAACAATCTGTGATTAATCTCAAAATCAAATTACCTGACTCAAAGGTGGGATGGAACTTGTCTGAGAAGTGGTTTGAGATATAGGACCGTTCATCTGTAAAGTTGAAAACAAAGACAACATCAGTACAACATTAAAAAAAAAAAAAAAAAACACGTCTTCAAACCACAGTAATTGGGCCAAACTTAACCCACTGAGAAATGCACATTTTACATGACAAATTCGTGAATTCATAAGATATTCAGAAGGCAGGAGGCTTAAAATTTTTAAATTCTGAATGAACATCATAGATAAAGTTCTTTGTAGTTTCATTTGGGAAAACTAAGAAAAGCTACTTTTCTCAAAGCCATTTTGGAACTTTAAATATTACTGCTTGACATAAAATTTTTAAATGAACAAAAGTAGTCAAAAAAATTTATATTAAAATCCTAACTCTTTAAGTACATCCTACTATAGTGACTACAATGTTATTAAAGTATTTACAAATCACTACACATCCTCGTTTTAAAAAATAAATGGCTTTAAGTATCTAGGGCTATAACAATTTTGTTTTTGTTATCACCTACTACTTAAGAGTTTCCTCTACAAAGCTACCTATACATTTTTCAGACTGATAGGGCTCAGGGCTTCCTCCCCCCAAAATACGGCACATTGACATTTGAGGAAACAGCAGAATCAGGCCAAGGAAACTAGAAAGAATTCTCCTTACCCCTTCTCCCTCGAAGCAGGCCATGACACAGCCAACATTCCCCTAAAGACCCTTCCAGAGGGCCCTGCTTTGTACCAGGAGGAATATCACACAGGGATGTCAAGAAAACCCTGAACACACCAGCCTTGCTGTTTCTCCAGCTTATTAGCTCTAAGTCACATCCCTTTTGTCCAATCGTGCTTCTGCACTGTCAACATCTGCATCAGACTCCGCAAAAAAACACCACAGTTTTCCCTAGTTCTTGGGTTCTTCCTTTGTGGAGGCTCCTATGTCACATACAACTTATTACTAAATACATGTGTATGCTTTCCTCTTGTTCATCTGTCTTTTGTTACAGGGGTCTCAGCCATGATCCTCAGATGGGTAAGAAACCTGTTCTCCCCAACAAGACTCGAATATCCATATGCAGATCCTAAGATGTGCCAGTGTTCCTGTTGAGAGCCCCTTATGAACTCCAGTACAGAATCCTTTATCAAAATAGCAATGGACTCCCCACCACCCCATTCGACAGCACCCACCAGATGAGCACTGTCCTTGCCCTCCTGGACTCTCTGCGTCTGCGGTTCAGCCACAACCTTAGCGTCCTGATCAGAAGTCATGGGCTCCACTGGGAGACGTGTGATGCTAACCTCAGGATGCTGTAAAATGGCAAAGACATTACACAGGTCATTTGAAGGGCACAGTATGATTATTTAAATAAAATTAAAATCCTTGAGTTTTCCAGGACACACGTTTATCCCTCTGAATTTAAAAGTTTAAAGAAGTCTGCCCATATGCGTACCTTACTCACCAAGAAGTGAACTTAATTTTTTAAATAAGTAAGTTTCTTCTTCACACCATTCTGGTGAAGATGACCACACCGGGAAACTTGGAAACCCACGTGCTGACACAAATAAACCCATTTGTGCCTGAAAACTCAAGACTTTAAAAAAAAAACAGAAAATTGAGGGCTTAATATCCAAGATATACAAGGAACTTGCACCACTTGATAGCAAAAAATAAATAACCTGATTAGAAAATGGTCAAAGACATGAATAGGAGTTTTTCCCAAGACGACATAAAAATGGCAATAGAAATACGAAACAGTGCTCAGCATCACTCATTATTGGGGAGATGCAGAATAAAACCACAATGCTATTTCACCTCACGATGTCAGAATGACTACTACCAGTAAGACAAGAGATAACAGAGCATGGAAGAAACAGAACCTTTGCACACTGTTGGTGGGAATGTAAATTGGTGCAGCCATGTGAAAACAGTATGGAGGTTGCTCAAAAATTTGAAACTAGAACTACCATATGCTCCTTTCTGAGTGTTCAACCAAAGGCAATGAAATCACCAACTCGTAAGAATATCCGCACTCCCATGGGGACTGCAGCATCCTTCACAACAGTCAAGACACAGAAACCACCTCGCTGTCCATCAATGGACAAATGGATACAGAAATCATGATGTCTGTACATGTCTGTCTATGCTATGGAACGAAATATTATTCAGCCTTTAAAAAGAAGGAAACCCCACTGTATGCTGTAACGTGAGCTAACCTGAAGGATGTTGGCCAAGTGAAATATGCCAGCACAAAAACACAAACACCGCATGATCTCACTCATAGGTGAAAGCTACTATCTTAAAAAGTCAAATACATAGAAACAGAGAATGAAATGGTGACTAGTGCCAAGCACGGTGGGCTCAAGCCTATAATCCCAGCACTCTGGGAGGCCGAGGCAGGCAGATCACCTGAGCTCAGGAGTTCGAGACCTGCCTCACCAACATGGAGAAACCCCATCTCCACTAAAAATACAAAATTAGCTGGGCGTGGTGGTGCATGCCTGTAATCCCAACTACTCGGGAGGCTGAGGCAGGAGAATCGCTGGAAATCAGGAGGCAGGGGTTGCGGTGAGCTGAGACAGTGCCCTTGCACTCTAGTCTGGGCAACAAGAGTGAAACTCCGTCTCACAAAAACAAAACAAAAAATGGTGACTACCAGGGGGCTAGCAGGTAGGGAGGAAATGAAGAGATCAGTGTCAAAGGGTACCAAGTTACAGATATTTTGGCTGAGTAAGTCTAGAGATCTAATGTACAGCATGAGGCCTACAATTGTAATACTGTATTGTATACCAGAAACTTGCTGAGAGTATATTCTAGGTGCTTTTACCAACACAAAAGAAGGGTAAAATTACATGAAATAATGGCTATATTAATGGGCTGGACTCTAGTAACCATTTCACTATGTATATTAAAACATCGTGCTACACACCTTATGTACACACAATTTAAAAAAAAGTCAGTTGCGGTGGCTCACACCTATAAATCCCAGCACTTTGGGAGGCCAAGGCAGGTGGATCACCTGAGGTCAAGAGTGCGAGACCAGCCTGGCCAAAATGGCGAAACCCCATCTCTACTAAAAATACAAAAATGAGCTGGGCCTGGTGGCCATGCCTGTAGTCCCAGCTACTCGGGAGGCTGAGACACTAGAATTGTTTGAATCTGAGAGAGGCAGAGGTTGCAGTGAGCTGAGATGACATCACGGCACTCCAGCCTGGGTGACAGAGCAAGACTGTCTCAAAACACACACACACACACACACACACACACACACACACACACACACAGAAAATTACAAAGTTAATAGGACTCCAAAAATAAAAACAGTTGTTGATGAATGCTAAATTTAGATATATTTAAGTGTCCTCACTTAACATCATCAATAGGTTCTTGGAAACTGACTTCAAGCGAAAGGATGTGTAGCAAAATCAATTGTACCACAGGCACAAACAAGTGTTAAGTTCCTACAGCATATTTCCAGTCACAAAAGTATCACCAAACTTCTAAATAAAGACCCAAAACTCCTTCTAATATTTTCAAATGGCAATAAATATGAGCCACACACATTTTTAAAAGATTAACAAGAAAGACAATTATGTACCTAATTTCTGGTGAGTCAGAAAGTGACAGTGGTCACAGTGGTGATGTAACCACCACTGGATTTAACCAACCAAGGAATAAATGCTTGCAAAGTGAAAACTGTAAAAATATTATGGCGGGGCGCAGTGGCTCACGCTTGTAATCCCGCACTTTGGGAGGCTAAGGCAAGCAGAATGCTTGAGCCCAAGAGTTGTAGACCAGCATAGGCAACAGGGCGACACCCATCTCAACACAAAATACAAAAATTAGCCGGGTGTGGTGGCATGTGCCTGTAGTACCAGCACCTTGGGAGGCTGGGATAGGAGGACCACCTGAGCCCACGAGGTGGAGGTTGCAGTAAGCCGAGATCGCACCACTGCACTCCATCCTGGGGGACAGAACAAGATTCTGTCTCAAGAAATAAAAATATAAAAAGAATATTCCTGGCCGGGCGCGGTGGCTCACGCCTGTAATCCCAGCACTTTGGGAGGCCGAGACGGGCGGATCATGAGGTCAGGAGATCGAGACCATCCTGGCGAACACGGTGAAACCCCGTCTCTACTAAAAAACACAAAAAATTAGCCGGGCGAGGTGGCGGTCGCCTATAGTCCCAGCTACTCGGGAGGCTGAAGCAGGAGAATGGCGTGAACCCAGGAGGTGGAGCTTGCAGTGAGCTGAGATCCGGCCACAGCACTCCAGCCGGGGCAGCAGAGCGAGACTCCGTCTCAAAAAAAAAAAAAAAAAAAGAATATTCCTACCACCAAGCAGTTAAAAAACAAATTAATGATGACAAATAGGGCAGGCTCACTGAGCACTTTATTCGTTGTGCATTTATATTATTATAGTAGACTTTATGAATTTTTGTTTCACAATAATTTATATTCATTCATCCATTTCCCAACCTGCTTATTCCAGTTCAGGGTGATAGGTGGCCAGAGCTTATCCCAGCAGCTCAAGGAGCAAGGTGGGAACCAGCCCCAACAGGACACTATCCCATCACAGGACCACTCATACACACACCGACACTCACTCACTCAGACTGGGACCAGGCAGACAAGCAAATCCACCTAACATGCACACCATTGGGATGTGGGAGGAAACTAGAATACCCATTAAAAAACACACAGACGGCCGGGCGCGGTGGCTCAAGCCTGTAATCCCAGCACTTTGGGAGGCCGAGAGGGGCGGATCACAAGGTCAGGAGATCGAGACCACCCTGGCTAATACGGTGAAACCCCGTCTCTACTAAAGAATACAAAAAACTAGCCGGGCAACGAGGCGGGCGCCTGTAGTCCCAGCTACTTGGGAGGCGGAGGCAGGAGAATGGCGTAAACCCGGAAGGCGGAGCTTGCAGTGAGCTGAGATCCGGCTACTGCACTCCAGCCTGGACGACAGAGCCAGACTCCGTCTCAAAAAAAAAAAAAAAAACACACACACAGACATGCAGAGAACGTGCAAACTCCACACAGACAGTAGTCCTGGCCAAGAACTGACTTCTTTCTCATAATGTTGAAATGACATTGAAAGAAATGTTTTTCGAAGTGGTTCTTCATGAAGCATTTACTCAATCCAATGTCTAGACACTAAACTTCACATATAACATCTCATTCAATTTTTCCAAACAACGTAAGAAGTAACTGGATCACCACCATTTTGAGAGGCTGAGGCAGGCAGATCACCTGAGGTCAGGAGTTCGAGACCAGCCTGGCCAAACTGGTGAAACCCCATCTCTACTAAAAATTAGCCAGGCGTGGTGGCAGGTGCCTGTAATCCCAGCTACCCAGGAGGCTGAGGCAGGAGAATCACTTGAACCCAGGAGGCAGAGGCTGTAGTGAGCCGAGATCACCCCTAAGCATACTCTAGCCTAAGCGACAGAGTGAAACTCTGTCTCAAAAAGTCATCCCTTCTGTACAGTTACAGAAGGGATAACTGTAGCAATCCCGTATCCTGAGGATTCCTAGACATCCAGGTCTGACTTCAAGGCATTTCTTTTCACTGCAAGCTACATTGCTTCCCAAACAAGATAAATATTTTTATTTAACCCAGGTATCTTTTTAGATACATCTGAAAACATACATCAGACTGGCAGAAAAAAATACCTTTAAAAGTGTACGTATTTTTGTCTTCCTAGGTAGCCATACAGGTTTTTCAAGATACAGTGGAGCTCCCTATTCACCATAATCTGCTTGTGATAAATTTTCAAAACCTTGTTAATGAAAGAATCTGATGATCAAAAGCAATCTCATCCAATTGTGTAAACTGTATCATCAATCACAAAAACATCTCAGTGCGATCGAACAGAGCTGGAATGTAAGCTCGCACAGAAAAAATGCTTGAAATAAATGTTTCACAGAGGTTGCTGTTTTCCGAAATACGGGATGTATGACAAATGTTACATTTTAACAGATGTATCTTCATTTTAATGTATATTATCTTCTTTTTATGTCTGTGCAGTACCAACGTCTTTATTAAACCAAGAAAAGAGTGAATCAATTTAAAGAAATATATTAAGTACTAGTATAAATGCTATCAGGACTCAAAACGATCTTGCAAACAAAATGTGAGTAACTAAATTTTAGAAGACACAGATTTCGGGAACATCTGGACTGAGATTCTAGGTCCTTGGCTCTCAGGCCTCAGACGCACTGAGAATCCCTGAACACATTGTGATTTTGCAATTTTGTAGTTCAACTTTTTATTGTTATTTTTATTATTTTGTTAACTATGCAGATGATTCTGAAAAACTTGAGCAAATACTTCTAGGTGACGTTGAAGTAACACACGGGGGAGTAGCTCCCACTCCCTGAGGTGGTTTTCTACAAAAGAACGGATGGATTCCATTGTAAAAGAAACCTGCATGTCATTCAACATCCATTCTCACACAACCATGAAATCCAGAAAGACATATTAATAGCTTAGCAATCACATGGGCAAGTCATAGAAGGTGCTGTAGAGGCTTTTACCAACATTAACTTCCAGATTTTTAAGATTCTTATGATAGCCAAAAGGAAAAATAAAAAACAATTAAAATAACACTTTAATACTTGTATTTTTTTTTAGACAATCAGAATTTACATACCTCCTGATGGAAATACCAACAATACCATATACGAAGTGGTCTTGCAAAAAAAAAAAAAAAAAAAAAAAAAAAAATCAAAATGTTACCATGACCCTAAATCTTACTACAAACTCACCGCCAAGGGATTCCAGGCAGTGGGAAGTTTCTGAACAACTGACTTCTTCAACACAAAAGGAGATGTAAGACACACGCTGGTCAGTCAGACTATGACTTTACTTGGATAAAGGGAACAAACCAATTACTAAAAAAGAAAAAAGATAATCAGAGAAATAACAGTAACAGGACAACTGAAAAATACCAAAAAAGAGTCTATTTTCTTAGATGTGATAATGATGTTGTGGTTATGTTTAACAAAAAGGAAACCCTGTCTTTTAGAGATGTGTACTGAAATATTTACAGGGAAAATAATACAATGTGTGAAATTTTCCTCCAAGTACTATGTGGGGCAGAGACCCAGAGGTTCATCGTTATTCTTCCACCTGAGAGAAGGAAGTTCACTATACTATTCTACCTTTGTACATTTGAAATTTTCTATAATAAAAGGTTAAAAAAGTAACCATGCCACGGTCTCAGCACAAAGCAGTGATCCTGATTTGAACACTCTGCATCCTATTAAAAAAAGTAAACTTTACACCAATGTATCTCTTAATTACTAATCTGATAGTTTTTCAAAAAATGCTTATAAAGTTTTCCAACAGAAGGGATTACTGATAGTCACCTCATTTAAACAGTTAATAATGTATCATTTTAATGCTTTTTAAATTTACCTAAGGTGTGAATCTAGAATGAGATTTAAAGAATGATACAAGCATTGACAACTGTTTCAATAAATAACAAATTTTTTGTTACTGGTTCAAGAGACCTAAAATATTTTGAGACTTAAAATATATCAATTACTGCCTCCTGGCATGGCCAAAAAGCAGATCTCTAGATTGTAAAGGGAAATATTCAAGGGGAGAAGAGAATCCTCCAGCCAAAGCAAAGTATTTCCACGCAGCAGACCAAGGAGTTGAAGGCAGGCTCCACACTTGCCAGTGCCTTACACCTCTCGCAGGCCTTACTGAATTGGACAGGAGGATTTTATTTAACGTCTCTTTATGTAAAAAGCAGAGAGAGGGCCGGGCGCGGTGGCTCAAGCCTGTAATCCCAGCACTTTGGGAGGCCGAGACGGGCGGATCACGAGGTCAGGAGATCGAGACCATCCTGGCTAATACAGTGAAACCCCGTCTCTACTAAAAAATACAAAAAAACTAGCCGGGCGAGGTGGCGGGCGCCTGTAGTCCCAGCTACTCGGGAGGCTGAGGCAGGAGAATGGTGTAAACCCGGGAGGCGGAGCTTGCAGTGAGCTGAGATCTGGCCACTGCGCTCCAGCCTGGGCGACAGAACGAGACTCCGTCTCAAAAAAAAAAAAAAAAAAAGCAGAGAGAGTAAGTATGTTCTCCCTTCCTATCTGTGGCCTCTATGCTAGTAACATATTTTTAACTTCATCTATCAAAGCTACAGTCTAAAAAGAAGTTTTATCAACCTTGTTCAACACTTGGGAGAACATAACTCTCTTAATTCAGTTTCTAAAAATTTCTTTTCATATACACCAGAAACGTTTGTTGCACGATTAAACAGTCATTATGGTCTTTCTAGACACACAAGACAATCTTAAAAATATAACACCACCTCAAATAAACAACTATATGTCAGGTAGGTGACATAATGATTTAGAGAAAAATTATTAATTTTGTTTTGTTTTGTTTTGTTTGAGACAGAGTCTCCCTCTGTTGCCCAGGCTGGAGTGCAGTGGTGGGATCTCGACTCACTGCAAGTTCCGCCTCCCGGGTTCACGCCATTCTCCTGCCTCAGCCTCTCGAGTAGCTGGGACTACAGGCGCCCGCGACCACACCCAGCTAATTTTTTGTATTTTTAGTAGAGACGGGGTTTCACCGTGTTAGCCAGGATGGTCTCGATTTCCTGACCTCGTGATCTGCCCACCCTGGCCTCCCAAAGTGCTGGGATTACAGGCATGAGCCACCACCCGGCCAAATTATTGTTAATTTAAAGGACAGCTATTTACACACAAAATCCTACAAATTCACCAAGAAAAAAAAATTCTTTTTTTTTGAGACAGAGTCTTGCTCTGTCGCCCAGGCTGGAGTGCAATGGCACAATCTCGGCTCACTGAAACCTCTGCTTCCCGAGCTCAAGCAATTCTTGTGCCTCAGCCTCCTGAATAGCTGGGATTACAGGTGTGCAACACCACACCTGGCTTTTATTTTTTTTTCCCCAGTAGAAACGGGATTTTGTCATGTTGATCAGGCTGGTCTTGAACTCCTGACCTCATGTGATCCACCCACCTTAGCCTCCCAAAGTGCTAGGATTACCGGAGTGAGCCACCGTGCCCGGCCACATCAAGAAATCTTAAAATGTACTCAGGAGGCTTGTTTTTTGAGGTAAATGTTGGTATTATTATTTTGAAGCTATTTTATTTTACATACTGTATATATACATGCCTACACATATTCACACTGAACAGGATAAAGTTGATACGAATTTCCTTAATGTTAGGTACACAGATTTTCAACATAAAAGGAGATATGAATACAAAATTAAAGAAGCTAAGTAAACTCCACATGGTCATTTTTTAAAATTGGAAGTGTGACTTTTTAAACTACAGTACAGGCTTCCTTTGCGATACACCACTGTTACCACTGATTTCCTTTTCCTATTCTGGACTCTGACCTTGGACCTCATGGTGTACTTAGCTGTCCTTCTGTGGAGTCTCCTTTAAGCCACCACAGTTCCTCAGTCTTGCCTTATTCATCTACACTTTTCCAGAGTACTAGTTACTTTGTAGAATGTTCCTCAATTTGAGATGAGCCTGGGACATCTTACCATGAAGCAGGAAGCCATGAAGACAACTGGTCCCATCAGGAAGACACAGAGGCCACAGCCAAGTAAGGGAGGGATTCCCAATAGCCACGCATGGGACCACATCAGGATCAGGAAGAATGAACGGAAAACAAGTCGGCAGCCATCATGAGAGCTATCACCACCACCACCTGCTCGCCCTGGGACTGCAGGACACCCACTCACTATTCCCAAGATCACTAAAGGACAACAATTCTTTCAAGCTGCCGTTCCTGGATGAGCTGCATTTCCGAATAAACAAAAAAGCTGATCAGAGCAAGAACCACAGTCAATGGGGAGTGAATGACAGGATCAGAAAAATCAAAGTATCCCAATACCTAATACAATAATGAAGTCAATAATCATTGATGTCTGCTAAAATTATCAAGTGAAGAACTGATGGGAGGTTTCCAAATGGTTACGTGAGACACTGACTGAAGCCATTTTTCAGTATTATCATTAAAACTGGGCCTCTAGGCATTATATTTTTGATGTGATCAAAGGCTACCATTCACAAAGTACTCATGCCAAAAAAGAGCCTTAATCACACCTCTAGATCTTACTCCCAATTTAAAGGGAATTCTAGGGAAATACATGTTAAATTATACCAGCACAAAGCCATCATCTAAATCCAAAATGTGGGCAAGAGAGACGACCTCATTTCTATAGCAAATAAAAGACATTTAAAAGGAGAGCTATTTTTATTGCCACAGAATTGAAAAGCCTTAACCAAAATAATCCAATGTGATTTGGATTCTGAGAGAACTGAGAGCTGTGTTTGGATTCTGAGTCAAATAAATTAGGTTTAAAATAACATTTTTGACATAGAAAAACTTGAAGGTTGCCTAGGTAATAAAGACATGATAAAATTGCTATTAATTTTATTGAGTTCCAATCACAGTATTGTTATATTTATTATAAAAGATCTTGTTTATAAGAGCTAGAAACTAAAAGACTCATGAATAAAGATATACATCTGGAATTTACTTTAGAATATGTCAATATATATATTTTTTCAGTTTAAGGGGCGAGAAGAAACAAAAATACATGAATGGTGGCAAGCTGATGGTAGCTAAAGCTAGATGACTGGTTAACTGAGGATCACTATAGTATCCTCTCTACTTCTATGTGTTTAAAACTGTCCACAATAGGCCAGGCGCAGTGGCTCACACCTGTAATCCCAGCACTCTGGGAGGCCAAGGCCAAGGCGGGCGGACTGCCTGAGCTCAGGAGGTGGTGACAAGCCTCGGCAACACAGTGAAACCCCATTTCTACTAAAATACAAAACATTAGCCGCGCATGGTGGCGTGCGCCTGTAGTCCCAGCGGGAGGCTAAGGCAGGAGAACTGCTTGAATCTGGGAGGCCGAGGTTGCGTGAGCCGAGATCGCGCCACTGTACTCCAGCCTGAGCAACAAAGCAAGACTCTGTCTCAAAAAATAACATAACATAACATAACATATAAAATTGTCCACAATAATAAGTAAAAGAAAATCCAACTTGGATATATTATCAGTACATACTTAAGACTTCATATGCTTATTTCTATTTAAAATTTGTATTAATGAAATAATATTAAATGTGTAAACAAATTTATTAACGATGTTCACAGCAGCTTAGCAGAAAAAAAAAAAAAAACGGTGGAAGTAACACAGAAAGTAGGCTCATGCCTGTAATCCCAACACTTTGGGAGACCATGGTAGGGAGATCACATGAAGTCAGGAGTTCAAGACCAGCCTGACCAAGCAGGCTGGTGAAACCCTGTCTCTACTAAAATAAACACAAAAATTCCCAGCTACTCGGGAGACTGAAGCACAAGAATCACTTGAACCGAGGAGGTGGAGACTGCAGTGAGCTGAGAGCGCACCACTATACTCCAGTCTGGGCAAGAGAGCAACACTCCACCTCAAAAAAACAAAAACTAATGTAGTATGTTACAATTACTTAAAATAGTCACAAAAACTGCATAAAGATTTTTTAAAAAGACAAAACTGTAGATACTAAAGTTGCAATATATTTATAAAAATTCACACAACAAACTTTGTGAGTACTTAAAAACAAGAAACTAGAAGAAAATATACCAAAAGACTAACAATGTGTGATTAAGTTTTTTACTTCGTTTCATCTCCCAGAGTCTCAGTTTTTAAAATAACGTATTATTTTTATTGCACATCTTAATAAAACATCCCGCTTTCTGATTCCACCAGTTGCTGAGTCCAAGGTCCCCTGTCATCTTTCCTACAGAAAGGGTACTGCTGCCCATGCAGGAGAAGCATCCAAGTCACTCTGCTGTTGTTTCTCAACACAGATTAATCCAGTGCAATTCCGTGAGCAAATTTTCTTGTGAAACTACACTGCTCAGTCCTGTTCACTAAGATAATGGTTCTCAATGTGTGGTGCAGGCATAGTCCAGAGACCCAGAAACCCTTTCAGTGGGGCCACAAAGTCAAACCATTCTCAAAATAACGCAAAGATGTTCTTTGCTTTTTTCGCTCTCATTCTCTGGACAAAACCACAGTGGAGTTTTGGTATAGCATCAAAGAATATTCAAAGAATACTCAATATTCATTTGTATGAAATGACTACTAAAATAATGAAATAAATTACCTGAGGCCAGATTTCCTTCACACACTTCAACCAAAATAACACAGTACTAAGAGAGGAAATGCAAAAGCAGATAAGAATCCAGCCAAGATTCTATTAAGTCAGACATTAAAGAGATTTACAAAAGCATGAAAAACCAATGTCACTCTTACCACTAAATTATTTTTTGTTTTGGGAAATACTGCTACCTTTTATAAACAATGCTATTTATATTACCTAATGGGTTTGTTATTATTAAAAATGTATATTTCTAATATTAATTGATTCTTGATACCTAACATAGTAAATACAGATAGAGATAAACCATACATGGAGACAAACCATACAATAAACTCAAGCTTTCAGAAGTCTTCAGTAATGTTTAACAGCATAAAGAGGTCCTTAGACCAAAAGCCTGAGAATCACTCCACTAACACAAACCCTTAAAACCTAGTTCTCAAGGACAGATGCCCATGTTCATGGATGGAAAGACATACCATGTTTACGGATGGGAAGACATGGTATTTTTACAATGCCAACAATCCCCAAATTAAGCTACAGATTCAATATAATCCCTATCAAAATTCACTTTTTTGGTAGATATTATTATTATTATTATTTTTTTTCTTTCAGAAATTGCTGAGCTGATCCTAAAATTCCTATGGAAATGCAAGGGACCCAGAAATTGCTGAGCTGATCCTAAAATTCCTATGGAAATGCAAGGGACCCAGAATAGCCAAAGCAATCTTGAGAAAGACTAAAACTGAACGACTCACACACTTCCTAATTTCACATCTTACTGCAAAGCTACAGTAATCAAACCAGCATGGTACTAGCATAGACCAGACATATAGATCAATCAATACAATAGAAACGAGAGTCCAGAAGAAATCTTTACATTTATAGACAACTGATTTTCCACAAAGGTGTCAAGATCAGTTGAGGGGAAAAGAACAATCTTGTCAACAAATGGTGCTGGGACAACTAAACGTCAACATGAAAATAATGAAGCTGGGCTCCTACCTCAACATACACAAAAATTAAGGCAAAATGAACCAAAGAAGTAAATGTAAAAGCTAAAACCATACGACTTGGAAGAAAACAGCAGTAAATCTTCATAAACTTGTATTAGGTAACGGTTTATTAATTATGACACTAAAAGCATAAACAGCAAGAAAAAAATACACTGGATTTCATCAAAATGAAAAACTTTTGCCCTTCAAATCACACTATCAAGAAAGTGAAAAGATAACCCAAAGAATGGGAAAAAACATTTGCAAATCATATATCCAATAAGGGACATACATCTAGAATATATAAACAATTCCCAAAACTCAACAATGAGACAAATAACCCAACTTAAAAATTGGCAAATGAGAGCTGGGTGCGGTGGCTCACGCCTGTAATCCCAGCACTTTCAGAGGCCAAGGCAGGCAGATTACTTGAGGTCAGGAGTTTAAGACCAGCCTCGTCAACATGGTGAGACCCAGTCTCTACTAAAAATACAAAAATTAGCCAGGCATGGTAGTGGGTACCTGTAATCCCAGCTACTTGGGAGGCTGAGGCAGGAGAATCGCTTGAACGTGGGAGGCGGAGGTTGCAGTGAGCCAAAATCACGCCACTGCACTCCAGCCTGGGCGGCAAAGCAAGGCTCTATCTCAAAAAAAAAAAAGGCAAATGATCCAAATGAACATTTTCCCAAAGAAGATATAAAAATGGCCAGCAAGCACACGAAAAGATCTTCCATATCATTCGTCATGAGGGAAATACAAATGAAAACACAAAATACCACTTTGAAATGAAATTAAATAAAATGAAGTAAATACAGAAAATTAAAACAAAAATACCACTTTGCATCCACTTGGATGACTATTATCAGAAAGATAGGTAATAGCAAGTGTGGCAAGTACATACAGAAACTACAATCTTCACACACCTGCTGGTACAAATGTAAAACAGAGCAGCCACTATGGGAAGAAGTCTGGCAGTTTCTCAGTATGTTAAACACAAAGTTACCATATGACCCAGTCATCCTACTCCTAGGGATATATCCCAGATAACTGAAAGCATGTATCTGCCTGGAAACCTGTATGTGAATTTTCAAAGCAACATTATTCGTAATAGCCAAAAAGTAGAAAGAACCCGAGTAATGAACCACTGGGTTAAGAGCCTCCCTTTGGTGCATGTGTCTGGCATAACTCATCTGATTTTCCAATAATAGCAAAAATCACCATTTCAGAACTTGATAATTTCTAAGAAAATCAAAATAAAGAAGCATTTCCCAAACAGCATGAAATTCTTTTTTGGTACGAAAGGGTAATGTGGAAACACAAATTACTTGTCTCTGAATCAGAAACCTGGAAAGAAAAAGAAAGAGTTTGGTAAGGATTTGGTAAGGATTATTCTAAGTGCTTTCTCCACATGTTACCAAATCAACTTCATTCTGTTAATGAGGTTCCATGCCTGTTTAGCAGAGCAGGAAACTAAGATCAGGGATAACTCAAGGTCACAAAGCTGGTAAGTTCAGTAAGGCCAAATCAATGCACACATAATTTCGCTATTCAACTATACATGCTTGGAGATCATTTAAGTGCTATAGGCAATTCACTCTATCAATCCCTGCGTGTGGGTGCATGTTCCACCCTAACACGACCTCAGAGAAGTGCACCTAGTTTCCCTAGCTCGTCTTCATTCCTTTTTCCCTTTTATGGTAATATTCACTGCACCAATGTACAGAGCATGATTTTAGCATGTAAAGATAAGCATCTTTTTTCTTACAATATGGTACTTAAATATAAGCCAAATACTTATCTTTTTATACAACAAAAACAGTGATTTGATTTAATGCCAGAATAAAACTGGTATTGGATCAATTGCATCAGTGATAACATTAAATATATTGTACTTTACACGGGGATCTTCAAGTATACGGATAATTTTTGCATTATGGGTTGACCTTAGAATAGACATTTCCCATGAGAGTGCACTGTATGGGAGCTAAACATAAAACCTCTCTCCTGAATCTAAAAACATTATTCTGAAGTCAAGAACTCCCTACTCACAACAGATTACTCCCTGTTCTACCTGCCATGTTCTGCACATTCTATTCCCTTTTCTTGGAACACAGGTGTCCCTGTGCCCTGTGTTATCTACAGCACACAGTGATACTGAGAACAAGACAGAAATACATATCCTACCAATGATATATTACAACTTACCTTGATGATCTTCCTTTTGTCAGAAACATTCAAATAGATGGAGTTTTACTACAGTGTTGTCTAAGTACTCCATTTCTTTATTTGTAAAGTTTGCTAAGTTATCTTCTAACTCTAATTGTCTATGATTAGGAGCAATGAGTTAAGGGATGGCACATGAGCAGAGATGGACAGCACAAGATGCTCCTAGACAGACATGGGTTCCAAGAATTCCAACATAATTAAGACCATTTTACAAAAATTAGTAATATTCAACTAGATAAGTAAACAGAAATTTACCTAAATAAGGAAAAGGGGCTGTTAAGAACTTTAGAGACTGCCTTAATTACGTACTATATAATCTCCTTGGGAATCAATTAGAAAAAGTCAAAATGTGTTACTTTCAATGTCCAAACATAATTTGTAGAAAACAGTTTACCACCCAGACTTTCATCCCTTTAAAGCTACATAAATTGATCAGGAAAAAAAAAAAAGATCACAGAAGCTAAATCAAATCATTAAAAGCACAGCACAATCATGGCTGGGCACAGTGGCTCACGCCTATAATTCCAGCACTTTGGGAGGCCAAGGCGGGTGGATCATCTGAAGTCAGGAGTTTGAGACAAGCCTTGCCAACATGATGAAACCCCGTCTCTCCTAAAAAATACAAAAGTTAACCATTAGCTGAGAATGGTGGCATACGCCTGTAATCTCAGCTAATGGGGAGGCCGAGGCAGGAGAATTGCTTGAACCTGGGAGGAAGAGGTTGCAGTGAGCCAAGATCGTGCCACCACATTCCAGCCTGGGCAAGAAGAGCAAAACTCCGTCTCAAAAATAAAAAATAAACATAATAAAAAGCATAGTCATAGCATTCTAGGATCAGAAAGAAGGAATTTTTTTTTTTTTTTTTTTTTTTTTTTTTTTTTTTTTTGAGGTAGGGTCTCACTTTTTCACCCATGCTGGAGTGCAGTGGCCCAATCTCAGTTCATTGCAGCCTCGGCCTTCTGGGTCCAAGTGATCCTCCTGCTTCAGCTCCCCAGGTAGCTGAAACTACAGAAGCATGCCACAAAGCCTGGCTAAAAAAGGATATATTTCCTTTTTGTTTCTGAGAAGGAGTCTCACTCTGTTGCCCAGGCTGGAGTGCAGTGGCACAATCTCGGCTCACTGCAACCCCTGCCTCCCAGGTTCAAGCAATTCTCCTGCCTCAGCCTCCTGAGTAGCTGGGACTACAGGCGCGCACCACCATGCTTGTCTAATTTTTGTATTTTTACAGAGATGGTGTTTCACCACACTGGCCAGGCTGGTCTCGAATTCCTGACCTTGTGATCCGCCCGCCTCAGCCTCCCAAAGTGCTGGGATTACAGGTGTGAGCCACCAGCGCCTGGTCTCTTTTTTTTTTTTTTTTTTCCAGGCTGGAGGGCAATGGCACAATCTCGGCTAACTGCAACCTCCGCCTCCTGGGTTCAAGCGATTCTCCTGCCTCAGTCTCACAAGTAGCTGGGATTACAGTGGGATTACAGGCTCCTGCCACCACGCCCAACTAATTTTTTGTATTGTTAGTAGAGACGGGGTTTCACCATGTTGGCTAGGCTGGTCTCAAACTCCTGACCTCGTGATCTGCCTGCCTCGGCCTCCCAAAGTGCTGGGATTAAAGTGAACCAATACGCCCAGCAAAAGGATATATTTCTTAATAGAAACTTTCATTATGATTTCCACATGTCCATATCTAAATAGAGAAGTGCAGAAAATAAAATAAAATAGGAATTATAGTTCCTCACTCATCTGCCTTGTGCTGTTGGTTGGATGATATGGATATCTCACAGCTGCCAGCACCACTCTGTAATATTTGAAATGCACATTCTTATCTTACAACAGAATAATTTGAGAGCACCTTAGGGCAGATTATTCTGTTCCTTCCATGTACCTTATACAGATCATATACTCAAGTGAATCTGTAAGCTTGAATAGTGGGAACATTTACAGAGCAACAGACTGCTGTTTCCAACAAAACTGTTATTTTAGTCTTTTGGTTTTTTCAAGATTCAGTGTCTCTATGATATTCTTTTCATTTCATATTCTTATAGTAAACATGTCACTCAAAGATACTGAGGGATAAAAGAAATGTGTCCAATCTCAGTAGAGTAGTTGTTTAATTATACATTTAAACTGGCACTCAGCACTGTAGTATTCCTAAGGAGATGTTGCCAATAAATTTCAAGATTAATTTTGTAAAATTTCCTTTATAAGTGTACATCAGTGCTTCTACTGAAAAAATCAGCAGTGAGAAAATGTGAGTTTTATTTATAGTCTGAGTTGGTTCTGCTCCTAAGAAGGACATAATCAGACACAAGATACAAAAACTTATTTCTTAGCAAGATCTGATTGGAAAAGTACCTACATGAGAAGACCATCCAACAATATACTTTCAAAATCTTTCCGCTTTTAAATTTAGAACATATCTACCAAGTCGACACACACAAAAAAGGAAAACAGTCCCCTCCACTGTTAAGGCCTATGACTGGGTCTACAACATTATCTTCTGGAGAGTACAATCTTTTGAAAAGACCATTTTAGCTAGGATTCTTACTAAAACAATACAAAACAACCACCAAAATTGGAGTTTAGATCATCTCATTCTCTGGCTAGGAGAGCATTTTACTCATTAAACCTTTGACAAACTCAAAAACCACCACTCTAATACTTGGTTATAAAGAAGTTTAAATAAAATACCTAAACCAAATGCACAGAACATTGTTTTGCACAAGCCCTGAGCTGCAGCAGTGCAAATCATGGCCCTCAGAGTACCACTTCTTGCTTTTATTCTGTGCTGTACCTTTTCCAGTAAAGAGCTTCTTAGGAAGGGTTTCCACATCTTTTCACACACTTTCACAAAGGGAAAAGCAAATGGAAAAGTTGACAACTACATTAGGAGTATCTTTTTAGGACACAAGCTTAGCTAATTCACACAGCTTCCTTGTCAAGTACTGGACTACCAGGAAGCACCATAACCAAAATCTGCAGTCGGAGCAGGGCACAGCTGCAGCATGTTCACTTCATTTAACCTCAAGTTGAAGCAGAAACATAAAATCTTTTTCTTTCTTTTTTTTTTTTTTGAGACAGAGTCTCACTCTGTTGCCCAGGCTGGAGTGCAATGGCGCCATCTCAGCTCAATGCAACCTCCACCTCCCAGGTTCAAGTGATTCTCCTGCCTCAGCCTCCCAAGTACCTAGGATTACAGGTGTGCACCACCATGCTCAGCTAATTTTTGTATTTTTAGTAGAGACAGGGTTTCACCATATTGGTCAGGCTAGTCTCAACCTCCTGATCTCAAGTGATCCGCCCACCTCGGCCTCAAAAAGTGCTGGAATTACCGGTATGAGCCACCGCGCCTGGCCTAAAACCTTTTTAATATAGATGTTAAATCACCTGGTTGAAAAGCTAGTTGCCTCTTTTGTCCAGTCTGTTTAGAATATATTCTAACCTCCATTTTTCTGTCCATCAGCATTTTATTCCATTAGAAATTACTTCTCATGTTGAGAATGTCAACCTGGACAAGCAAGATTCAACCTCACCTGGCAGGATGTGTGCTGGATGCCCAGGAAGCCTCTCCTGACTTGCTAGCGTCCCCTACTTCCACTCTTCCACATCCTTCAGACCCACCTGCTCACTGCTGCACTCCTGCTCACTTATGCCATCTCTCAGCCATGGACTGATCTCGCAGATGGCAAACAAAGTATACCCAGAGTCCATAGGAGGCAAAGGCAACTTCTTCATGTTTCACATGCAATCTTACCTTTTGGACAAGGGGCAGAACTGCCTGATTCAATCTTTTATAATTTACTTTTACCTTAAGGAATTGCATATATAAACTTATCTTACTGCACAGCTTTAATTCCATTTTGAATATGTATTTTCTTGAGATTATTGATAGTCTCCATAAAAATCTTTGCTTCCTCTCATTTACATCTGAAAACAAAACAAAACAAAATGCTGATGGACACATATAGTAGCATTGGTATACACCTGAACTGAGGAGAAGCCAGAATTGGCAGCACAGCACACAAGTGTCAGGAATGCACCTTGCAGAGTACATCACTTCACTCTGCTGGGTGGAAAAGGTCTCTCTCCACCTCACCCTTCCAACGGATCCTGCATTTCTTCAAGGAATACAGATCATATTCTATTGAGCTTTCCAATTCATAATCACAACACTACAGTTTTCAACTGAAAATACATAATACTTAAAGAATAAGATGGGGCAGTGGTGAGCAAACTCATTTTTTAGAGTGGCAAAATGTCAGAGCTGGGAAGCAGTTCGGAGCTGCTTTAATCCTGTGCTGCTCAAATAGGAAGGCACACTTGTTCCTAAGAATGAGTCAGAGAACCATACCAGAAGGTGCCCAACTCTTCTATGGGGAAAAAAGCACATTCCAATTTTTAGAACATACAATGTTGGATGTCTTGAAATGATACATAAATTGATTTAGTTAAAAAAAAAAAACTTGACACTCAACACCGACAGAAAACAAGCTGAGCCGCACTAATCTGAAAATCTGAAATCTGAAATCCTCCAAAATCTAAAACTTTTTGAGCACCAACATGACATCACAAGTGAAAAATTCTGATGTTTCTTCTCACCTACAAAAATAAAACATATTCCAAGAACAATGGTGCATAACTGTAGTCCTAGCTACTTAGGGAGCTGAGGCAAGAGGACTACTTGAGCTCAGGGGTTCAAAACCAATATGGGCAGCATAGCGAGACTCTGTGCCCTAAAAGATAAAATAGGCCGAGTGCGGTGGCTCACACCTGTAATCCCAGCACTATGGGAGGCCAAGAAAGGAAGATCACTTGAGCTCAGGAGTTTGAGACCAGCCTAGACAACACAGTGAAACTCTGTCTCTATAAAAAATAAAAAAATTAGTCAAGCATGGTGACATGTGCCTGTAGTCCCAGCCACTTGGGAGGCTAAGGCAAGAGGGTCACTTGAGCCCGGGGGGGCGGGGAGGGGGGCATTAAGCTGAGATCATGCCATTGCACTCCAGCCTGGGCAACAGAGAAAGACTCTGTCTCAAAATAAAATAAAGTAAAATAAAAAAATAAAATAAAATAAATACATAAAACACAGTGTACAGTGACCTTTTAATCACAACACAGCATCGTAGGTAGAGACTGAAAAGTCTGCTGCTGCTGTTACCTGATGGCTGATCCAGGTACTGTGGCGATGTTACTGGACTGGTTAGTTACCTGAGCACATCATTTCTTCACTGTATTAATGCTATGTCATGTTCTTTACTGCTGAGTACTCCCATGTGAGCAAGGATAAGAAGATGACTGCCACTTGGTAGCATATAAATTCAGAACCAGGCACGATGGTGACATTAAGCAACCAGACTGTCCACATGGGGGGATGGGATGGTGACATCTTTGCTTTCCGATGGTTTAATGTACAGACCTCATTTCATGCTAAATTATTTAAAACATTGTATAAAATTACCTTCAGGCTATGTGTATAAGGTGTATAAGAAACAATTCTGGCGGGGCGCGGTGGCTCAAGCCTGTAATCCCAGTACTTTGGGAGGCCGAGACGGGCGGATCACGAGGTCAGGAGATCGAGACCATCCTGGCTAATACGGTGAAACCCTGTCTCTACTTAAAAATACAAAAAACTAGCCGGGCGACGAGGCAGGCTCCTGTAGTCCCAGCTACTCGGGAGGCTGAGGCAGGAGAATGGCGTAAACCCGGGAGGCGGAGCTTGCAGTGAGCTGAGATCCGGCCACTGCACTCCAGCCTGGGTGGCAGAGCAAGACTCCGTCTCAAAAAAAAAAAAAAAAAAAGAAACAATTCTGTGTTTAGACTCCGATCCCATCCCCAAGATACCTCATCATGTATATGCAAATATTCCAAACTCCAAAAATAACTGAAATATAAAACACTTCTGGCCGCAAGCATTTCAAATAAGGGATACTCAACCTATAGTTATAAAAAGGTCTTCCTCAAGTTATTAACACAGCCCTGGAGGCATTACCTAAAGTCTTATTATCTGAACATGCAAATTATCTTCCTTAATAATTCAATGCCATTTAACAGTATCGTAAGTGGTGATAAAATACACCTTATTTAACATATGCATTAATGTGAAGTCTTCCTTTCTTGAATTTAATATTCCTAACAGATATGTATTTCTTAGCACTTCAGTGAAAGGGAAATATTCCGTAACAATTATAATAATCCCATATAGCTCTTGAAAATCACACCTCAGAAAGTCAAGACAAGGAGTCTAACTAGAGCAGACATAAGACACCTGACCAAAGTCAGGATCCTATCTTCATTAGTCTAGATCCCATTTACTCCTGTCTTTGCAATAATGCTTTTTTTTTCCGTTATGTTCTACCCTTCCCTGTCACTGTTTCAACAGCTTGTTCTGTCGCAAAAGAAAGTGAAGGTGGGGAGGGGAGGAGCTGAGGAACAGGGAAGGAGGGCAGAATCAATGGGACTGGATGTCCTCCTGGCCTCCTGCTGAGGAGGCAGCTCTCAACTGTTTCTATCTCCAACCTCCCAGAAAACGTTCCTTCTACAAGCACCAGCCTCCTGCTTGCTGCTGGACAGGGAGGGCCTCTCAGTACAGTGGAACAGACCAGTCTTTCCCTTGAAGCCCACTCTCCCCTCTTCTACTTCCTCACCTGCTTTCTCAGCCTCCTGGGAATGCTCTTCTGCACTAAGTAGGGCAAAAGCTCTTTTGCCCTGTGCAATCAGAAGAAATAGTAAATCAAATGGGCAATTATAAAGATGAATACATATTTAGCTATTTTATATGTCTTCATTCATGTGGGCCTTTTTCTGAGACCAGCCTATTAGATTAGCCTTTTTCTGAGACCAATTAGATATTCTTCCTTTCTCACATAAACCATATCCATAATGCATCAACAAAGATTTTCATTGAATTTTAAAGTACAGCTGAGAGACCGGAAAACACTCTGAATAGTACAATGCTTCTATGACCAAAGTTTTCAAATGAGTAACTGCTTTTACACTCGTTCAATGATCAATTTATATTAATTAAATCACACAGATGCATGAATGAGTACGATCGATGAACAAGTTTGGAAGCTGACTTGGCTTTGGTAAGCACACAACTCCACTGGTGGGAAGATGGAACAGCCCTGCTGAGGAGAAGCCAGTCCCAGTATGGTGCAACCCCCAGGTATGCACAGATCCACAGACAGTGCTGATCCTGGTGACAGGCCACGGTATGTGTGTAAAGGAGTCTACCTCCTTGTCTCCTTGAGTTATGCTCCTGTGCTCCCAGTTTCTCACGACTTCTGTTCACAACCGTATGCTCCACTGCAGCACAAAATTATCTACGCGAATGCCCAGTGAACATCTTATGATCCTACAGACTTCTTAAAACCAATTCCCCACTTCTCATTTAAAACAAATACAAACTGAAAACCAATCTGTCTTACTGAAGGACATACCATTGACTCAGGTGCCCAAGGCAGAAACCTGCAAACACAGCCTTAACTTCTCAAGTAAGTTTCTATCCCCATCATGAAACTGTTCAGAAAACCACCATCTGAACTGAATTACCACCCAGTTTCTTAAACCCTTCCTCCCACCTCCCCGAACTCCAGATTCTTCCAGAGACTGCCCTCCCTAAAGCGAGGGACTCGCAATTGAAACCTTCTGACAGGTTGCACCATGATAAAGTGAAAAGAACCACAGCTACTGAGATGCTCTCCCCACCCTCCCACAAAGCCTGGGTTGGTTATTCTATGTACTCCTGCACACCTTTACACCTGGGAATACAGCATATCAAATTACCATCCTCACTCAAAACACAAAAGTTCTATCACTGGGAGGTCAGAAATATGTCTACCCTGTTCACTGCTGTATCCCTAACACAGTACCTAAACGAGTAAAATCTCAGTAAATACCTTAATAATTTATTACCTTGTGGCAACAAACGTGGGAAAAATTAACTAGCATTTAAAATATAAAGCCCAGAAAATGGGATGAGTCCAAAGAACGGCCACTGCTGGTGCACATTCCAAACGGTATAACAAGGAAAAAGGCAGTACTCACAGCTGAGGGCAAAATTACTTTGAGTTAATTTTCACTTTATTTTATTCTCTAGACTTTGTATATGCATACATGCAGGTCCATTTAAGTGTGCACTTGGGATCTAAACATACAAAAGAGTTAAATACAAAGTGATGACATTAAAATTTTTAATTTTATTATCAAAACAACAAATCACTAAAAAAGTTCCCAAGTGGCAAACACATACTAAAACAATTATTTGTATTGGACATGAGACTATAAAATATATCTATTTGGTCTTCCTCCCATTTCATGGCATACAATTCCTAAATTCCCTGCAATCTCCACAGTAATAAATGTCTTTTTGTGCCCTAATGATATGACTGGGCTGGTAGTCCTAAGGCAGTTTCAGGATGGGAACTAGTCACCAGAAAGACCCAGCCAGAATTAGACGGTTGGGACTTTCAGCCCATTCCCAATCTCCAGGTAGGGGAAACTGGCAGAAGGTTAAGTTGATCATCAATGGCCAATGATTTAAGCAATCATGCCTATGTAATGGAGTTTCCATAAAAACCCTAGGCTGGGCGTGGTGGCTCACGCCTGTAATCCTAGCACTTTGGGAGGCCGAGGCAGGAGCATCACCTGAGGTTAGAAGTTCAAGACCAGCCTGGCCAACATGGTGAAACCCCATCTCCACTAAAAATACAAAAATCAGCCGGGCGTGGTGGCAGGCACCTGTAATCCCAGCTACTCGGGAGGCTGAGGCAGGAGAATCACTTGAACCTGGGAGGCAGAGGTTGCAGTGAGACTGAGCCGAGATCATGCCACTGCACTTCAGCCTGGGTGACAGAGCAAGACTCCATTCCCAAAAAAAAGAACTAGGTTTGTGGAGCTTCCAGATAGCTCAACACGTGGAGCTTGTTAAAGGGTGGCAGCCCAAAGAGGGCATGGGAGCCCCTTGCTCTTTCCCCACACCTTGTCCTACACATCTCGTCATCTGTATCCTTTGTACTATCCTTCAAAACAAACCAGGAAACACGTTTTCCTTACTTCTGTGAATCAGTCAAGCAAAGTAATGGAACCCAAAGAGGGGCCATGGGGATCCTGAAGTATAACTGGTTCCTCAGAAGCATGGGTGAACAACCTGTGGCGTGGGAGTGGCATCAGAAGGGGCAGTCTTGTAGGACTGAGCCCCCATCCTGTGGGACCTGATACTATCTCCAGTAGAGGGCTGAGATCAAAGGGGAGGGTGCCCCGCTGGTGCCTGCTGTAGAACTGATTGGTTGCTGGTGGGGAGAAATCCCCGCGCGCTTCTTGGTGACCACCGGTCACAGAATTCTTCTGGGTTGATTGTTGTGATGTGAGAGCAGAGGAAAAACTGTTTTTTCTTCAGGAGGGAAAGGTCAAAAAATCCTTTTCAAAATCTACTGAAAGCTATGATACAGAATTCAGAAGTTCCAGGACTCCGCCAAGTTCATCTACAAACAAGAAAAGGAAACGTCAAGGAGTGCAGGCTGCAGCACGGCGACAGGGGGCGGGGGGGGGGGGGCGTCCCCTGCCAGGTGGTGAGGGCCCTACCTCTCCTCCTTCGGGGGACACCCGAAGCAGATACCACAGTGCCTGGCACATAGCGTGTGTTACACACCAGAGCCAAATGGCAGGCCTGGGAGCTATGAAATTCCAAGTTGCGGCCAGTGGCGGTGGTGGCTCACACCTGTAATCCCAGCACTTTGGGAGGCCGAGGTGGGTGGGATTGCGAGGTCAGGAGATCAAGACCATCCCGGCTAACACAGTGAAACCCCGTCTCTACTAAAAATACAAAAAATTAGCCAGACATGGTGGCGGGCGCCTGTAGTCCCAGCTACTCGAGAGGCTGAGGCAGGAGAATGGCGTGAACCCGGGAGGCGGAGCTTGCAGTGAGCTGAGATTGTGCCACTGCGCTCCAGCCTGGGCGATAGAGCAAGACTCTGTCTCAAAAAGAAGAAAACATAAATACATAAATTCCAAGTTGCTCAGAGAGTCAAAGTCACTGATTCCAAGCACAGAATCCAACAACAATCTTCAAATATTAGGCATTCCACCTGCAGATGAGAACTGTTTCCCAGACAATATAAACTGTTTAATATTAACATATAATGAATGTCCCCTAAAATTGTTACTTACAAAAGTGATACTGTTTTATAAAAAAGAGACCAGGTGCAGTGGCGCATGCCTGTAATCCCAGAACCGTGGGAGGCCGAGGCAGGTGGATCACCTGAGGTCAGGAGTTCGAGACCAGCCTGGCCAACATGGTGAAACCTCATCTCTACTAAAAGTACAAAAATTAGCCAGGCATGGTGGTGGGATCCTGTAATCCCAGCTACTTGGGAGGCTGAGGCTGGAGAATCACTTGAACCCAGGAAGCGGAGGCTGCAGTGAGCTGAGATTGCGCCACTGCACTTCAGCCTGGGTAACAAGAACAAAACTCCGTCTCAAAAAAAAAAAAAAAAAAAAAGAATTTAAGTTCCAAGATTTTGTTTTTAATTTTACTTTGGTTTACTATTCCAAATGACAATTACCTAAGACATAGCAGTACCATCTCCATTCTATAAATAAACTGTATTACAACTATAGGCCAGTTATGGTTATATGCCTACTTCAATAGACAATGTGACTGAGAAAAGAAAATAGCTCAGAGTAGTTGAGCCATGAGAGGTATGCAGGCCCAGAGAGCCATGAGTGAGGGACCTTCTGTCATGCCTCCCGCCCCAGATCCATGTGGGGCACAATTGTGTAAAGTCATTTTATTCCTGACTGGCTGCCTTACCCTTATCTTCATGTTCCTGAACTCTATGACAACAATGAACAATGTATAGCCAATCAATAGCTTGTGTTATTTTGATGTACGTTTTTTGTAAACAACTCAGAAACTGCCTTTTTTCCCTTTAAAAATTTACTTCCAACTTCTGCTAATGGGGTGTATACTCAGAGCAACCTGAATTCACACACCTGGGCTGCAATCCCCAGGCTCGGTCCAAATCAACTGTACTTATATTAATTTTGCCTCAGCTTCTTCCTTCCAGGCTGACATACCTGATGTAGACAGCAGGATTCAGAATGTCTCCCCTCAATCAACTGGTTTTTCTGAGCGCGGCGCTGGGAACCAGTGTGACACTCTCCACTTCAGAGGTCTCCTGAAACTGGAACTCCCACTCTTTGGCTGAATATCTAGACTTTACTTGGACTGTTTTTCAAACTCCCTCTTTCCTTTAAGAGTTAGGGCTTTGCTGTCTTTGGACAAGAGATTTGGGTAAAGACGCCCGCAGAAAACCGCTTTCTTTCTGCCTCTGCCTCAGGGCCAGGATTTCAAGTCAAGGTTTTTCCACCTCTGCCTCACGGCAGAGGTTTGGGAGGAAGGACTGGCAGATACTGGTGGTTACATTTTACAGAGCATGCTTTTAAGATTGCAGCTGTTTTCTGTAATTTGAAAATATGGACTTAGCCTTTCATTTGTGACCAACTCCTGTTAGTTCCCAAATGAAAAGTGCACAACCTTTTTGCTCCTGCAGACAGGTATGAGGGTCTGCTCCCACGTACCTTGCTTGAGTACTCCCCTGTCACCTGGCAGTTAGGGACAGTCCAAGACACATCGCACTTAGACCCTAAACACATTCCCAGCCTTTTGTCACTTTTCAAAAGTTAGTAAATTATACAAAATTGGACTTCACAATCTGAGCACTCTTTGTAGAAATATCAGCTGGATATATGTGCACTTATGGGGCACTCTCTTATAGATATTTAGAAAGTGGAGCCACCTAACACAGGACAGTTGTAAGCAGCAGTAGCCAAAATGAGGATCCTTTGAAGTGTCTAAAATAATTAATTTGTGTACCTAATTGGGGCAAAAGTTGGCTTTAGAACCAGAGAAACTAAATGGGAAACCTACTTTATGTTTCTGCTGAAATGTGATAATAAGATTTGAAAAGATTCTTTTTCAGAGTTCTATGGTCAGAAGTGTAAAAAGCTGATACTTTGGCTATTGTTTTTTTGGAAGGAAGAAAAAATGTCTTTCTGCTTTTTCCTCTTTTGGATCCTGCTTCTGGGAATTCTTTTCAGTCAACTGAAACTCATCTTAAAATGTGTTTGATCCGTGTTTGATTCCTATCTTGTTGGTATGATTTTTGCAGAGGAAAATACAAAACTTCATTTGCCTTTCAGAAAGCTTAAGATCTCCCTAAAATGCTCCTCTAAGACTTGTTCTCCGGTTTCCTTCCCCACACTTCTACTCCTTCCCCCTTCTGCTATATTTGATACGTGATGAAATCTAGAGGAGACTTCTTACGAGTCCGAGACCACCTTAGGAACTCAGAAAGAGGCAACACTCACACCCTTTGGCAGGGGGGCTTCTGTTTTCGTTACAGAGTCTGAAGAGTTGTGAGTAGTTTCCTCTCAGGTCTAAAGCTCTGCTCCCTTTTGCATTGTCCAATTTTGTTGGTTTCTGGGGGCTTTAGGGATTACTTTACACCGTGAGAGAGCGCCTGACTTGTGTGTGTGCGATGGTGGAGAGCTCACCGGTGAAAGCTGCAGTTTGGGAAGTAGCTGAGTGAACAGTTGTTACTGCAGGATGGCTACTCTTTACACATTTAGACAGATGCAGTTTGAACAGTTGGAGGTTATGAGTGCTCACCACCAAGTGATAAGATTCCCACATGGGATGGGCTTGTCACAGTGGGCTGACTGGGCCACTCACCAGCCTCGAGGGAATGTCCTTGCAGTGAGAAGCACTGTGGAAGCTCTGCGTGGCACGTGTTAAGGCGTTTCCCTCCTTTGGGGGACCCAAGGTTCAGTGTATTAATAAAAGTGGAATCCTTGATTTTTAAAGATCTAGATCAAGGGTGTCCAATCTTTGGCTTCCCTGGGCCACAGTGATCTTGGGCCACACATAAAATACACTAACGCTAACGATAGCTGATGAGATGCTTCTTAAAAACAGAGAGAGAGAGAGAGAGAGAGAGGGAGAGAGAGAGAGAGAGAGAGGAGAGAGAGAGAGAGAGGAGAGGGAGGGAGAGAGAGAGAGAGAGAGAGAGAGAGGAGGGGGGGAGAGAGAGAGAGAGAGAAGAAAAGAAAAAGAAAAAAAATCAGAAAAAAAAAATCTCATAATGTTTTAAGAACATTTACGAACATGTGTTGGGCCACATTCAAAGTCATCTTAGGCCGAGGGTAGGACAGGCTTGATCTAGATGCTCTGCCTTTCATCTGCTTTTCAAATTTAAGTATTAGGCCCTAGAAACTGCAAATGTTTTTTTTCCACTCATTAAAGTAAGTAATCTAATCAAGAAACATCTAGGTTGGAAGACCACCTATCTAACCAGACTGCTCTCCAATACATGACTTTCTATTGCCAAGTGCACTGGCTCACACCTGTAATCTCAGCACTTTGGGAGGCTGAGGCAGGCAGATCCCCTGAGCTCAAGAGGTCAAAACCAGCCTGGGCAACACGGAGAAATCTCGTCTTGACAAAAAAAGAAAAAATTAGCGGGGCATGGTGGTGCACGCCTGTGGTCCCAGCTATCGGGAAGCGAAGGTGGAAGGATCACTTGAGCCTGGGAGGCAGAGGTTGCAGAGGTCACTGCACTCCAACCTGAATGACAGTGAGACCCCGTAAAACACAAAAACACCAAATATGACTTTCTGACATTTAGCTAGCTATCCTGAACCTCTGTATAAAAGAAACTGACATCTCTAAGGGCATCTCCCTTCCTGTACTCAAGCCACTGTAAATTTTTACAATGAAAAAAACATTGGCTTAAGGTTCACAGAGCAAACCTTACCTTTGTTTAATGTTTTTCCCTGGCAATTCCTGACTATCCCTTTTTGATTCAACAAATAATAGTGTTTAGATCTAAGTTCTCTGCCTTTGGGATGTAAGTTTTCACCTGAGAGTCATGTCTTCGGAAGTGAAAATTTAGGGTTGCCTAGCGATCTGAGTTGTTTAGGGTAATGGAACAGATAATTAAGAGACTGATAGTCTAAAGGGGGGAAATTATTTTCACTAGCAAATGAAAAATCTTATAACACTATAAGATCTGCTTCTGTTAGTGCATCTGCATGTCTTTACTTTTATGCATCATGTATATATAATATTTCACTACCAAAGTATATGAAAGACCTCTAATTAACCAGCTTAAAGAAAACACAAGTGCTTAAATCAAATATTTTATCAGACAAATAGAAACTCAAAAGTCTTTTAGTTCATGACTTGGGTAAATCTTTGGTAAATAAAGATTAGTTTGTTGGTTTAATGAAAGGAGCTGTGTCTTCTCATCATCATTCATTTAACTCTAGGGTTTCACAGGCTGTAGAAATGATTAACAAAGAAATAACTTGAGATGATGGCTAGCTTTGTTTAATGAACTATTCAAGCAGAATAACTGTTAAGAATGAATAAATTAGGGCCGGGTGCAGTGGCTCACACTTGTAATCCCATCACTTTGGGAGGCAGAGGCAGGTGAATCACTTGAGGTCAGGAATTCAAGACCAGCCAGGCCACTACAGTGAAACCCCGTCTCTACTAAAAATACAAAAATTAGCTGGGCATGGCGGCACACGCCTGTAGTCCCAGCTACCCGGGAGGCTGAGGTGGGAGGATCACTTGAACCCAGGAGGCAGACGCTGCAGTGAGCTGAGATCAAGCCACTGCACTCTAGCCTGGGTGACAGAGTAAGGCTGCGTCTCAAAAATAAATAAATAAATAAATAAATAAATAAATAAATAAATAAATTAGATGAATGTAAATGAGATATTTATAAACAAACTTTTCACAGTTTCACAAACCTTTTTCAAAAATTTAATCTTAAAGCCATGTTATGTTAATTAACAGATAATCATAAAATACCTATGTCATTTATAGGATACAGAAAAGTTAAATATATTTAGGTCTGTTATAAACAAAAATTGAGGAAATACTAAGAAACTGTTTTCATGTGGTATAAAACAGTTCAAAATTACTTCCTGGGTTTTTCACTGGAAATTCGAGTGAGAGTTAAAATTGTAGTTAATATACGTAATTAAAACTATTAGGTGTAAGAAACAATTTTATGGCCGGGTGCGGTGGCTCAAGCCTGTAATCCCAGCACTTTGGGAGGCCGAGACGGGCGGATCATGAGGTCAGGAGATCGAGACCATCCTGGCTAACACGGTGAAACCCCGTCTCTACTAAAAATACAAAAAACTAGCCAGGCGAGGTGGCGGGCGCCTGTAGTCCCAGCTACTCGGGTGGCTGAGGCAGGAGAATGGCGTGAACCCGGAAGGCGGAGCTTGCAGTGAGCTGAGATCCGGCCACTGCGCTCCAGCCTGGGCGACAGAGCGAGACTCCGTCTCAAAAAAAAAGAAAGAAAGAATTTTATATACAGAGCATATTTTAAAAGATGTAAGGAGAGTTGAAAAGAGAAAGTAATTGTTTTTCCCTTTTACACAAGAGATTTTTGCATGGTCAAAATGATAAGGGGGAAAGGAAATTAAGTTTTTCTCTTAAGGTAAAATGCCAGTATAAAAAAGAAAGGTAGGTTGCAGTGAGCTGAGACTGTGCCACTGTACTCCAGCCTGGACTACAGAGGGAGACTCAGCCAAAAGAAAAAAAAAAAAAATTCACATCGGGCGTGGTAGCTCACACCTGTAATCCCAGCACTTTGGGAGGCCAAGGTGGGTGGATCACGAGGTCAGGAGTTCAAGACCAGCCTGACCAACATGGTGAAACCCTGTCTCTACTAAAAATACAAAAATTAGCTGGGCATGGTAGCATGTGTCTGTAATCCCAGCTACTCAGGAGGCTGAGGCAAAAGAACTGCTTGAACCGGGACCCTGAAGGCAGACGTTGCAGTGAGCCGAGATCATGCCACTGCCCTCTCCAGCCTGGGCTACAGAGGTAGACTCGCTGCCCCCCCGCAAAAAAAAAAAAAAGAGGTAAAGGTCAAAACCGGCTTAAGCAAGTTGTAGAACATTTGTGGAAGATTAGTCTTGTGAAAAAAATATTGTGTATAATCAAGCTGGCTAAATTAGGAGAGAATTATTTAATTTTGCTAAAATTGAACATTAATATACAACATACACTAATACAGGGCCAGAGACTGGGTCCCTGTGTCAGAACAGCAGATTTTTCCTGGAGCACTGGTCTGCTCTTTAATAAAAAATTTTAAGTTGTCGTAAAAAGTTTATGGAAATTTTATCTCGCATGTTCCAAGCTGATGGAGATTTGATGGACAGTTTTATTAAAATAGCTTTATATTTAGGAGGCTGAGATGGAAGGATCACTCGAGCCCAGGAGTTTAAGGCTGCAGTGAGCTATGATCACACCACTACACTCCAGCCTGGGCAACAGAGCAGACCCTGTCTCCAGAAAAAAAATAAATAAAGGCTCTAGCACTGATAATATACTGATGCAAAGGTAAAATTTATTTTTGTCTTTTGAACAAGATGTTCATATAATGTTAATGATGATAACAAGACTTTTGTTCACCTTTTGAATAAGCTGCAAAACAAGAAAAAGATTCTATTGATCTCATGCTCTTTGTCAGGTCTTTTGATTGTTTAGAAAACTGAGTATCAAAAAAGAGTAAAGGTTTTTGCATTTTTGGCCGGGTGCGGTGGCTCACACCTGTAATCCCAGCACTCTGGGAGGCCAAGGCGGGCGGGGGCGGGGGGATCACGAGGTCAGGCGATCGAGACCATCCTGGCTAACACGGTGAAACCCCACCTCTACTAAAAATACAAAAAATTAGCCGGGTGTGGTGGCGGGCACCTGTAGTCCCAGCTACTTAGGAGGCTGAGGCAGGAGAATGGCGTGAACCCGGGAGGCGGAGGTTGCAGTGAGTGGAGATAGCACTACTGCATTCCAGCCTGGGCGACAGAGTGAGACTCCGCCTCAAAAAGAAAAAAAAAGGTTTTTGCTTTCTGAAATCTTTCAATTATCTGGCTAAATAACTAGTATTTTACAGCAACCTGTGATCCTATTTTGAACAAGAATTTTAAACCTTTAATGTTTTACATATTTCCCAAAACCAACTTTCAAATTCTAAAATTAAGTCTTTTCCAAAAGGAACCCCCTGGAAGTCCAAGAGAGACCTATTAGGCTTAATTCGTATGTTAAAATTGTATGTGAAGCTTTGTCAAATAAGAAATGGTGTTTAACTTTGGGTTATATTTGTGTGCATGTTATTAATATGTGTTCCAAAATTACATGAGATTTCTGAAACCCTGATATGTCTCGATATGTCAGACATAATTATGGTTAATTATGTTAAATTGTTGTATGCCACAAAAATAACGAAATTTCTTGTAAATTGTGTCTTTAACTGTAGCTACTCTAAGTCTTTTGGCATCCACAGACAACTATTGTTCTACTTTGACTCCTCTCAAAAAGCAGTTTACACTTGGCTACGGTCAAAATTTTGCTTTTTCTTCAAGCGAATTCATGGGAAATAATTCTTTTTTTTTTTAAGAGACAAGGTCTGGACTGGTCGCGGTGGCTCACGCCTGTAATCCCATCATTTTGGGAGGCCAAAGCAGGCAGATCACCTAAGGTCGGGAGTTCGAGACCAGCCTGACCAACACGGAGAAACCCCATTTCTACTAAAAATACAAAATTAGCCAGGCGTGGTGGCGCATGCCTGTAATCCCAGATACTTGGGAGGCCGCAGCAGGAGAATCACTTGAACCTGGGAGGTAGAGGTTGCGGTGAGCTGAGATCATGCCATGGCACTCCAGCCTGGGCAACAAGAGTGAAACTCTGCCTCAAAAAAAATAAAGAAAGAAAGAGACAAGGTCTCGCTGTGCTGTGCAGGCTAGAGTGCAGGCACCTTCTAACTCACTACAACCTCCAACTCCTGCACTTCAGTGGTCCTCCCACCTCAGCCCCACTGGAAGCACACGCCACCACACCTGGCTATTTTTTCAATTTTTTGTAGAGATGGGTGTCTTGCTATGTTGGCCAGGCTGGTCTTGAACTCAAGGCCTCAAGCAATCCTCCCTTCTTGGCCTCCTAAAGTGCTGAGATTATAGCCATGAGCCACTATGCCTGGTGGTAAGTACTCTTGAATATAAGTTCCTGATAATTTTGGAGATCATATCATTGGACTAAGTAAAAATTTTCAGAACTCTAATAAAACTGTTGGGTTCATGAAGACTGCTAACTCTGTATATCAAGCAGAATAAAACTTTACATGGGACTGAAATTACAGATGACTGAAATCATTTTTACGACATTTTGTTTGAAACATTGCTGATTTTTTTCTTTTCATGTTTTGTTTTCCCAAGTCAAGGAAGCTTTTTCTCTCATTTATAGCTTGTAGCAAATGGGTAAAACATAACTTTACGAGCAAAACTGAAACATTTGCCTTTCTACCTGATTTCTCCAAAACGAGTAAACTAGTCGTGAGTATCCTTATTTTATGACAGTCTAATTATATGCGTTTTAAGCTCAATAAAAACCGGTTTATTGTAACAGGACACAATTGAAGACACTGGCTATTCTACCGACGCTCTTGACTTGGAACCGTGTATTTTGAAGTATAAGCAGACTGGTTTAAAGAACTGAGGCTGACTATGTAGAGCCAATAAAAAGCCTGTTGGAAAGACTAGCCTGGTACCTTGTTTACACGGCTCCTTTACAAGGTTCCTGATGTATAGCAAGTAAAAGAATCTTACTTTCTGACATGCCCAGGAACCTCAAGATATTTTGTGACCTCAAGAAGAGAGGAAGTCACCCAATTCATGTAAGTATTACCAGCATAGTCCTTGGCTTGGCTTCCTAGCCTTGAGGGTTTATAGTTGAATCCAAAATTCCTTATGAAAGTTCCAGCAAAGATAACTTAAAGAAACTATATGGCCAATCATTATTCTTGTTGTATTTTACGCAAATAATCAGCTCAAGCACAACACTAAAACTTATTTTGCAAGTAAGCTGGTCCTCCTAAGATTTATATCTTTGGTAAAAATGGTGACTAGAGAGAGGAAAAATTATGCTTCCCAAGAAAACTACAGTACCCATGTTATTAGATTCCAGCCTTGACCACTGTGTGTGTGTGTTTGAGTTTTTATTGTTTTCCTACAATTTGGACTGAATCCCCAATGTAATATGATTTTTACTATGTATCTTATTGTTTTACCTCTAAGAAAACCAAAAGCATGAAATTCAAAGACTACAGAAGATTTAACAAGCAATGATAGTTACACAAATCAGTGACTTGACTGAGGACTAAGAATGAACCTTCCCAGCACCGTCATACATCATTCCATCATAAAAATCCACTTGTAACTGCTGCTAATCAGAATGTGTATACATACACACACACACACACACACACATATATACATATACATATACACATATACATATACATATACATATATTCAGAGCAACTTGGTCTATGCTCCTGGGTTGCAATCATCAAGCTTTGCCCAAATAAACTCTTTACTCAGCTTCTTCATTTTAGTTCAACACTAACATCACAAAGAAAGTTTCAGACAGGCCAGGGATGATGGCACAGGCCTGTTAATTCCAGTGCTTTTGAAGACCAAGGCAAGAGGATTGCTTGAGCCCAGGAGTTTGAGACCAGCCTGTGCAACAAGACAAAAACCCATCTCTACAAAAAAAATACAAAAATTAGCCAGGTGTGGTGGCACATGCCTATAGTCCCAGCTACTCGGGAGGCTGAGGAGGGAGGACCGCTTGAGACTGGGAGGTCAACGCCGCAATAAGCCAAGATCACGCCACTGCACTCCAGCCTGGGCAACAGAGTGAGACTGTCTCAAAAAAAAAAAAGAAAAAAAAGTTTCAGGCAAACTATAAGAATCAGCCACTGAAAATTGCCATCGGTTCCAATGATTCTGAATTACTGTTCAGAAAGGTAGTTAACTTTTCTCAATCTTGTAGCGTAAGACATCTCTAGCTTCAAAGATAACCACGATGAAAATTACTGGGGCCGGGCGCGGTGGCTCAAGCCTGTAATCCCAGCACTTTGGGAGGCCGAGACGGGTGGATCACGAGGTCAGGAGATCGAGACCATCCTGGCTAACACGGTGAAACCCCGTCTCTAAAAAAATACAAAAACTAGCCGGGCGAAGTGGCGGGCGCCTGTGGTCCCAGCTACTCGGGAGGCTGAGGCAGGAGAATGGCGTAAACCCGGGAGGCGGAGCTTGCAGTGAGCTGAGATCCGGTCACTGCACTCCAGCCCCGGCGACAGAGTGAGACTCTGCCTCAAAAAAAAAAAAAAAAAAAAAAAAAAAAAAAAAAAAAAAGAAAATTACTGTTAATACTTTCTGTTTAACAGTAATTATTAAACTATTAAATATTTAAACAATTAAGTTATTAAACTATTAAATACAGGGCCTGTATCTCTGATGCTGAACTATGATGTGTGGCTTAAGCCCCCAAATATATCATGTTATTTGGATCCAAAGTGCTGCACAGAACGCTGACCCTTTCTAAGAGTTGGGTATTACTTGCAACAGGCTTATAAGCAAGAAGCTAGAAAGATCCCATTTTCTGTTCTTCCTGTATTGGATGATGTAAAGCAAACTGTCACCAAGACTCAGTTTCCCAAACAGTAAAACAAGTGTTCTGTCTGAAGAATAAATGGGGGAAAAAAGGGGGGGGTTTAATCCTCTGAACCACAAGTCCAATACATTGTTGAGGGTGGGAGTTGTTGCAATCTGCAGTAGTTTCTTAGAGTGTAAGAAAGCTATGTGAAAGATCCTGACACACACCACAGTTGCCTGAGGACAGTAAACCAAAGGCCAGGAGAGTTCACAGCAAGTCACATTATCTCTAGTGTGAGTTCCTCTACACAAAGGTGACAGGTATGGACACAGGTGTTGAAGTTGGATCCGAGCCTGCACACAGACTCCTGTGTTAACAGCGTGGACGTTAAAATGAACAACTCTCTCTGAATGCTTTAGGAAGAAAACCATTTAATTTACATGAGTTTGTCTTAGACTATTTCTCAAAGATGAACTGTAAGCTGCAGTCTGATTACATGATACAAACTGGAGCTTGTTAACTAGAATGTCAATTAGCACCTCCCTATTTGGATTAAGGATTTAATGGATTATCTAAAATGACAAAACACTTAATTTTCCTGGAGTAAATATATTTCAATCTTTTAAAAAGCACAGTCTAATAACTGCTTTAAAAATCTACCTCAAAAAGTTAAAACACTTACTTAAATTATCTAACATATATATCTAACATAACAATGCTTTCACCAATTTCTTTTGATATACTACAGTGCAGGGTATGCCTTAATAGCGACCACAGTGAACTCTGCAATTACAGCGCAAAGGGATGCTGGACTTAGAGAGGAGACTCGTTACAGTCCTACTTCTGTCACCAACTAGCCAGCTGTATTTCTAATTAATTTTTACCTCATGGGCTTCAGTTTCTGAGTCTGTAGAGATCTAAAATCCTAAGACTGCAACTGCAGTATTACACTGTTTTTCTGACAGTTATTTTCACAAACCAGTTACAAAATCTCAGTTGACAAAGTAACGTCGAACAAAACTCAAAGTCTTAGAATATAAACGTCCTACTTCAAAGTACTATTTAATTCACACCTAACATATGAATTAAGAATTAATCAGGCCAGGCACAGTGGCTCAGGCCTGTAATCCCAGCACTTTAGGAGGCCAAGGCAGGCAGATCACTTGGGGCCAGGAGTTGGAGACCAGCCTGGCCAATACGGAGAAACCCTGTCTCTACTAAAACTATAAAAATAAGCTGGGCATGGTGGTGTGCCTGTAGTCCTGGCTACTCTGGAGGTTGAAGCACGAGAATCACTTTAACCCAGGAGGTGACGACTGCAGTAAGCCCAGATACAGCCACTGCACTTCAGCCTGGGGGAGAGAGTGAGACTCTGTTTCAAAAAAAAAAAGAATTAAAAAGAATTAAAGGTTCCTTCAGTCTTGTAATTCCAGACTGATAACAATGGAACCAATAAAAAGAAAATATTCCATGCAACGGGGTTAAGGCTGATAAATGTTAAGTTCACTATTATTATTAAACATTTCATAAATATATGCTTTACAATGAATTTACCTAACCACACGTCCCAACATCAAATTGAAAACTGGAAGTTGGCTGGGCGCGGTGGCTCAAGCCTGTAATCCCAGCACTTTGGGAGGCCGAGACGGGTGGATCACGAGGTCAGGAGATCGAGACCATCCTGGCTAACATGGTGAAACCCCGTCTCTACTAAAAATACAAAAAGCTTAGCCAGGCGAGGTGGCGGCGCCTGTAGTCCCGGCTACTTCGGAGGCTGAGGCAGGAGAATGGCGTAAACCCAGGAGGCGGAGTTTGCAGTGAGCTGAGGTCCCGCCACTGCACCACTGCACTCCAGCCCGGGCGACAGAGCAAGACTCCCGCTCAAAAAAAAAAAAAAAAAAAAGAAAAGAAAACTGGAAGTTAAGGGTCAGGCACGGTGGCTCACGCCTGGAATCTCAGCACTTTGGGAGGCCAAGGCAGGTGGATCACCTGAGGACGGGAGTTCGAGACCAGCCTGACCAACATGGAGAAACCCTGTCTCTACTAAGAATACAAAACTAGGATAGCCCAGCAGCGGCGGCGGTGGCGGCTGCGGAGCGACCGCGCTGCAGGCCGGCAGGGCACGGCAAGATGGAGGTGACGGGAGCGTTGGCACCCACGGTGACCGTTTTCATCAGCAGCTCCCTCAACACCTTCCGCTCAGAGAAGCGGTACAGCCGCAGCCTCACCATCGCTGAGTTCAAGTGTAAACTGGAGTTGCTGGTGGGCAGCCCTGCTTCCTGCATGGAACTGGAGCTGTATGGAGTTGATGACAAGTTCTACAGCAAGCTGGATCAAGAGGATGCGCTGCTGGGCTCCTACCCTGTAGATGACGGCTCCCGCATCCACCTCATTGACCACAGCGGCGCCCGCCTTGGTGAGATGAGGACGTGTCCCGGGTGGAGTACACGATCTCACAAGAAGCCTGCGACCAGAGGCAAGACACGGTCCGCTTCGGTCCGCTTCTTCCTGAAGCGCAGCAAGCTTGGCCGCTACAACGAGGAGGAGCGGGCTCAGCAGGAGGCCAAGGCCACCCAGCGCCTCGCCAAGGAGAAGGCCGAGGCCAGCTCCATCCCCGTGGGCTGCCGCTGTGAGGTGCGGGTGGCGGGGCACTCCCCCCGCTGGGGTACCGTCATGTCTGTAGGTCTCACAGATTTCAAGCCTGGTTACTGGACTGGTGTCCGCTATGATGAGCCACGGGGAAAAAACGATGGCAGCGTGAATGGGAAACGCTACTTCGAACGCCAGGCCAAATATGGCGCCTTCGTCAAGCCAGCAGTCGTGACCGTGGGGAACTTCCCGGAGGAGGACTACGGGTTGGACGAGATATGACACCCAAGGAATTCCACTGCTCCAGCTCCTAACTCGGCCACTGACTGCCCCTCCTGTGTGTGCCCATGGCCCTTTTCTCCTGACCCCATTTTAATTTTATTCATTTTTTCCTCTGCCATTGATTTTTGACACTCGTGCATTAAATTCACTAGAAACCCAGAAAAAAAAAAAAAAAAAAAAACTAGCTGGGTGTAGGGGCACATGCCTGTAATTCCAGCTACTCAGGAGGCCAGGACAGGAGAATCGCTTGAACCTAGGAGGCAGAGGTTGCAGTGAGCCAAGATCGCACCACTGCACTCCAGCCTGGGCAACAAGAGTGAAACTCCAGCTCCAAAAAAAAAAAAAAGAAAAAAGAAACTGGAAGTTAATGATCCAGCATTTATTTGCCTTACTCATATAATTATCTAATATAATTTGTGGCCATATAATGATTTTGGGAAAACATCTAATCTTTAGCTATTTATGTTGAGCTGTAACTTCATGTGATTTCATGAAAAACCTATTCTCAATAACAGAATAAAACTACCACCTCTTTCTTTCCCATAAGGTTGGCAGGGGGAGGTGGCGGAGGGGGGGACTACCACAACGACCAACACACTTTCAAAATTCTGAACTTATAGGAAATAGTATGCCAAGAGTCTGTGTGGCCTTGCCTGCCTGAAGATAATAAAACTTGTGGTCACTCAGAATCCCAAGGCACACTGCAAAAGTTTACTCTTCACTGGAATTTCACCAGGTCATGGAGATTTTTAAGTGCCTCAATGCTTCTACAGTTTATTTGGCAGTTCTACGTCCCACTTCCAGTTCTTTCAGGTTTAGGTTTAACTCTCCTTACTGAGCCCTAAAGAATAATGATTTCAGCAGAAGAGATTCAATTCATCAGTGTAAACAAAAAAATGGGAAAGTTGTGAAAAACTGAAAGTCATGTGCACAAACAGCAACACTGGTAATACTGCTTCCCATATTCATTCTTTGGTCTTCACTGACAGTGTGAAGAAGTAACTACTGCTGATTCATCAGTTACTCATTTTCACAACAGTCAGTACTCCAAGTCAGCGGCACCCAACCTTTTTTGATACCAGGGACTGACTGGTTTCATGCAAGGCAATTTTTCCACAGACAGAGCGGAGGGGTCAGGGGGTGCGGGGTGGTGAGATGGATGCTTTCAGGATGAAACTGCTCCACCTCAGATCATCAGGCATTAGATTCTCATAAGGAGCATGCGACCTAGATCCCTTGCATGTGCAGTGCACAACAGGATTTGCACTCCTATGAGAATCTAGTCAACTGTTCATCTGAGAGGAGGTGAGCTCGGGCAGTAATGCTCACTCACCCTGCTGCTCACTCACCTGCTGCTTGCTGCTCACTCACCCTGCTGCTCACCTCCTGCTGTACAGCCCAGTTCCTAACAGGCCATGACGGCTATGGGTCCACAGACTGGGAGTTAGCGATCCCTGCTCCAAGTGACCCACTGAAAGGCAATCTGAACTAGCAATCTAGCCTGGTAACAATTGTCACTGGAGCAAGGCACAGGGGCTCACACTCACATTCCCAGCAACTTGGGAGGCTGAGGTTGGAGGATCACTTGAGGCCAGGAGATTGAGGTCAGCCTGAGTAACATGGCAAGACCTCATGTCTCAAAAAATTATTATTTAAATAGCCAGGAGGATCACTGGAGCTCAGAAATTGGAGGCTGCAGTGAGCAATGGTCATGCCATTCACTCCACTCCTGCAGCCTGGGCAACAGAGTGAGACCTCATCTCTTAAATAAATAAATAAATAAATATCAAGTATCACTGGAGGTTTGAATATCAACCACAGAGGAATATGGAACATAGAACTTAAAATCATGCCAGGCAGACCGGGCGCAGTGGCTCACGCCTGTAATCCCAGCACTTTGGGAGGCCAAGGCAGGCAGATCACTTGAGGTCAGGAGATCGAGACCACCCTGGCTAACATGGTAAAACCCCGTCTCTACTAAAAATACAAAGAAATTAGCCGGGTGTGGTGGCGGGCACCTGCGGTCCCAGCTACTCAGGAGGCTGAGGCAGGAGAATGGCGTGAACCCAGGAGGCAGAGCTTCCAGTGAGCGGAGACTGTGCCACTGCACTCCAGCCTGGGTGACACAGAGAGACTCTGCCTCAAAAAAAAAAACCAAATCATGCCAAACAGAAGTTCACCAAAAAAGACTTTCACAGTAAGCTACCATATTTACAGTACTCAAGAAACACTAAATGCCAACCAGTGTTCTATCAATGGTTTGAATGTTTTTAACCCCCTAAAAGCACAAGAGACAATGCTTTCATCCTTTCAAATGTCTAGATTTTTAGAAGGTAATATCCCAAAGGGACTTCAAGTCTACTTTTAAAGTCAGGACTGAATGGTTAACGCAATGAACTGGAAATCCATTGGGGTTTCCCAGCACAGATTTGAATCCTACCAACTACGGCGTCTTTTCGTTTGCAAAGGTGATTCACTGACCCCTCCCACAGAGAGCCTGGCATTACTTCTCAGGAAGAAGTGAGACTGCTCCCCAACCGGACTAAACTTTCCTTCTTTACAGACCCAGTAAAACAAACAAACAAACAAAAAACTGTACATGCCTCCCAAAGGTTACTGGTTTTCTCTGACTGATAAGGCAAAAATTACACAGACGATAACCTCAGCAATGAAATACAAGTATGTAATCAACAAAGAGAAAGAAAAAGAATGTTCAGAAAAGCATGAAGCATTTAAAGAAAATTTTAAAGGACTTGGTATTTTTAAAAAGAGAATGTTTAACATGTTAACAGATAATAATCACTGAAGCAATTTATAAATCTATACCAAATTGATCACTAGGTTTTTATCTCTGTATTTTGAGCACTGACAAAAAAAAAAAGCTCTCTGAAATGTGAAAACAAAATGTTCTCATTTTTCAGAGACATTCCTAAAAAAGGAATGTTAATAAGTTTGAAATTATCTGAAATAATATATTTTAAACAACTGGCAAATATTAGCAAATTTAAGACGTATTTTCTAAACAATTTTTAAAGCATTTTTAAGCCAGGTGCAATGGCTCACATCTGTAAGCCCAACACTCTGGGACTGCTTGAACCCAGGAATTCGAGACCTGCCACCTCTACAAAAAAAAAAAATTTTTTTTTTAATTAGCCAGGTGTGGTGACATGCACCCATGGGTCCCAGCTACTCGGGAGGCTGAGGTGGCAAGATCGCTCAAGCCCAGCTCGAGGCTGCAGAGAGCTGTGAGCATGCCACCGGACTCTAGCCTGGGTGACACAAACGGTCTCAAAAAAATAAATAAAATATTTTTAAACATACACGATTATATGTAATACAAATTAAAGGGATTTTAAGGAAGCTGGCTGGTCTCATTTAGACTGGGGCTTGGCCTTTTCAACTATGAAGATGTATGAAGGTGTACACAAGAAGAAAGAGGTTCCCTACTTTACCGCTTAATAACACCCACCATATGACCACTTCCTGCTTCCACACCACTCTCTACAAAGCAGAATCATTTTAAAAAGACAATTCTATGATATAAAACCCTTCAACTGCTTCCCACTGGTCTTAGCATAAAGGGCAAAATAATCAACCTATATGGGACCTCCCAAGCTCTGTAAAATAAAACTCTCCACCTGCTTCCCAGTCGTGTTCTCTTCCTTCAGCCTTGTTCACACTAGTTCCTTCAAAGCACTCTGCACCTTCCCACCTGGGGCACTACACAGGTAATTCTCTCTGCTGACCTCTCACTCCATCACCATCCCTCCAATCTCAGTGCCACCATCATGTCCTCAAGGAAGCCTCCTGATACCTCCCTCCAAAGCCAGATCTTAGTGCACTGCACTTTCCTACTGGATTATGTGATTGTCCACCTGTCTCAACGGACAGCAAACTCCAAGAGATGGCAATCTATCCCTGTTGTTGATACTGGGATTTACTCATCAACTATTTAGTGCAAGCTACATACCAGATATTGTTCTAAGGCCTAGGTTCATACTGAGGAGCAAAATATAAATCTTGATCTCATTAGAGTTTACATTCAAGTATGAGAAAACGGGCCATACATAAAATAAGTAAATTATATGGCATGTTATAGTGTCATAAATACTATGAAGAATAATACATCAAGGAGCGGAGACATGGAGAGTGCAGGGCAGGATACACCCTAACACACATGACTGTTGTAGCAGACTATCCAAAGAAGCATGGAGCTGAGAGCCAGTCACTTCCAAAGGCCAGTCTCTAAGGCTTTACATAGAACAATGCACTTTCCTATTCCTGCTGGATGACGGGCCTTACAGAAAACTCCTGTTGCCTTTCATCTTTGCATCCCTAGTGTTCAACGGGTCAGAACACTTGCCACAGGAAGAAAATCAACCCTTTTCTTACCTCTCAGTGGCCCTCCTTTATTCCAGGCCCTGTAGCAAGACTTAACAGAAAATTAAAAATGGAAAAACCTCTACTAAGGTTTAAAAGATACATTTTCAATATTGCAATTGTTTTATTTTGGGTTAACATGATGTTTTTACTTTAAAGCAAAATAAAGGTAAGAAATTCTATGGCTGTCAAAAAGGGGGAGTTTATTTTATTTATTTATTTTTTTTTTTTTTGAGACAGAGCCTCACTCTGTCGCCCAGGCTGGAGTGCAGTCGTGTGATCTCAGGTCACTGCAACATCTGCCTCCTGGGTTCAAGCAATTCTCCCGCCTCAGCCTCCCAAATAGCTGGGATTACGAGCACACACCACCACGCCTGGCTAATTTTTGTATTTTTAGTAGAGACGGGGTTTCACCATGTTGGCCAGGGTGGTCTCGAACTCCTAACCTCAGGTGATCCACCTGCCTCGGCCTCCCAGAGTGCTGGGATTACAGGCATGAATCAAAAGTGCCCAGCCGTGCCAGGCGCGGTGGCTCACGCCTACTAAAAATACAGAATTAGCTGGGCGTGGTGGCACATGCCTATAATCTCAGCTACCAGGGAGGCTGAGGCATGAGAACTGCTTGAGCCTGGGAGGCAGAGGTTACAGTGAGCCGAGATCGTGCCATTGCACTCCAGCCTGGGCAACGAGAGTGAAACTCCGTCTCAAAAACAAACAAACAAACAAACAAAAAAACGCCCAGCCAAAAGGGTACATTTTTAAAGACTGAGAAACAGTATAATTAAAAGGTCATGTGGTTAAATTACCCTATCTGAAAATACTTTATATACTGTACGTAGCTATGAAAAGTCAGTTAAAAATTTGTAAATATAGCTTTTATACTCTGTAAGAACTTTTCTAATGTATTCTTTTTGAGTAAAGATTTTCCTATTTGTTTACAGAAAGGTACAAGTATACAATCAGCAAACAATTTCTCTGGAACACAGGTGGGAGATGGCTTTAAGCATTCTTATCTCTTTACTTGAATTAATTTCATTAAACATCTACAGTTTACCAGGCCCTGGGCTGGGCAGAGTTGACAAGCATAAAAAGAGAATCTCACTCACAAGGAGCTTACATTAATTATGTGCTAAATAACACAAGGGTACTCTTACGTTGCTACAGAAACAGAGAAGCATAACCTCAGAACTTAAGGCAAAGCAGCCTGGAGGAATCCTAAAATATCTTTTTAAGGATGGGTTAAGGAGCTAAGTAAATATTTTAAAAATTTTTTTAAAAGGGGGTGGACATTCAATTTCAGGCAAAGAATCTACCAACAGCAATGGCTACAACATTTGCAACACCAAGGTAAGAGAGGGAGGTGTGGTCCTGACTAAAAGGTGGGGCAGGGCAGAGAAGGAAAACGCAGAAGTGGAAGCACACACAGGGCGAGGCCTAGGGCAGTCCTGATGAGTTTCTGAAAAGAGGCCAGCCGGCCGGGCGCGGTGGCTCAAGCCTGTAATCCCAGCACTTTGGGAGGCCGAGACGGGCGGATCACGAGGTCAGGAGATCGAGACCATCCTGGCTAACAGGGTGAAACCCCGTCTCTACTAAAAAATACAAAAAACTAGCCGGGCTAGGTGGCAGCGCCTGTAGTCCCAGCTACTCGGGAGGCTGAGGCAGGAGAATGGCGTAAACCCGGGAGGCGGAGCTTGCAGTGAGCTGAGATCCGGCCACTGCACTCCAGCCTGGGCGACAGAGCGAGACTCCGTCTAAAAAAAAAAAAAAAAAAAAAAAAAAAAATTTGTGTAAATACAAGAGTATTTTATCAGGCAAATTCATGCACATCAGACTTCATAAAGAACATTTTCAGCAAAGATCAAGTCTCATCTCTATGATTATCACGCTCACCCTAAAATATTAAGTGGTACACTTTCAAATATGTGTCAAACATGGCCAGGCGCACTGGCTCACACCTGTAATCCCAGCACTCTGGGAGGCCACGGCAGATGGGTCACTTGAGGTCAGGAGTTCAAGACCAGCCTGGCCAACATGGTGAAACCCTATTTGTATTAAAAATAAAAAAATTAGCCAAGCGTGGTGGCACGCACCTGTATGTAGTCCCAGCTACTCAGGAGGCTGAGGCAGGGGAATCCCTTAAACCAGGGAGGCAGAGTTTGCAGTGAGCCGTGATCATGCCAGTGCACTCCAGCCTGGGCAACAGAACAAGACTCAGTCTCAAAAAAAAAAAAAAAAATTGTGTTAAACATGAAAAACTTTCAATATTACAACATACTCCATGGTCTAGGTCTCCTAACCGGGGCAATGGGGCTGATGGGAAAGAAGATGTAAAACCAGCAGCATCACTGAACTGCATATCCTTTATGGTTGAAATGGGAGCCATGACAGCTTCACCAGAAAAACTGTGAGAAGACAAGTTTACAAAGGCATTGAAGGGACAAAAGGTATTAAGGTATGGGGTGGGGGGTGGCAGTGAGAAAGAGAAGGGAAGGAAACACAGCTGAGTTAATAATCTTCCCTGTTCCTAGGGAAGGCATTTACACACAGGAAAAACAAAGCATTAGAATGTTAGGGGAAAGAACTTTCAAGTTGGAATTTATCTTCCTTCTTTTGAGAACCTAGCAGTTTTCTACCTTACAATTCCACGTTCTAAAAAAGGAATTCTTTTTCTAATCAAAATAACTCTGGAAGCAGAGTAGTTACAAAGGTGTCAACAAGCATAACAGCAAAAAGTTTAAACTGAACTAAACTCAGGCCTGATGAGGTTAACTCTGAGTGCCTCATTTACTTCGTACTCTAAAATAAGCTTTTACAGAAAAAGGAGAACTCTTTACATCAATAAAGTTCTACAAAAAAGCATAAGCAAGCGAACCCTTATAGCAGTGTCTGTTTTTAAAAAGGTATTTCTCAAAAACACAACTTCAGCGTTCATGTTTTCTCCCCATTGGAAAAAGATTGTTTTGAGAATTTTGTATAAGAAATTACAAGAATATACTCCAAGATTTTTGTGTAACTTATCAATCTGAAAAGAATATCCCTGAATCTGACAGAATCTATAAGAGTACTGCATGCATGACAAAAACATATTTAAAACTTGTACCTTTGGCCGGATGCCATGGCTCACACCTGTAATCCCAGCACTTTGGGAGGCTGAGGTGGGCGGATCACCTGAGGTCAGGAGTTCAAGACCAGCCTGGCCAACATGGTGAAACCCCATCTCTGCTAAAAATACAAAAAAAAAAAAACTAGACAGGTGTGGTGGCGGGCACCTGTAATCCCAGCTACTCAGGAGGCTGAGGCAGGAGAATCACTTGAACCCGAGGGGCGGAGGTTGCAGTGAGCCGAGAATGAGAACGCACCATTGCACTCCAGCTTGGGCGACAAGAGTGAAACTCCGCCTCAGGAAAGAAGAAAAAAAAAAAAACAACTTGTACCTTTAAGACTAGGATAAAAACAAACGGAATTGATGGTAACATATCTATATAGCTTTTTTACAACCTCAAAAGACCATAACATAAACAACACGTTACTAAAACTGGAAGACCCAGATTATAATCCTAGTTACCATTATTTTGATGGAAAATATGAATTTTAACATCACAATGAAATAACAGTGAAAGGAGTTTGTCAGCCACTCCTTGGCTGGTAACATCTACCACAGCCTATCACTACAAAAACTTGCAAATCTATGTAGAGTAGCTGCAGCTACCTGAAGGCACTGTTCATTGTAAACACCATTAACAATTTGATGTCCCAATTTGCATGTTTTGGGGCTGGGGGGAGACAAGGTCTCACTGTTGTCCAGGATGGAGTGCAGTCGCAGGATCATGGCTCACTGCAGCCTCAACCTCCCAGGCCCAAGCGATCCTCCCACTTCAGCTTCCCCAATAGCTGGGTCTACAGGTTTGACTCACCATGCCTGGCTAATTTTTTGTTTGGCAGAGATGAGGTCTCTCTCTGTTGTCCAGGCTGGTGAACTCCTGGGCTCCTAAACTCATGTAGGCCACCCAAAGTGCTGGGATTACAGGCAGGAGCCATCTCACCCAGCCTGCACGTATTTTAGAACTACGTTTTAAGATAATGTGAAGACTGCTTCACAAAAACAGCTTAAATATATACTTCTCAAAACTTGTGCTTACTTATAGAAATTGCATTAAATTCAATAAATTCTTTAAATCTCACTTTTAAACAGGGCAATCTTCCCGAACATCAAATCAAATTACATTTCTCCCTGAATTTGCTGCCCCTTAATTTCAGCTACTCTTCTACAGAACTGTACCTATGTTATCTTTTTTTCTCTCTGGTTCCTACTCAAAAATAGTGGAACTGCTTTCTCCAAATACGCATTCTGTGCTCAGAATCTGTTTTCTCTGCCCAGATACATGTAAACAATCAAAAAAAAAAAAAAAAAAAAAAACCTTTCTGCTAATAAATTGACAGCTAGAAAGTAGAATATTTTAAAAATTCAAAAAGATGGGCGCAGTGGCTCACTCCTGTAATCCCAACTCTTTGAGAGGCTGAGGCAGGTGGATCACTTGAGGCCAGGAGTTCGAGACCAGCATGGGCAACATGGTGAAACCCCGTCTCTATTAAAAATACAAAAATTAGCCGGGTGGGGTGGCACGTGCCTGTAATCCCAGCTACTCGGGAGGCTGAGGCAGGAGAATAACTTGAAAACCTAGGAGGTGGAGGCTGCAGTGAGTTGAGATCGTGTCACTGCACTCCATCCTGGGTGACAGAGCAAGACTCCATTGGGGTTGGGGGGAGGAAATCAGTAATAGTAAAAATAGCAAAAACAGTCAACATTTTCATGTTTGTGTTAAAACAGTCCTAAGAAAATTATATTATCATGTCCCTGTTACAGGTGAGAAAATGCAGGCAACACGAGGGTAACTTCTAATGAATAAGCCATGCCTTTGTTTCATGTAAACAAGTCAACTCAACTCACACTAACTTTTCAAAATACAGCATAAAATTTATTTCTAACCAATGCAAGTTTCAAAGTAAAGTATATAAATTAAATTCATGGTTAAATAATAAACTTGTTAATCTGATGCCTTGCGGAATGCATTTCACTTAGCAAACCTCTATTAAGCTATTTCTTATATGGTTTGATTACAAAACTGCCTTTCAGCATATTAAATACAAGGGGAAAAAACTGAAAAGCCACAACCATTTCAACTTCTGTAAATTACCCTGACTGTAATGAGGGGCGCCAGGCAGGTTGGGGAAGTATGGAAATTGCACACTGCACACACCACCTGACCACCAAGGAAAAAGAGGACACCACTCTTCCCCACTGTGGTCTTCACAAACTACAACTCAGCACCTATTTCAAGTGCATTTAAATATTCAAACAACTGAAACTAAGAGAAAAAAACTTTCGAAAGGGAAAATAACTTGTCTCCTTCAATGTTCACCTTGGAGTTGCTCTTATCTCTAGAAAAAGGCCTCACGCATACTGTTTATACTGACAAACTCCACTGCCCTGTCAGGGAAAACCTTCCTGTTTTCTCAGTTATTCAAAACTTCAAACTTCCAATTTACTATTAAGACAAGTTATTGGGCATCCACTTATTCGAGAATCAAACGAAAGCCAGATAGGAGGTAGTTTTCTACAGGGAGCTTTCTCAAGTTTCATCTCAGCCAAGTTTTAAGACAGTTTTAGATAAAAATAAGGGGAAAAACAAGATGACATTCGCACGAAGTTTCGATGCACAACGGCACTGAGGCGGAATGACTCTTAATGCTCCCAAGCGCACCCTGAGAGGCAGGTGCAGCAGCTTTCCGACGGCTCCTCTGCCGCCCGTGTATCCCAGCCCCAAGACCAACACCGGCAATCTTCACATCCGACTTTGTTTTTAACTCCTTCAGATCTACCTCAGCTCAAGTCTATCAAGAGGAAAACAAGAGCATTCCAAACACACACCGAGCAACAGGATCCCAACTTCCTGGTTCTAAAGGAATGCGATGCCCTGATGACCCGTCCCGCCCCGCACCCGCACGGCCGCCTACCCGGGCTCCGGCGGAACCGAGGGGCGAGCAGAGAGGCTGGCGCCGCACTGCGGGTGCCGGCGCCCGCCCGGCCTGGGGGCGCTCGCGGCCCGCGACCCCGGCCCCGCCCAGGCCCTGCCCGACCCCAGTCCTCGCCGGCCTTGGCCCGGACCCGGCCCTGACCCTGGCCCGGTCTTCGGAGCACCCAGCTCCGTCGACTCCCGCCTCGCCTCAGCGGGTCCTCCTCAACCCTGGCCCCGGCCTTCCCCTGCCCCGGCCCGGGCCCTCCTCAGCCCCAGTTTTTCCCTGCCCCGGCCCCGGCCCTCCTCAGCCCCGGCTTTCCCCGGCCCCGGCCCCGGCCCCGGCCCCAGTCCTCCTCAGCCCCGGCCCTTCCCGTGCCCCAGCCCCGGTCCTCCTCAGCCCGGCCCCGGCCTTCCCCTGCCCCGGCACCGGCCCAGGCCCGGCCCTGCCCGCCGCGGCCGCGTCCTCCGGGAAGATGGCGGCGCAGTGACAGGCGAAGCGGCGCGGGTCCGAGCTGGGCCGGGAGGGACCGCCCGCCGCGACCCAGGGTGCCTCACCTGTCAGCGCCGCCGCCCCGCCCGACCGGCCGCCCGCGGGCTCCTCGCCTTAGCCCCGGGGCCCGGCGGCCGCGCCACACGCGGGGACGGCGAGGAGAGAGACGGCAGGGAGAGGCGGCGCGGCCGGGCCGGGCCGGAGGTAGGGGAGAGGGCGAGGGCGGGCGCGGGCTAGCGGCGGCGGCGGCGGCGGCGGCGGATTCTTCCCCTTTCGGGCCCGAAAATGTCTCAACCCCGGGACTCCAGATCCCCAACGCTCCTTCCCGTTCGCATGAGAACACACAGCTCCCACTTCCGGGGCCCTGCGGAAGTCCCGCCCCCGCGCGGACCCGCGCCCCGCGCCCTGCCCTCTCGCACTCACCCGCCGGTCCCGCGGACTGGCGCTCAGCACCCGGGAGAGCCTCACGTCATGGCGTTGCGGCGAGCTGATTGGGCGCACCCGATGCCCGGCCCGCCGCGCCGCCTTCTTGGCCTCTCCGCGCGTACACCCTGCTCGCGGCCTTGCGATTGGCGCGTGCGCGCACATCGCCCCGCCCCGCGCACGCCGCGCGTTCCGCCCCGTCCGCCGTACCGGGCGCCACCAGAGCGCCTGACGCTGCGGAGCCGTTCGGGCCCTGACTTCCGGAGGGCTGGGCCCTGGTGGTCCGCACCGCGTGCGCCCCTTAAAGACCCCTCTCCGCCGCCCAGGACGGACAGCGACCCAGCCCTGGCCCGTCCCCAGACCCTGGACCCAGACCTGGACTCTGCCCCGAACCCCACCCCCGGGACCCAGGCCCCGGCCCTGCCCCGAACGCCCCATCCCACACCCGGGACCCAGGCCCCGGCGCTTCCCCAAACTCCCACCCCACACCTGGGATCAAGTTCCCAGCCCTGCCCCGAACTCCCCACCCCACACCCGGGACCCAGGCCCCGGCCCTGCCCCGAACTCCCAACCCCACATCTGGGATCAAGGCCCTGGCCCTCCCCCGAACCCCCGCCCCACACTCGTAACCAAGGCCTGGGTTCAGTCCCGGAATCCCCAAGCCTACACCTGGGATCAAGGCCCCGGCCCTGCCCCGAACCACCAACCCACACCCGGGACCAAGGCCCCGGCACCACGTTTCCCAGAGGCGCTGGGGTCGGGCCCACGTTGGAACGAGTCAGATGCTCTTGGTAGCTCAGGGAGGCGTTCACACTCCTGTCATTTCCTGGAGGATGGTGACGACTCCGAACTATAGCAGTATGCTTTACCTACCCCGATCAATTTTATGGAAGAAAAGGAAACCAAACAAAGTATGTTGCATTTCCCTTAAGCTTGCTGCCTGATTTCCTGGTTTTTGCTCTGATTGGCTACATATACACATATATCAATTATTAAAAATTTTAGGTTTGTTCCCCCATTAAAAAAGGCTTTTCAGGGATACCATATTCATGGTTAACCGTGTACCTGTGCTTACAACTGCTTCTTTAATTTTGGTTTTTGATACAGGGTCTTGCTCTATGCAGGTCTGCACTCTGAGCTTGGAGTGCAGTCCTGGGCCCTAAAAATCTAGGATTACAGATGGGAGCCACTGTACCCAGCCTGTGCTTATAATTTTTCCTACTCAGTGTTCAAATGCTGACAATTCCACATTTTGGAAGAAAGCCTCTCCGACTTCCCATAGTGGATAGACTTTAATTTTTCCTACTCAGTGTTCAAATGCTGACAGTTCCACATTTTGGAAGAAAGCCTCTCCGACTTCCCATAGTGGATAGACTTTATTGACATCAAGGTTGGTTGCCTCCTTTGTGAAACCTTGTTGCATCCTAGCTTTAAGGGAATTTGCAAGTTAAATAATTATATTCATAGCAATGTTTTTAAAGAACATTTAACCACATAAGACAGATTTTCTTTAATATTAAAAGCATGTACATATTTCAGAAAACTTGCTTACCTGGACAACGTGCCCTGCCCAGTAGGCCATAGTGTCCTTGCTTAGGTACCTGGTCGCTTTACCTCCACGGATAACCTGCAGGAGTTTACTCTTGCTTTTGGCTCCTAACATTGCTAGGCCCATTGATGTGGTGTAAGTCTAGGAAATCTGCCCCAAAATTGGTAGGTTAAACTTTTTTTTTTTTTTTTTTTGAGACTGACTCTCCCTCTGTCACCCAGGCTGGAGTGCAGTGGCACAATCTCAGCTCACTGCAATCTCTGCCTCCTGGGTTCAAGCAATTCTCCTGCCTCAGCCTCCCGAGTAGCTGGGACTACAGCCACGTGCCACCACGCCCGGCTGAATTTTTGTATTTTTAGTAGAGATGGGGTTTCACCGTGTTAACCCGGATGGTCTTGATCTCCTGACCTTGTGATCCGCCTGCCTCGGCCTCCCAAAGTGCTGGGATTACAGGCATGAGCCACCGTTTCCGGCTGGTAGGTTAAACTTCTATCTTTTTTGTCTATGTCTACATTCCAGCAGACATGTATGTCTTATCTATTACAAAAGAAAGTAATGGGATGGGTTCAGTGGCTCATACCTGTAACCCCAGCAATTTAGGAGGCCAAGGTGGGCAGATTGCCCAAGGCCAAGAGTTTAAGACCAGCCTGGGCAATATGTCGAAGTCCCATTTCTTAAAAAAAAATTATAGGCCGGGCGCGGTGGCTCAAGCCTGTAATCCCAGCACTTTGGGAGGCCGAGACGGGCAGATCACGAGGTCAGGAGATCGAGACCATCCTGGCGAACATGGTGAAACCCTGTCTCTACTAAAAACTACAAAAAACTAGCCGGGCGAGGTGGCGGCGCCTGTAGTCCCAGCTACTCGGGAGGCTGAGGCAGGAGAATGGCGTAAACCCGGGAGGCGGAGCTTGCAGTGAGCTGAGATCCGGCCACTGCACTCCAGCCTGGGCGACAGAGCGAGACTCCGTCTCAAAACAAAAAAAAAAAAAAAAAAATATATATATATATATAAAAAATTAGCCAGGCATGGTGGTGCAGGGCAGTGGTTCAAGCTACTCGGGAGGCTGAGGTGGGAGGATCGCTTGAGGTGGAGGCTGCAGTAAGCTGTGATTGTGCCACTGCACTGCAACCTGGGTGACACAGCAAGAGCCTGTCTCAAAAAAAGAAAAAGAAAAAAACTGAAACTAAAAGAATTAAATCTCTTATTTTCTCTTCGTATTGTGTAATCCTTTTCAACAATCAAAACTAGGCCTTTTGTTCCCTCATGGTCTTCTTTCTTTCAAACCTGTGTTTGAGAAGAAACATCCATTTTCACCTTGAGATGTGAGGTTATAACATGAAATACATTTTCATGGCATTCCTACTTAGACAAGATCAATTTTTAAAAACTTTAGCATAAATTTCTCAAACCATGGTCAGATCTCCCTCATTTCCCATGTCAAGCGGTTACAGATTCTGTCAATCCTACCTAAAAGCTCTTTCCTTCTCCCCCTCCGCCCAGTGGTTTTGCCTGTCGTTACCGCTCACCTGGTTTGTTTCAGTAGCATCGCAGTTGGTCTCTGCTACAGTCCATTACTCACAGTGCCAACACACGTTTCCTTAAAAAGCCTCATCACCATCCTCCTGCAATGCGACCTTCACCGGCTCCCTGTTGCCTGCCCAGGAGGATAAAGTCCAATTTCTCCTGCAGAAGGAAGACCCTGGACACGCTAGTCCCAGCCTGTCTTCAGCCCAGTCCCTTATGTTTCCTTTCCTGCCTTATCGTAAGACACCCTTACCTTGCAATCACACTCATTTTCCGAGCATTTTTAAAGGTACTGAGGGAGTTCATAGACTACACTTGAATAAAATACAGACTTTACACTCCAGACTGCACAGTTGACAGGTAAGTCCACAGTTCATAGTGTGGACAGTCCTATACAAAGAAATGGAGAGGTGCCTCAGCTCCAGACGCTCTGCTGCTCTGGAAGTCGAGGGCGGCATTCTTTTGGAGCCTGAGCACTTGGGTCCTAATGAGTGTGAGTCCCCTGGCCTCAAATGTGCTTCTTCTACTTCAATGTCTACTGGGAGAATCTCGCTTATTTTTCAAGTCACAGCCCAAATGTCAACCATTAAAGTCTTTTAGGCAGTTGGTTTTCCTTCTGGGCCCTATTGTTAGCACTCTGTTTGTAGCTCTGTTGAGCTTCTTCACATCATACAATTTTCAGCTGACACTACTGTCATCCCAAAGAAATGGTCAGGCCCCAAGGGCAGAGGCCGCGATGGCAGTGATCTTGGGACAAAATCTCTACCGAACAAATACAGCAAGTGTCTTTCTCTAGCAAAGGCCTACATTTCAGCTGGTATCTGAGAACATTCTTTTCTTTGTCTCGGCGGGGGGGGGGGGGGGGGTGTCTCCCTCTGTCGTCCAGGCTGGAGTGCTATGGCGTAATCTTGGCTCACTGCAGCCTGCACCTACCGAGTTCAAGTGATTCTCCTGCCTCAGCCTCCCGAGTAGGTGGGATTACAGGGATACACCATGACACTGGGCTAATTTTTGTTTTCTTTTTTTTTTTTTTTTTGGTTTTTTTTTAGTTAGAGACAGGGTTTTACCATGTTGGTCAGGCTGGTCTCGAACTCCTGACCTCAAGTGATCTACCCTCCTTGGCTTCCCAAAAATGCTGGGATTACAGGTGGACATTTTCTTTTATCCCCAAGCATTTTCTGTGAAAGAATAAACACTACTTCTCCATTGTGTAGCCACACTGCTCAAAAATTTATTTCTAATGGCTTAGGACTATTCTTTTGCCCATTGATTAAACAAATATTCACTGAGTAGCTACTCAGTCTCAGGGACTGCTAATGCTGCAATGACCAGGGCAGCATCATAGATGAGAAGCAGGTAACCAGGGATGGAGGGTGAGGGATGGAGGGGGAGGGGGAGGGATGAAGGGGGAGGGGGAGGGGAGGGGTGGAGGTTGAGGATGAGGGATGGAAGGTGAGAAGAGGGATGGAGGGTGAGGATGAGGGATGGAGGGTGAGGGTGAGAGATGGAGGGTGAGGGTGAGGGGTGGAGGGTGAGGGTGAGGGGTGGAGGGTGAGGGTGAGGGGTGGAGGGTGAGATGAGGAGTGGAGGGTGAGGATGAGGAATGGAGGGTGAGGGTGAGGGGTGGAGGGTGAGATGAGGAATGGAGGGTGAGGGTGAGGGATGGAGGGTGAGGGTGAGGGATGGAGGGTGAGGGTGAGGGATGGAGGGTGAGGGTGAGGGATGGAGGGTGAGGATGAGGGATGGAGGGTGAGGGTGAGGGGTGGAGGGTGAGATGAGGAGTGGAGGGTGAGGGTGAGGGATGGAGGGTGAGGGTGAGGGATGGAGGGTGAGGGGTGGAGGGTGAGGGTGAGGGATGGAGGGTGAGGGTGAGGGATGGAGGGTGAGGTGAGGGATGGAGGGTGAGGGTGAGGGATGGAGGGTGAGGGTGAGGGATGGAGGGTGAGGATGAGAGATGGAGGGTGAGGGTGAGGGATGGAGGGTAAGGATGAGAGATGGAGGGTGAGGGTGAGGGATGGAGGGTAAGGATGAGAGATGGAGGGTGAGGGTGAGGGATGGAGGGTGAGGTGAGGGATGGAGGGTGAGGTGAGGGGTGGAGGGTGAGGTGAGGGGTGGAGGGTGAGGATGAGGGATGGAGGGTGAGGGATGGAGGGTGAGGTGAGGGGTGGAGGGTAAGGATGAGGGATGGAGGGTGAGGTGAGGGATGGAGGGTAAGGATGAGGGATGGAGGGTGAGGTGAGGGGTGGAGGGTGAGATGAGGAATGGAGGGTGAGGTGAGGGATGGAGGGTGGGGTGAGGCTGTGTGGAGCGCGTAGGTGGCTCAGAAGTGGAGTCCAAGCCAACTTAAGAAGGAACCAGAAAACGATGCTAAGCCAGGGCCAGAGACACAGCATCCATGAGAAGGAGCACAGGTGGGAAGAAGGAGACAGTGAGTCAAGACTTACTATGAGGCAGGCCAGACGTGATAGCTCAAACCTGTAATCCTAGCATGTTGGGAGGCCAAGGCGGGTGGATCATCTGACATCAGGAGTTCGAGACCAGCCTGGCCAACATGGTGAAACCCCTATCTCTAATAAAAATACAAAAAAATTAGCTGGGCATGGTGGCAGGTACTTGTCCCAGCTACTCATGAGGCCGAGGCAGAAGAATTGCTTAAACCCAGGAGGCGGAGGTTGCTGTGAGCGAGATCATGCCATTGCACTCCAGCCTGGGCAACAAGAGCGAAACTCCGTCTCAAAAAAAACCAGATTTACTATGAGACAAGAGAAGCGCTTAGAAGGTTTTGCTGTGGAGTATCTCCAGCCACAAAAGCCACTCAAATAGAAACACAATAAGGAACTGACCTAGGCAAATTAGGTGGAAGTATTAAAATGAAGAATGGTGGTAATACATTTGAATACTTTGAGTATAAAAGAACGCATGACCTTTTACAGATACTGAGAAGTATACATGAGTGGGTTAGTAAAAAATAGTAGCAATGAGGAAGGAAAAAAGAAAGCTCTTCTTTACAGTAAAATGCTGACTAATATATGAAGAAGAGATTTTTTTATTTTTATTTTTGGAGACAGGGTCTTGCTCCGTCACCCACGCTGGAGTGCAGTGGCACAATCCCAGCTCACTGCCGTCTTGACCTCCTGGGCTCAAGTGATCTTCCCACTTCAGTTTCCCAAGTAGCTAGGACTACAGGCATGCACCACCATGCCCAGCTAAGTTTTGCATTTTTTGTAGAGACGAGGTTTCCTCATGTTGCTCAGGCTGGTCTCGAACTCCTGGGCTGAAGCAGTCCGCTTACTTCGACCTCCCAAAATGCTGGGATTACAGATGTGAGCCACCGCACCTGGCCAGAATTATTTTAAGAATGACTATCTCGTAACCACCAGAATTCTGGCAGGAATCACAAATGAATGCTAAAATCATTGGGTGAAATTCTGTTAAGGATGTAGATTATGTACACCACCTCAAAGCTTATTAATTGCTTGTTGCTTATTAATTTCAAAGGGAAAGGAGTATTTTTACAGTGAACCAATATGTTAGACCCCATCTGAATCAAGTAATCAAAGTTAGCATAACTAATAATGGTGGCCTGCCCCCCTCCGCCCCACCACTATGTGTCTGCCTCAGTTATATGGTATTCCAGCTAAAATTCGGCCGGGCGCGGTGGCTCACGCCTGTAATCCCAGCAGCACTTTGGAAGGCTGAGGTGTGCTGATCACGAGGTCAGGAGATCGAGACCATCCTGGCTAACATGGTGAAACCCCATCTCTACTAAAAATAGAAAAAATTAGCTGGGTGAGGTGGCGGGCGCCTGTAGTCCCAGCTACTCAGGAGGCTGAGGCAGGAGAATGGCGTGAACCCGGGAGGCGGAGCCTGCAGTGAGCCAAGATTGTGCAACTGCACTCCAGCCTGGGTGACAGAGCGAGAAAAAGAAAAAAATTCACAAACTTATCATGAGGAACAATCAGACAAACTGAAATTGAAGGACATTCTGCGAAACAAATGGCCCATAATCTTTAAAAATGCCAAGGTCATAAAAGACAATGAACACTTGAGGAAGTTTTCCAAATTATAGGAGACTAAGGAGAGAACTCAAGCACGACATGGGCCATCCTAGATTAGCTCCGAGGTCAGAGTAAACATTTGCTGTGATTAATATTACTGGATTTTATTTTATTTTATTTATTTATTCATTTATTTTGAGACGGAGTCTTCTTGCTCTGTCTCCCAGGCTGGAGTGCAGTAGTGCGCGATCTCGGCTCACTGCAACCTCCACCTCCTGGGCTCAAGCGATTCTCATGCCTCAGCCTCCTGAGTAGCTGGGACTACAGGCCCGCACCACCATGCCTGGCTAACTTTTGTATTTTTAGTAGACAGGGTTTCTTCATGTTGTCCAGGCTAGTCTTGAACTCCTGGACTCAAGTGATCTGCCTGCCTCAGCCTCCCAAAGTGCTGGGATTACAGGTGTGAGCCACTACGGTCAGTTTGGGATTTGAGTATGGACTGTGTATCAGTCTTCTAACCAAGGCTAGGTTTCTTGAATTGGTTCTTTTTTTTTTTTTTTTTTTTTTTTTTTTGAGATGGAGTCTCGCTCTGTCGCCCAGGCTGGAGTGCAGTAGCATGATCTGGGCTCACTACAAGCTCTGTCTCCAGGGTTCATGCCATTCTCCTGCCTCAGCCTCCCGAGTAGCTGGGACTACAGACGCCTCCCACCACACCCAGCTAATTTTTGTATTTTTAGTAGAGACGGGGTTTCACCGTGTTAGCCAGGATAGTCTCGATCTCCTGACCTCGTGATCCACCTGCCTCGGCCTCCCAAAGTGCTGGGATTACAGGTGTGAGCCACCGCGCCCAGCCGAATTGGCTCATTGTTTTATGTCTATGTAAGAGAATGTCTTTGATCTTAGGAGATAGCAATGAATTATTTAGGGGTGAGGGGTTAAGATACCTTCAAGTTTCTCTCAAAAAGTTTAGTGAAATATACACACACATATGAATGTGTATGTCTGTATATATGTGTGTATATATACATCTCTCTCTCTCTCTCACACACACACACACACACACACACACAGAACATGACAAAACCTTAATTGGTAAATCCAGGGGTAGGATATATAAGTGGCTGCAATTTGTCTGTAAACTTGTAATTCTTCAAAATAGAGTTACCTTGTAGAGACACTTACTGCAGTTATTTATGAATGGCATGGTATTATGTTTAGGATTTTCTTCTAAATAATCTTTTTTTTTTTTTTTTTTTTTGAGACAGAGTCTCGCTCTGTCACCCAGGCTGGAGTGCAGAGGCCAGATCTCAGCTCACTGCAAGCTCCGCCTCCTGGGTTCACGCCATTCTCCTGCCTCAGCCTCCCACGTAGCTGGGACTACAGGCGCCCGCCACCTCGCCCGGCTAGTTTTTTGTATTTTTTAGTAGAGACGGGGTTTCACCGTGTTAGCCAGGATGGACTCGATCTCCTGACCTCGTGATCCGCCCGTCTCGGCCTCCCAAAGTGCTGGGATTACAGGCTTGAGCCACCGTGCCCGGCCCTCTTCTAAATAATCTAAAGAGGAAGCAGTTGGTAGAGACAGGTGAGAAATAATGGACAAGCTGGTGTGGTGAAAATTGTTGAAGCTGGGTGTGATGGATACAGGTGGGGTTCCTGATACTCTTCTCCCTGCTTTTGCATGTTTTAAATTCCCTATGGCAATAAAAACATAGTAATGAGATGGAGGATTTTAATTTGTCATAGACATTCCATGACGGTGTATGGCTCAAAAAGCAGTCAGCGAGGACTCCACCCTTCCTGGCTGGAGGAAAGAGCTCTGAGTCTCGCAGCCTGGGAAGCCAGGGAGGCTGCAGTGGAGTTGAATAAGGGGTCCCGCTCAGACGAGGAGGGTGCAGGCTTGTCGGGAGGAGATGGCACAGGAGGGAGCAGCCAGGGACGAAGGAACCACATGGGTGAGGCCATTTAGGAGGTTTAGGGTCTGCAGGAACATGGAGTTTTGGAAAGACCCTCTCTGGGGAGATGAGAAGCTAGCTTTGCTGTGGTGTACTTTATAACTCTTCAGGGCTGCAGCCTTGGCAGAAACCCACGTTGAAGACCTAGGCTGCCCTGAAACAGCTTCTTGAAGCTGGATGTGTGTTTCCTTCGTAACTAACACCACTCTGGCCTGAGATGTCTAGGGCCGCAGCTTATATTCATGTGATTTCTTGCAGCAATCTGCTGGGGTTTAACCTACCTAGCGCCCGTCTGCGCATAGGCATAACATTATCTTCTAGGCCTGAGAAAGGCGTCACTTGCACCTTGATGACTTGCCTGGCCATCGCCCTCATAAAGAAGAGGAGTGAGTTGATGAGACGTGAGATTTGGGAAGGACTCCCCAGTTGGGAACTGGACGTGTCAGGAAGAGGCAGAGAACCAGGCTTCATAAGCACCTGGAGAATTGGCAAAGCGGACATCGTTTTTAATCCAACATCTCTGGGGACTTGACTTTTTTTTTTTTTTTTTGAGACAGAGTCTTGCTCTGTCACCAGGCTGGAGCGCAGTGGTGCGATCTCGGCTCTCTGGTGTCACCCAGGCTGGAGTGCAGTGACGCGATCTCGGCTCACTGCAACCTCCACCTCCAGGTTCAAGTGGTTCGAGTTGCCTCAGCCTCCCGACTAGCTGGGATTACTGGCATGTGCCACCACGCCCGGCTTTTTTTTTTTTTTTTTTTTTGAGTCAGAGTTTCACTCTTGTTGCCCAGGCTGGAGTGCCATGGCATGATCTCAGCTCACCACAGCCTCCGCATCCTGGGTTCAAGTGATTCTCTTGCCTCAGCCTCCTGAGTAGCTGGGATTACAGGCATGCGCCACCACGCCCGGCTAATTTTGTATTTTTAGTAGAGACGGGGTTTCTCCATATTGGTCAAGCTGGTCTCAAACTCCTGACCTCAGGTAATCCGCCTGCCTCGGCCTCCCAAAGTGGTGGGATTACAGGTGTGAGCCACTGCACCTGGCCTTAATTTTTGTATTTTTAGCAGAGATGGGGTTTCACCATGTTGGCCAGGCTGGTCTCAAACTCCTGACCTCAAGTGATCCTCCCACCTTGGCCTCCCAAAGTGCTGGGATTGCAGGCATGAGCCGCCACGCCTCGCTAGTGGTGTTTTGTATTTTTAGCAGAAACAGAGTTTTGCCATGTTAGCCAGGCTCGTCCTGAACGCCTGGTGTTAAGTGATCAGCCTGCCTCAGCCTCCCAGAGTGCTGGCATTACAGGCGTGGGCCACTGCACCTGGCCTTGACTCAAGAAATGAGTGGTGGGGTGCAGTGGCTCACGTCTGTCATCTTTTTTTTTTTTTTTTTTTGAGACGGAATCTCACTCTGTCACCAGGCTGGAGTGCAGTGGCATGATCTCAGCTCACTGCAACCTCCACCTCCCAGGTTCAAGTGATTCTCCTGCCTCAGCCCCCCGAGTAGCTAGGACTACAGGTGCCCACCACTACGCCCAGCTGATTTTTGTATTTTTAGTAGAGATGGGGTTTCACCGTGTTAGCCAGGATGGTCTCAATCTCTTGACCTCATGATCCTCCCACCTCGGCCTCCCAAAGTGCTGGGATTACAGGTGTGAGCCACCGCGCCCATCCCACATCTGTAATCTTAACTCTTTGGGAGACCATTTGGTCACTGTGAAAGGTGATGAGGATACAAACTCCAAGGAAAAGTTTCAGTCTTCAGAGCATGCGATGAAGCAGGAGCTAAAACAACACATGAACCCAGGCTCATCGGCAGTGCAGCAGGGGCTGTGATGAAGGAGCACAAGGAATGGAGGACCAGGTGTGTGCACCTGCCCAGAGGCCGGGTGTGTGTGTGTAAGGCACCTGCCCTGCCTGGGGGTGTGGGGAGGTGTGCCCACGCGCGTGGGGCACCTGACCAGGGTCTGGTGTGTGTGTGTGCGGGGCCTGGGGGGCCAGGGATGTGGCGGGGGGTGAGGGCAGGGCACCTGTCCAGAGGAGGCCCCAGTATCTGAAGTGGGCATGAAGAGCCCAGCAGCATTAGAGTAACAAGGACTGACAGGTTTCCCTCAATGGAAAGAAAGTTTTTGAAACAGAAAAACAGCATGGGCATTTGTGGGGTACATAAGAAAGAGACAAAACGGAACCATCTGGGCCAGAAGGCATGACGGGAGAAGTGGCAGGAGCCCGGGACAGCCTAGGAGAGGTGTGAGCTAGGCTCATCCTGGGGTGGCCCGTCAACGCCAGACTGTGTCCGGGAGGCCATTTCGAGACTTTGAAAAGATGCTTCACATAGAAGCATACCGTATTCAGGTGACAAGCAGAGGTTGACCTAAACGCTGCAGAGAATGTTGAGTGGAAAGCTGGAACTTAAAATCTTGATTTGGCAAAATCACAGGCTCAGCCGGAGAGGTGAGTGTTGGCCAGGACATGGGACCCACTTCCTCTAAGACTTACAGGAGCTCAGAGCCCTGGACTTCAGCTTTGTGGATGAGGAGGTCAGGTTGTTTGCTGAAGATGAGGGTGGGCTGGTAGGGTGGAGAAATGATGGGGTCTGTAAAAATGCTTGAGGCAGGTGCTTAGAGGAGGATGGACATTGCCAGTGTCCACTTGTGTCCACTTCGCTGCCCACTCACACGTGCAGGTGCCAGGGACTCAGCCTGCTCTTCCTCCTCTTCAGAGCTGTCACCTGTTGTGTTCATGGAAGTCCTTCTCCAACCCCCATTTAAGACCAGCTAATCAGGGAGAGTCCCGATTCCCCATGATCTTACTTTGTTTTTTTGGTTTGTTTGTTTGTTTTGATTTTTTTTTTTTTTTTGAGATGGAGTTTTGCTCTTGTCGTCCAGGCTGGAGTGCAGTGGCATGATCTCGGCTCACTGCAACCTCTGCTCCCAGGTTCAAGCGATTCTCCTTCCTCAGCCTCCTGAGTAGCTGAGATTATAGGTTCCTGCCACCACGCCTGGCTAATTTTTGTATTTTCGGTAGAGAGGGGGGTCTCCACATGTTGGCCAGTCTGGTCTTGAACTCCTAACCTCAAGTGATCCGCCTGCCTCGGCCTCCCAAGTCCTGGGATTACAGGTGTGAGCCACTGCGCCCGACCTGATATTTGTTTTTTAAGCGATTGCAGTTCCACCTGGTGCTCTGGTGATCTGGTGTTCCGTGGTCTGTTTACCACAAGAGCAATGCTTTTGTTGTGCTGTATTGTTGTTTCAGTCATTTAGTTATTTGTCTTTTTTTTTTTTTTTTTTGAGACAGGGCCTCAGCCTATCACCTAGACTGGAGTGCAGTGGTGTGATCATAGCTCCCTGCAGCCTCTAACTCCTGGGCTCAAGCGATCCTCCCACCTCAGCCTCCTAAGTACCTGGGATAATAGGCTCAAACTAGCATGCATGGCTCAGTACATTTTGTTTTTAAATCTGAATTATGTATATCTTGAACTATACGTAGAGAAGTATACATTGGTTGAAATTTTGAGGTGCCACTGTTCAGAGACATTCTAATCACATTCTCCACTGTTTGAAATTCCCCAAAGTATCTATTTTTGCCTTAATTTATATTCCCTGTGTTAAGAAGGGCATTTGAGCACATTTTCATGTTTGTTAGCTATTTCTATTTTTCCCTTGCCTGTTTAGATCTAGATTTATTACAAGAAGTTCATGATGGAGACAGCTCAGGAATGGAAGAGGTGAGAAATAATTCTGTCAAGGAGTATGGGGGGTGTCGTAGGGAACAGGGAGATGAGGGCAGAGAAGGGACTGAAGCTGCCTGATTGTGTGACCTTCCCAGGAACCCAACCCCTCACTGGTTCCAGTATCAAATTCCATGTTCCTCCTCCCCACCAAGTTTTCTCTCTGGAGTCAGATGCATTTCCCTAGAGTAATGTATTTTAACCAGGATCTTCTTTTACAAATGTCCTATTTGCATAGACTCAAGCCCAAAGACCAGAAGAACCTCTGTCCTGGAAATCAGTTCTGTTTCCAATGGAGCAGCCTCTGCAAAGTGTACCACACGATGAGTTAACATATCTCACTTTTAAAAAGAAGAATACTGATTTGCCACTGACATGGTTTGGATGTGCGTTCCCCCACACCCACCCACAGTCCCATGCTGGGAATGTCACTCATATTTAGCTCTGAATCAATGGGGAACCCATGCAGGAAGATCATAATAAACACGGAAAATTCTGATAATTTTGTGATTCCATGAGATAAGAAAAGAACTTCCCTCTCCTGGAAATCTCACTTTGAGGGGAGCCAGCTGACATGTCTTAGGCCTCCCTGCACCCCTGCGAGAGGCCTACATGGAGAGGAGCGCACAGCCAAGGAGGCCTCTTGGAAGTGGACCCTCCAGCCCCACTTGAGCTTTCAGATGATCACAGCCCAAGCTGTCTTCTTTTTTTTTTGAGACAGTCTCACTCTGTCACCCAGGTTGGAGTGCACTGGCATGGTCTCGGCTCACTGCAGCCTCCACCTCCTGGGTTCAAGAGATTCCCCTCCCTCGGCCTCCCAAGTAGCTGGGATTACAGGCACACACCACCACCTCTGGATGATTTTTGTATTTTTAGTAGAAACAGGATTTCATCATGTTGTGCGGGCTGGTCTTGAACTCCTGACCTCAGGTGATCTGCCTACCTCAGCCTCCCAAAGTGCTGGGATTACAGGCATGAGCCACCGCACCTGGCCTCACAAGTCCTTTCTGAAACCACAGATGGGCACTTTGCCTGCTGTGTGTTATTCTGGGACTTCACCAGCCTCCCTCCTCCTGTCACTGCCATCAGTCTGTGGGATGCGTGTGGAGCCTCTTCACAGGACAGCAAGCATTTGAACATAGCAGGAGGATGACCTGGGGCCAGGGTTTGTTTTGTTTTGTTTCATTTTGTCTTTTCGAGACAGGGCCTCACTCTGTCACCCAGGTGGGAGTGCAGTGGTGCGATCATGGCTCACTGCAGCCTCAACCTCCTGGGCCCAGATGATCCTCCCACCTCATCCTTTTGAGTAGCTGGGACCACAGGCATGTGCCACCACATGGGGCCAGTTTTTGGCCTCTATTCTGAATGGTTGTGATTTCTGTTGAATTCTTTTTCCAAGAGGTGACTGGGTGAGCTAAGATTGACATTATAAAGTATTTTTAAAACAAGGCTGTTGGCCGGGCGCGGTGGCTCAAGCCTGTAATCCCAGCACTTTGGGAGGCCGAGACGGGTGGATCACGAGGTCAGGAGATCGAGACCATCCTGGCTAACACGGTGAAACCCCGTGTCTACTAAACAATACAAAAAACTAGCCGGGCGACGTGGCGGGCGCCTGTAGCCCCAGCTACTCGGGAGGCTGAGGCAGGAGAATGATGGGAACCTGGGAGGCGGAGCTTGCAGTGAGCCGAGATCCGGCCACAGCACTCCAGCCTGGGCGACAGAGCGAGACTCCGTCTCAAAAAAACAAAACAAAACGAAAAAAAAAACAAAAAAACAAGGCTGTGAAGGAAGCAGTGGGCGGTGAGGGCGATGGAGTGGAGGGAAGGTGTGGGAGGACCCAGGTTGGGAGGGCCAGGGAGCGCAGCGGCATTTCCAGGGTAATTATGTCTACTTTGCAGCTTTCTTGGTGGTGTCCGCAAAAGCCCCACAACATCAGAGCCGCTGCTTTATCCCAGCACCTGATACAGGCACCATAGAAGCTCGCTGCAGCCTCCGCCCTACAGGGCTGCAGGAAATATGGAAGAACATGAATAGCATGATTCAAAGAGAAAAAGAGGGCTTACTGGTGCATAACAAAGGGAATTAGGAAGAAATGAACCAGAGACACATTGGATTTTGAGGTCACACTTGTCTGTTTCTTTAGAATTCTCGATAAAGTACTGAACATTGGCTGCACGAATTATTTACACACTTGTCACCATGTAGCTGAGGACTAAAACTTCAACATTCACCTGCTACCAACCTCCAAACAGTGGCAACGTTTGTATCAACAGTTACCTACATTGTAGGTGGGGAAGTCGAAATATTCCTATTAAAGACAATTAAAGACAATTGAATTCAAGGCCTGGCTAGTGAGACCTGTTTCCTGGAAAGGTAGTCAGTTGGTTTTCACCACAAGGAGAACCTGGACATCTTCACACAACATCATCAGCCTGGGGTATGGCTCTTAGAAGAGGTTGGAGGGGGGATCTTGGAGCTGGCAGATTTGGGTTTGCATCTCAACCCCCATCTCGCCCCTGCCCTGTCACCCCCAAGTCTCTGCTTCCCCATCTACGTGGTTGCAATGCTGCTATAGGTGTGAAGAAACAGCATAGCCTACATGCCTGCCACTCAGCCAGCGTTGGGGAAACAGCACTCCTTTCCTGCCAGCGCCAGTGCCAGGGCAAACTCCGGCTGTGGGCATCAGCTCTCAGCCCCACGTGTGTCTGGGCGTTGCCCCCGCCCTGCCCTGGTGTCTGCCTATGACTCACTTTTCCTGCTGCCTTCAGCTTTGAGTTCCGGTTTCCCATCTTGAAATCCTGGCCCTAAGTTCCAGTTTCTGTTTCTGGTGTTCTTTGATTTCTAATTAAATCCAGTCCCTAAATGGTTGGTTCAAGTCAGCGTCTAAAGGCTGATTCTCTAACACTGTGAATCTCAGGAATGCATTACAGTCCAAGTCCTACTTACAATTAGTGACCAGTAAATTGCTGATAGCCTTTAACATGTTAGCAATTTGGAATTCAAGAAGTGTTTGTCGATACTTGTGTTTGTGGATTTTAAAATGTTTCCAATTTTTTACATGTTACAAAAAATATAAGCATAGATTGTAACCATGTTTATAATTCATATTTTATAAACATATTTTAAAAATAATTTAAAGAAATTTTTAAGGCTGGGCATAGTGGCTCACCCCTGTAATCTCAGCTCTCTGGGAGGTCGAGGCAGGTGGATCACTTGAGGTCAGGAGTTTGAGACCAGCCTGGCCAACATGATGAAACCTCGTCTCTACTAAAAATACAAAAATTAGCTGGGTGTTATGGCAGGCACCTGTAATCCCAGCTATTCGAGAGGCTGAGGCATGAGAATCACTTGAACCCAGGAGGCAGAGGTTGCAGTGAGCCAAGATCACACCACTGCCCTCCAGCTTGGGTGACAGTGAGACTCTGTCTCAAAAAAAAAAGACATGGTCCGGGCATGGTGGCTCACACCTGTAATCCCAGCACTTTGGGAGCCCGAGGCAGGCGGATCACAAGGTCAGGAGATCGAGACCATCCTGGCTAACACGGTGAAACCCCGTCTCTACTAAAAATACAAAAAGTTAGCCGGGCGTGGTGGTGGGCGCCTGTAGTCGCAGCTACTCGGAGGCTGAGGCGGGAGAATGGAGTAAACCCGGGAGGCGGAGCTTGCAGTGAGCTGAGATCTGGCCACTGCACTCCAGCCTGGGCGACACAGAGAGACTCCGTCTCAAAAAAAAAAGTTCATCTCCCTCCTCCTCCTTGCCACCCTCCCTCTTTGTGGAAAACATTTAGTGATGAGAACTTAAGTCAAAGGTACCTGGCCATGAGAACTTCCATACTTTTGACTCTGAAACATTTTTTTTTTCTTTTGAGATAGAGTCTTGCTCTGTTGCCCAGGCTGGAATGCAGTGGCACAATTTTGGCTCACTGCAACCTCCGCCTCCTGGGTTAAGGCAATTTCTCGTGCCTTAGCCTCCTGAGTAGCGGAGATTACAGGCGCATGCCACCACATCTGGCTAATTTTTATATTTTTAATAGAGACAAGGTTTCACCATGTTGGTCAGGCTGGTCTCGAGCTCCTGACCTCAGACGATCCACCCACCTTGGCCTCCCAAAGTGCTAGGATTACAGGCATGAGCCACTGTGCCCGGCCGGAAGCACTTGTATCTGCCACTCTCCAGAAGTAAACCTATTTCAGACTGACAAGGAAGAAGGGCAGCGTTTCATCATCTGTGTGTATTGCCGGTTCTTGCCAACAAACAAAGTTCTGTTCTGCTTCTTTCAGGCATGGAAGATATAAGGCACAGTTCCATTCAGCAAGACAAACAGCAAATGTGCTGTGGCTCTTGGCGGCAGGATGGCCACTGAATGACCCACATATTCTGAGGCCATCGCAACCCCGTCCCAGGCAGTCAGGACACACCACGCAGTACTGGGAAGGACGAAAGAAGTGACAGCCGGCTACGACAGAACAAAACGTTCTCTGGCCCTGGAAGGAGGAGGCTGAGGAGTCTCCGATTTTCTCGATTGACTGAGGAATACTGGTTTCTTCTTTAAATGTAAAAACTCCCAAATCATGAAGTTAATGAAATGCTTTTTAAATTAACAAATCAAACAAAAGTGGCTGAAAACTTGCCACGCTGGAACTCCTGGCAGTGTGATAGTGGACCCTGGACCTGAGGAGGGCAGCACAGGAGACCCCTGAGAGTGAAGTCCTCGGCCGGGAGCCGCGCCTGCCGCCCGCCGCCCGCAGCAGCCCACCACCAAGCTTCCTGCGCTGCTCCCTGCTGGTGGGACCCATGGTGTGCATTCATTCAGCTCACACACGCTCAAAGACGCAGCTCCAAATACCAAGCCACGCTGCCTGGTTTTTAAAATTAAACGGTTAATTTTGAGATAATTGTAGCTTCACATTTGTAAGGAATAATACAGAGAGGTCTTGTTCACCCTTTACCCAGTTTTCCCCAATGGTTGCGTCTTGTTATTTTACCTTTTTTTTTTTTTTTTTTGAGAGTCTCGCTCTGTCACCCAGGCAGGAGTACAGTGACATGATCTCGGCTCCCTGCAACCTCCGCCTCCCAGGTTCAAGAGATTCTCATGCCTCAGCCTCCCAAGTAGCTGGGATTACAGGTGCCCACCACCACGACTGGCTAATTTTTGGCATTTTTAGTAGAGACGGGGTTTCACCATGTTGGTCAGACTGGTCTCGAACTACTGACCTCAGGTGATCTAGTTACCCCGGCTTCCCAAAGTGCTGGGATTACAGGCGTGAGCCACCGCGCCTGGCCTCAGTGGTCGCATCTTGCACAATTAAGGGACAATATCAGGATGCTGACTCATGGCCCAGGCACAGTCGTCCACCCCCACAGGACCTCTGCTCCCTCTCAAGCCACCGAACTTCCCTCCCATCCCTGCCTCCTTCTCGGCCCCCGTAGGGTCTCCATTGCTGTACTTAGATCATTTCAAGAATGTTGTATAGGCTGGGCGCGGTGGCTCAAGCCTGTAATCCCAGCACTTTGGAGGCCGAGACAGGAGGATCACGAGGTCAGGAGATCGAGACCACCCTGGCTAACACGGTGAAGCCCCGTCTCTACTAAAAATGGAAAAAATTAGCCGGGCGAGGTGGCAGGCGCCTGTAGTCCCAGCTACTTGGGAGGCTGAGGCAGGAGAATGGCGTAAACCCGGGAGGCGGAGCTTGCAGTGAGCTGAGATCCGGCCACTGCACTCCAGCCCGGGCGACAGAGCAAGGCTCTGTCTCAAAAAAAAAAAAAAAAAAAAAAAAAAAAAAGAATGTTGTATAAACGGAATCTCATGGTGTACAACCTTTCGGTCTGGACTCCCTTCACCAGGGCCACTCTCTGAAGGTTTGTTCAGGCCGTGGTGTGTGTGCCTATAGCTTGTTCCTTTTCATTGCAGAGTACATGCCATAGTGTGGGTTACTACCATCTGCTTAACCTTACCCTTGTTCAAGGTCAACTCGGTATAGCTTTCAGTTTTTGACCATTATGAATAAAGCTACTACAAACGGTTGTGTACAAGTTTTCATGTGAACGTCGGTCTTCGTTTTCTCCGGGATGAACAGCCTGACCTGAAGTTCCCGGGTCCGACGGTGATTGCATGTTTAGTTTGTTAAGAAACTGCCAACCTGTTTTCCAGGCGGCTGTACCATCTTACATCCCACCAGCCCGGCGTGAGTGATCTGCTCTCCCTGTCCTCACCAACGTGCCGCCGCATCACCCTGTTATTTTCAGCCATGTGGATAGATGTGCAGTGCTGTGTTATTGTTGTTTTAATTTGCATTTCCCTAGGAGCCCATTATGTTCGGTATCAGTCTCTCGGACATCTCTTCTTGTGCTTATTTGCCATTCATATCCTCTTTGGTGAAATGTTTTTTCCTGTCTTTTGCCCATTTTTCTAACTGAACTGCACTTTTTTTTTCTTTTTTGGATAGAGGGTTTCACTGTGTTGTGGAGGCTGGAGTGCACTGGTGCAATAATAGCTCTCTGCAGCCTCAGCCTTCCACGTAGCTGGGACTACAGGTGCGTACCACCATGCCCAGCTAATTTTTGTTTTTTCTGTGTAGTTGAGGTTTTGCCATGTAGTCCATGCTGGTCTCGAACTCCTGGTCTCAAGCAATCCACCCTCCTTGGTCTTCCAAAGTGCCGGGATTACAGGCGTGAGCCACCGTGCCTGGCCTTTGCTTTTTTTTTTTTTTTTTTTTACCATTGAGTTTTGAGAGTTATTTGTATATTCGAGGCACTAGTCTGTGTTGGATATGTAGTTTGAATCTATTCAGAATATTTTCTCTCAGTTTGTAGCTTGTCTTTTCATCTTCTTAACATAGTCTTTTGCAGAGCAAAAGTTTTTATTTTTTGTGAAGTCCAATTTTTTTTGTGAAGTCTAATTTTTCTATTTTTCCTTTTATATATTATGATGCTGGTAAGAAATTTTATATATTATGATGCCGGTAAGAAATCATCTCTTAGTCTTCAATCCCAAAGATTTTCTCTATTTTCTAAAAGGTTTATAGTTTTGCATTTTACATTTAAGTCTGTGATCCATTTTGAAATCAGGTAGATTGAGTCCATCGCTTTTTTTTTTTTTTTTTTTGAGGCAGAGTCTTGCTCTGTCATCCAGGCTGGAGTTCAGTGGCGCGATCTCGGCTCACTGCAAGCTCCTCCCGGGTTCACACCATTCTCCTGCCTCAGCCTCCTGAGTAGCTTGGACTACAGGCACCTGCCACCACACCCGGCTAATTTTTTGTATTTTTAGTAGAGGTGATGTTTCACCATGTTAGCCAGGATGGTCCCAATCTGCTGACCTCATGATCCGCTCGCCTCGGCCTCCCAAAGTGCTGGGATTACAGGTGTGAGCCACCGTGCCTGGCCTGCTTTATTCTTTTTCAGAATTGCTTTAGCTACTCTCATTCCTTTGTCCGTACATATAGATTTCAGAAAAATCTTCTCTCTATCTGCAGGATATTTGCTGGCATTTCTTTCTTTCTTTTTTTTTTTTTTTGAGATGGAGTCTCGCTCTGTCACCCAGGCTGGAGTACAGTGGCCGGATCTCAGCTCACTGCAAGCTCCGCCTCCCGGGTTTACGCCATTCTCCTGCCTCAGCCTCCCGAGTAGCTGGGACTACAGGCGCCCACCACCTCGCCTGGCTAGTTTTTTTTTGTATTTTTTTAGTAGAGACGGGGTTTCACCATGTTAGCCAGGATGGTCTCGATCTCCTGACCTCGTGATCTGCCCATCTCGGCCTCCCAAAGTGCTGGGATTATAGGCTTGAGCCACCGCGCCCGGCCATTTGCTGGCATTTCAATAGGAATTGCATTAAATCTATATATCAGTTTGGGAAAAATGATATTTTTGCTATAGTGAGTCTTCCAATCAATGAAAACCCTGCGTCTCTCTCTTTATTTAGGCTTTCTTTGATTTCTTTCACTGGCATTCTGTAGTTTTCAGCATATAGATCCTGTACATGTCTTAGATTTATACCTAAGTATTTTTTTGAGTAACTGTAAATAATATTGTATTATTCATTTTGGTGACTTTGTACTCATTACTAGTATATAGAAATATTACTGAATTTTGTATGTTTGTCATGTATCCTGTGATCCTGATGAACTCACTTGTTAGTTGTAGGAGGGTTTCTTTTGAGATTCCTTGGGATTTTATCTGTGGACAATCGTGTCATCTGCAAATAGGGACAGCTTCTTTCCATCCTTCCTGCCTGCCTGCCTGTCTGCCTTCCTTTTCTCTCATTCTCTCTCTCTCTTTCTTTCTTCTTTTCCTTTCATTTCCCTTTTTGCCTTATTGCAATAGCTAGGACTCCCAGCACCATGTTGAACAGAATGGTGATAACAGACATCCTTGCCTTGTTCCTGATCTTAGGCTGGGAGCTTTCGGTCTTTTCTATTAAGTATCCTGTTAGCTGCAGGTGTTTTATAGATGTTCTTTATTAAGTTGAGGAAGCTTCCCTTTATTTCTATTTTTTAACAGATTTTCAGGCCAGGTGCGGTGGCTCATGCTGTAATCCCAACACTTTGGGAGGCTGAGGCAGGTGGATCACCTGAGGTCAGGAGTTTGAGACCAGCCTGGCCAATATGGTGAAACCCTGTCTCTACTAAAATACAAACATTAGCCAGGTGTGGTGGTGGTTGCCTGTAATCCCAGCTACTTGAGAGGCTGAGGCAACTAGAACTGCTTGACTGCTTGAACCCAGGAGGTGGAGGTTGCAATGAGCCAAGATCACGCCACTGCACTCCAGCCTGGGCAAAAGAGCAAGACTCTGTCTCAAAAAAAGAAAGAAAGAAAGAAAGAAAGAAAGACAGAAAGTCCAGTCTGCAGAGATGTTGAATTAAAAACAGTGTCCACTTTGCCAGGAACTTCAAACAGGAGACCAAGTGGTGCCTTCAGGGACATCCAGGGTGATGTTGCATCCCAGGACGAGAAGAAGCCGCCACCAGGAACCACAGACAGAGCTCCAGGGAGTTTAACATACAAACTTTAAAAGGAAGAAATCGGCCAGGCATGGTAATCCCAGCACTGTGGGAGGCCAAGGCGGATGAATCACAAGGTCAGGAGATCAAGACCATCCTGGCTAACACGGTGAAACCCCGTCTCTACTAAAAATAAAAAAAAATAAAAAATAAAAAATTAGCCGGGCGTGGTGGCGGGCTCCTATAGTCCCAGCTACTCGGGAGGCTGAGGCAGGAGAACGGTGTCAATCCGGGAGGCAGAGCTTGCAGTGAGCCGAGATCAAGCCACTGCACTCCAGCCTGGATGACAGAGTGAGACTCCATCTCAAAAAAAAAAAAAAAAAAGGAAGAAATCACGCCAGTCCGGAATTAACTGCATAACATACAACCTTTAAAAGGAAGAAATTACACCAGCCCAGAATCAACTGCATAACAGAATGTGCTCCAGTGTGTAATTGGCAGGATTTGCTGGAGGACATCTCCTAGGATGCTCTAGAGGATTTGCTGGAGGACGTCTCCTAGGATGCTCTAGAGGATTTGCTGGAGGACGTCTCCTAGGATGCTCTAGAGGATTTGCTGGAGGACGTCTCCTAGGATGCTCTAGAGGATTTGCTGGAGGACGTCTCCTAGGATGCTCTAGAGGATTTGCTGGAGGACGTCTCCTAGGATGCTCTAGAGGATTTGCTGGAGGACGTCTCCTAGGATGCTCTAGAAGCATAAAGAGATGCCAGCTGTGAGGCTTCTGCCTCAAGACTCGTGGACTGGGCAATCCAGCCCTTTGGAGACCACTGAACAGGCAGCATTCAAAATCTTCTGGAAAACATCAGAGGAATAACAGGACATGAGAAATCCCTGAGCAAGCTCCAAGGAAAGACGGGAGCTCGCTTCAACCTGGAGGTGTTTGCTGGTCGGGAGCAAGGGGAAGGTGAGGTGCGAGGCGGAGGCCAGGCCCGCCGGGCAGAGCCGCAGGCAGAGCCACATGGGTTTATCCTGGAGTCCTGCCTGAGCGACATGGGCTGGGAGGGCTGCACCCTTGCTCACACCAGCGGCCGGGCAGCCCAAGAAGTCCCAGGCCCGCAGGCTGGATCTCCGTGGCCTCGGGAACATGCTCATTTGTTTTTGTGCCATCTGCAGCACTTTGAGCTGCAAAGGTAGAGACCACCTAGAGCTTCAGCCAAAGGCCTGTCTTTTACGGCAGTCTGTGTCCACCAGCCTGGCTGGGGAAGGGCTCCTGCTCCAGGCCTCCTACCTGGGGACACGGATGAAAAGGGGGCTCTAAACAACCACTAGGAAAGAAGTGTGTGATAAGGACAATCTCTGGCAGTGGTGAGTGTGACGGAAAGATGGGGGTGTGAGGCACAGCCAGGGAGGGTGGCCGGGCTCATTCAGACCGGCGGGTCAGAGAAGCGGTGTGAAAAGTTGGGCCCCATGGAATGGGAGTTGGGACATGGCCTTGGCTGCCTGAGGTCGGGAGGACACAGCTACTGCGTGGAGTCAAGGGACCGAGAGGCCACAAAACCTAAATGGGACCCGTGGGTCTGGGGGTGCGGCCATGAGTGGCAGCGGAGTCCTTCAGGGTACGGCCCGGGCGCATTCACTCAGGGATGGTGCATCACCCGCGTGGCAGGTGTCTCCTCCCCACACTCCCCAGGACAGCTCCCACCCCACGGCCACATTCTTGGGCGGCTCTGACACTCCTCCCAACAGTAGGCCCACATTCCCTCCCTTTTCACCCCCGTGGGCTTCCGAGGTGGTGGAGGTAACACCCTGACTTCTGAACTGAGGGCCCCACCCCTGCCTCACTTCGGTCTGCCCCTGCCCCCTCGCCCCGGCCAGGACTGCAGCCCGTGGGGGGGCCACACCACAGGCGCCAGGCAGGCTATGGGGTGGCAGCTTAGGCAGATACCTGAGTACACTGCCAGGTCATTCTTCCTTGTCCCCAGTTCCCAAGGGATTAGAAGTGTTTCTAGCACTTCTGTACTTCCTGAGATGACTCCCTGTTCTGTGGTTTCGGTGCTGCCGATCGGACCACGTTCTCGCTCCTAACGCTAAGACCTTCAGCTCGGGCTGCTGCCTCTTCAGTAAGACACTCCACCGCTCCATCACATCCGTGTCCACCTGTTGCCCAGGACGGGGAGTTTACATTTTCTAACACCATGGTTACTAAAGGGCTTTTCCAGGCTGCCTGACTTCAAAATCTGGAGAGCTTAGTGTTCTTTCTGCTTTAGGTTGTTAGCAGGAAATAAACAAAGTAAAGACCGCCCTGTTCACTGGAATAACTTGAAACTGTGCTGTTAATTAAAAAAAAAAAAAAAAAGAAAGAAAGAAAATGAACTCTAATCCTTTGAAAATCCTGGCAGAAAGGAAACCGTGTGAGGCCATTCGCAAACCTGGCCTCACGTTCCTCCTCTCGCTCCCACCTGAGGCGACTGTTCCCTGCGGACTGAGCGTCCTTCCCTCCCACCCTGGCCCCTGCAGTTTGAGGCCCCCACTTCCTGCCCCAGTGCCTGCCAGGCGCCCCACAGAAGTGGGGACGCAGGCTCTGCAGGACAGGAGGTCCCCCGACAGGTTTCCGGCGAATCCACCAAATGGGCACCTTCTTCGCACAGCGGCTCTGGGAGCTGCCTCAGATGGCAACGAGTCCACGAATCCTGACAGATTCCACCAAATTACACCCAAGCCACCCCCTGCAGCTGAGTGTGACGGCAGCTTGGAACCCCTACAGCTGAGTGTGACGGCAGCTTGGAACCCCTACAGCTGAGTGTGATGGCAGCTTGGGGCTGGACGGACACCACAGACTACACAGTTACGTTATGGGAGTACGCAGGAGCCCCTGACTATGTGCCCAGGAGCATGCCTGTGTCTGAGGGGTTCAAGCAGTGTGAGATTCTATTTTTTTTTTTTTTTTGAGACGGAGTCTCACTCTGTCCCCCAGGCTGGAGTGCAGTGGCACAATCTCGGCTCACTGCAAGCTCCGCCTCCCAGGTTCACGCCATTCTCCTGCCTCAGCCTCCCAAGTAGCTGGGACTACAGGCGCCGCCACCATGCCCAGCTAAATTTTTTTGTATTTTTAGTAGAGACAGGATTTCACCGTGTTAGCCAGGATGGTCTCGATCTCCTGACCTCGTGATCTGCCCACCTCAGCCTCCCAAAGTGCTGTGATTACAGGCGTAAGCCACTGTGCCCAGTCCAGAAATTCTTTAACTTAGGATTCCAATCTGCCTAAAAGACAAGCACTAAGCAGGTTCTGACTGGACTGCTCCCTGGAGGGTGGGCTGTGGGCTGCAGGATATGGGGCTCCCACACCTGTTGCTAGAGCATGGCCTGTAGCTGAAAGGGAAGTCCCTCGAGGCCTGAGACATGTGGCTTGGAGCTAGGCCTGGGGGCTCAGGAGAAGGGTAAAGAGGAGACGCCACAGGAGCCTCTTAATTTGGGCCAGGAAGGCAATGCATAAGATATGATGTAGGCAGATATTGAGGAAGAGCTTGACATCTTCAAGGCCTCGTCTGGAGCCTGAGATGCAGTGAACACTTTGCTCCTTTACATCCTGTCATTCTGTGATGGGAATGAACTCCAAATGGGAAGACAGCAAAGCCTCAATCCCAAACCAGCAGCCCTGCTCACTGTTCAGAAGCACGTTTGTGACGGGAGAGTGCAAGCTGGTCCTTCTGGGGAATCTGCTCCTTCTCCTGACCCTCTTCTTTTTTTACTTTTATTTTTATTTTTGAAACAAGGTCTTGCTCTGTCACCCAGGCTGGAGTACAGTGGCATGATCTCAGCTCACTGCAACTTCCACCTCCGGGGTTCAAGTATTCTCCTGCCTCAGCCTCCAGAGTGGCTGGGATCACAGGTGTGTGCCATCACACTTGGCTGATTTTTGTTTTGTTTTTAGTAAAGACGGGGTTTCACCATGTTGATCAGGCTGGTCTCGAACTCTGACCTCAAGTGATCCACCCACCTCGGCCTCCCAAAGTGCTGGGATTACAGGCATGAGCCACCATACCCGGCCTATAGTTCATTATTCTATTGGCAATTTTGGGATTGGTAATGAATGTTTTTAGATACTTATACAAATTGCTTATTTGTCAGTTTTGGAGCTGGTGTTCTTATTTTATTGTTGGACTTTGTATACCAAAAATATAAACACTTTGTAATATGTGATGGGATTATTTTTTGGGTTATATGTAGACTTAACTGTGTTGTTATGACACTCACATATAATAAAAATTTGATAAGGTTAAATCTAAGCTTTTGGGGGATATGATTTTGGCCTTTTGAATCATGCTTAGAGATTTTATAAAATATTCTTGCCTGTAATCTTACTCTTTTCAATTCATTTTCTTTTCTTTTTTTTTTTCTCTGGGTCTGGCTCTATTGCCCAGACTGGAGTGCAGTGGTGTGGTCTTGGTTCACTGCAACCTCTGTCTCCCGGGTTCAAGCCCTCCTCCCTCTTCAGCCTTCTGAGTAGCTGGAACCACAAGTGTGCACATACCTGGCTAATGTTTGCATTGTTTGTAGAGATGGGGTTTTGCCATGTTGCCCAGACTGGTCTCAAACTCCTGGGCTCAAACAATCCTTCTGCCTTAGCCTCCCAAAGTGCTGGGATTATAGGTGTGAGTCACGGTGCTTGGCCTCGAGTTACTTGGCCTCCAATTAGTTTTCTACGTGTAACTGTGATGATATTTCTAAATGCCCATTGGTTTTGTCACTTGGATTTGCTTAAAATCCATGCAGTGCTCCCCACAGCCCTCGAGTTGAAGAGTCCCTGAGAGCTGACCTGTTTTGCTGGTCAGCTGCTCCCTGGCCTAGCTGGGTGCTTGCAAACATGCCTCTTCTGGGACCTGCCTATCCGGTCACTATCAGGCCCAGGGACGCCGGCTCCACCTGGGCGCAGACACCCCATGAAAGCACCTTGTTCCTCACGCTCAGTACCTTGGCACGCACCACTACCTCTCATAATGTTCTTTCTTTCTTCAATTGACCTTTGAAATGTTTAAGCACCCTGCAGCCTAAGGCAAGTACCTTTCTCTTGATGGCTGCCAAGAAAAGCACCTGTGTAGCCTTGCTGGGGGTGTCAGTGTAGGTGCTGTCCACCCACTGGGGAAGGCAGGGGCCTCTGCACACCCCACACCTCTGATTTATATCTTCCCCTCAAATTATATCATAAACATCCTTCCTTGCTAGCACAGAAGTACCTGCCTTAGGTCTTCAGAGCTCCACAGTCACCTGAGGGGATGGCTGAATCTGTTTAGCCGCTTTCTCTGCTGACCTCATCCAAGTCTCACCACCCAGTGTTTCTCCTGTAAATGGCACAGCTTTGCGTAGACACGCTGACAGCATTCATGGGGGTCCACGTGGAGTCACAGGCCTGCTGCCCACATCATCTGCTGTCCCAGCGTGGACTTAAAGAACTCATCAGAGACTTCAGGTTGAACATGAAACATTAATTCTGAAAGAACAGACAGAAACAAAACACATTAGACCAGAAGGACAAAGAGCCTGGGAGGAGCACCTTCAGCGAGGAGGGCAGCATCTGGAATTGTGGCGTCTCTGGGTGGAGGAAGGACGCTCCGCCTGAGGTCCCCACAGGCAATGGCCCTGGGCTGGTGGCCGCCGAGTCCCTGGAGATGGCAGGGCAGGGCAGGTGGACAAGGTGTGGTTGACAGTGGGTGCTGGCTGAGTTTGGATATAGAGTGTGTGGTCCCAGGACACCCTCGGAGAAGTTTGGAAAATTTATTCCTGAAAATGTGCGACAATGGGCTGCAGGGTGTGGAAATATGCGTATTCTCCCCTAGCGATGCCCGTTAGGAAGGGAAAGTTGGCAGCATTTGTTGGTGAAAGGTGTAAAGCAGGCATTCCTGCTGGTTCAGCAATCCCACCTCCTCATCAATCCCATCTCCTCATGTCCCCTCATGAATCACCCACACATGGGCATTCTTCATTGTGAAATGTATTGCAGTTGTTGGAAACAAGATTGTTCGACAATAAAAAGAATGAGCTACCAAGCCATGAAAAGGCATGGAGGAGCCTTGAACCATGTCACTAAGTGGAAGAAGCCAATCTAAAGCAGCCACATTCTCCGTGAGTCCAACGACAGGACATTTTGGAAAAGGCGGAACTGGGAATAATAAGATCAGTAATAAGGTGAGTGATTGCCAGGGGTTGACAGATGGGGAGGAATGAGTGGGGGAGCACAGAGGATTACTAGGCCAGGAAAATGATTCTGTAGGATACCGTAGTGGTGGATCCATGTCATCATACATTTGTCCAAACCCATAGAATGTGCAACAGCAAGACTGACCTCCAATGTAAACTGTGGACTAAGAGTGGAGAGAGGCGCTGGGTGTGGTGGCTCACCCCCTAAGATCGGAGAGAGGCGCTGGGTGCGGCTGGGTGCGGTGGCTCACACCTGTAATCCCAGCACTTTGGGAGGCCAAGAAGGGTGGATCATTTGAGGTCAGGAGTTTGAGACCAGCTTGTCCAATATGGTGAAACCCAATCTCTACTAAAAATATTCAAAAAATTAGCAGAGATCATGTGGCCAGAGAGGAGACGAGAGAGGGGGAAAGCCACCAGGCTCTTTTCAACAATGAGCTCTTGGGGGCACTCATAGAGCAAGAACTCTCTCATTCCTGCCAGGACAGCACCAAGCCGTTCCTGAGGGATCCAGCCCCACAACCTGAACACCTCCCACTAGGCCCCACCTCCAACACTGGGGGTCACATTTCAACATGAGGTTTGGGGAGACAAATATCCAAACCATAGCGGGCAACTTCTCCCTGTGTCTTCCTTTCATCTTCCCTCTGTGCACTTGTGTGTCCCCATCTCCTCTTCTTATAAGAATACCAATCCTAGGCCGGACACGGTGGCTCACACCTGTAATCCCAGCACTTTGTGAGGCCAAGGCCGGTGGATCACCTGAGGTCAGCAGTTCGAGACCAGCCTGGTCAATGTGACGAAACCCCATCTCTGGTAAAAATACAAAAAAAAATTAGCCAGGTGTGGTAGCTCATGCCTGTAATTCCAACTACTTGGGAGGCTAAGGCAGGAGAATCATTTGAACCCAGGAGACAGAGGTTGCAGTGAGCCGAGATTACACCATTGGACTCCAGCCTGGGCAACAAGAGTGAAACTCTGTCTCAAAAAAAAAAAAAAAAAAAAAAAAAAAAATACCAATCCTTTTGGGTTAGGGCCCAACAATATGACTCCATTTAACCTTATTACCCTCATCTAGACCCCATCTGCAAATATAGTCACATGGGGGTTAGGACTTCAACGTGTAAATTTGGGGACAGGCAACTCAGTCCATAAGAGTCCAAGGGAGAGGCCAGGGCTCAAAATAAGAACTTGGCTTCCTTGACACAGAGATGACTGTCCTCAGTGACCCTCCTCCTGTTGTATGTGCGACAAACCTGTTAGCTTGGTGTGATACAAATCCTGTGATTATGCTATGTCATGTGGCAAAAGGGATTTTTAGATGGAATCAAGGTCCCAAGCCAGCTGACTCAGTTAATCAAAAGAAAAATAATATCGAGTAGGCCTGATTCAATCAGGTCAGCCCTTGAAAAGCAAACTTTTCCTCTGGCTGGCCTCAAGGAAGAATGCAGAGACCTAAGCTTTGAACTCCCACTGGCCAACAGCCAGCCAAAGCCAGGGACCTCCCTCAGACAACCACAGGGTCTGACTTCTGCCACAGCCTCAGTGAGCTGGGAAGACCACCTGGACTCCAGACCACCTGAACTCCAGATGAGACCACCTGAACTCCAGATGCAGCCTCCCAAGACCCTGGGCAGAGGGCTGAGCTTCATGTGCACAGAATTCTGACCTACAGAAGCTGAGGTGATAGCTGGGTGTTGTTTTCCACTCTAAGCTTGTGCTAAATTGTGCAGCAGTAGCGTTTCCCACACTTGCCATGGCATTTCCTTTCTCCCTCTCCTTCCTCCAGCCTGTGGCCATATGCCTGCCCTCTGCACCCCATATACCATGGTAGTCCAGGCCTTGGTCCTCCCCCACACCCCAGGATCACCACAGTGACCTGCTATTTTTAACCATATGTTTAAAACGGGGTAGGAAGACAGAAGCACGTCAGGTTCATGAAGCGTGAGTTCCAGAGACTCTGACTTCACAAGTGAGTGACTGTGGATCTTTCTCACCCTATCATCTTCTTTCTTGGTTCATTTTGAACACATGCTTCTTATCCACCACGTTGCTATTTCTTGACATGTGCTCTGAGGACCACCCATCGCACATGGCTTGGAGAGCTGGGGTCCTGCCTCCAACGTGCAGAATCTGAATGATCAGCACAGGGCCGGGCATTTGCCTGTTCTCCTGGGGCTTTTGGATATATTAAAATGTCATAATTCCTCTGGTGTCTAACCAGAAGTGTGGGAAATAGAAAGATGAATGGGTTATGGTCCGCAACTTCCAGGAGTTTACAAATCCAACCTAATAAAGAGGAAAAGATGCCTTCAATGACAATATAAGAGAGTGTCTGAGTCCGTTTTGTGATGCTATAGCAGAACACCACAGGCTGGGTAATTAAGAAATAGTCAATGTTTATTTGGCTCATGGTTCCAGAGGCTGGAAAGTCCAAGATCGAGGTTCCTTCCTGCCGTGTCATAACATGGTGGAAGGCATCAGTCACATGGGCAAGAGAAGGCACGGGCTCAAAGTTGCATCAGCATTAATCCCTTCATGAGGGTGGAGCCCTCGTGACCCACACACCCCAGTATGGCCCCACCTTCTATTGCCTTGGGGATTAAGTTTCTAACATGTATTTTTTGGGGGACACATTCAAGCCATAGCAGGGAGAATATGGTAAGTTCCATAAGCAAGCTTTAAGGCCTGAAAATGTAAATGCCCCCATGTAGAAACCTGGCTGTGAGTTGAGGGTGATCTGAATCCTTTTATTTATATTTTTGAGACAGAGTCTCGCTCTGTTGCCCAGGGTAGAGTGCAGTGGCCTGATCTCTGCTCACTGTAATCTCCACCTCCTAGGTTCAGATTATTCTCCTGCCTCAGCCTCTCGAGTAGGTGGGATTACGGGCGCCCGCCACCACACCTGGCTAATTTTTGTATTTTTGGTAGAGGCGGGTTTTGCCATGTTGGCCAGGCTGGTCTTGAACTCCTCACCTCATGATCTGCCCGCCTCAGCCTCCCACAGTGCTGCGATTACAGGCGTGGGTCACCACGCCCAGCCCAGATTCATTTTTTAAAATATGATTTTAGTAACATTTTAGTAACATTAGTTACATCTCATTTTTTTTTCTTTTTTTTTTTTTTCTGTGGGCTAGGGCACCATCCCCAGAAATCTGTGGATTAGGGCCAAGGATAGATGAAGGAACCTGAAACCAGGATGTCAAATGTTGTTGCAGGAGATAATCAATTTGGGCTCCATAAAAACTGGAATGTGCTGAAGTTAGCAGAGATCTGGCTCAATGAACGTGTCAGACGTCGAAGGCCACGTCGACTTTAAAGGTCATGGGCCACAAAACACAGGGTCCAAGTGTGTGCCCAGAGTGACGCTGATTTTCCTGACGCCTGAGGATAATGCTGTTGGCCCCGCTAACTAATGAGGGTGTTTGTGATGAAAAGGCAACAGCCGCCAGGACTGTGCTGACTGTGGGGTGCTGGGGCTGTGGGGAGAGAGGGACCTCAGCAGTCATGTGTTTGTCGTGGGCGTGGACAGCTCAGGACAGCACAGCTCTGAGCTGGGTGGACAGGATCAACACCTACCACAGGGCCAGGCCTCAAGGGGAGCCCTGGGAGTGAGGCTTACAGAACACTGACACACATTTGGTGTAGACGCACAGGCTATGACGCATGACCCCACGCAGGGCCTCCACCTGGGGCTGCCTTACACGCTGAGGCCTGAGAGGACTGCCTGGGAACCATGCAGGGTCAGGCCGGGAGTGGACGGGACACCTGCTAGGTCCTCACGGCTCAGCACTCACCTGCCTGTGGTCCACACAGCACCAGTTTCCTTGGGAGAACGTATCCTTCCAGCCGTGTGTCTGTCTGTCCTGCCAGGAGTGCCCGTGGGGCAAGGCCGGGCTGAGGGCCCTGCGTGGCTGTTGGCGTCTCCCATGGTGGTGCTCCGTGGAGCATCCCAAGGACAGAAGGCGGTGGTGCTGATTCACTTCTGAGGCACAATCAGAGACCAAGGTCCCGCCTGGACTCTGAGGCCCCTGGGCCTGGGCCAGTTTCTCTGCTCTCATTTCCCCACCTCTGTGCGGCTCCTAGATCATCTCAAAGACACTGTGCCTGCTCCCCGCCATTTCTCAGTTCTACAACTCAGAGGCGATCTGTATTTTCAAGCAGCTTACAGTCTTATCAGAGACACCAAGAACACAGCAGACGCTATGGAAGAATCAACAACTGACAGATACTTTTATATAAGCAGAAACAAACTAAAGAAGAAAGGAAACATGCCATTTAGAGTCATTTCTGCACTAACCAGGTGCTGATTCATTAAATAATCAATGAAACGGTTGTTTATTCGCCAAGTTGTTCAAACATTTGTTAACTGGCACCTACTAGATAGCAAGACCCGACGCTGTAAAGAAAACACGGTGACGTCACACGTTGGGAGATGACTGACATCTGCTGCTTAACATGAGAAATAAGCAGGTGACATTTTGGTTTAGAATCCTCAGCTGATTTATGTCAAACAAGCAAAGGAAGCAACCATGGAAACAGAGCTTAGGCCCCTTCCCGGCAGTGGCTTTGCTGTTTGGGAGAGAGAGGCTTCATGGACTCACTCATTATTTCAATTTATCCCTATTTGGAGCATAACGTTGTTTGAAAAAGCAGAAAGGGACTTAAGTGTAGATGAATTGAATACATCGTGGGTTCTTGTATGTGTGGGTTTTGTGTGTGTATGTGTGTGATTTTATTTTGCTTCTATCTAAAAATCTCTCTAAAAAGACATTAGAGGCGAGGAAGATAGAGGAGAAAAAGAAGAAGGAGGAGGCTGGGTGTGGTGGCTCACATCTGTGATCCCAGCACATTGGGAGGCCAAGGCAGGAGAATTGATTGAGGCCAGGAGTTCAAGACCAGCCTGGGTAACATAGTGAGACCCCATCTCTATAAAAAATTTAAGAAGATAGCCGGGCATGGTGGCACACACCTGTAGTCTCAACTACTTAGGAGGCTGAGGTGGGAGGATCACTTGAGCCCAGGAGTTTGAGGCTGCAGTGAGCCATGATTGCACCACTGCACTCCAGCCTGGGTGACAGAGCCAGACCCTGTCTTGATAAACAGGAGGAAAGAAGAATGTGGTACAAGCCTTTGAGGACAAACAAAATGGAAGAGGAGGCACTGGTGAGGAGCCGTGGGAGCTGGGCCTGTGGTGTCCGCACATCCCACCGAGGAAGCCGAAGGACAGTGGAGCCGCAGGCAAGCACATTTGCAGCTCAAACCTGAGAGGCACAGAACGGGAGCATCAGCATCCATGGGTGTCGGGTGAAGGCAGGCCTGAAATAAAAGGCTCGCTGGAGATGGGGCAAGAAGCCTGCTCCTCCACCTCTCACAGAAGGTGAGTGACCCCCACTGTGGCGGACGCCTGGGGAAGGTGTGTTCTCTGGGCCACACAGAGAGAGATATCTCCCGGGACGGTTTGAGTCTCAGGCCACTTCCTCTTCCTCACTTGGCTCTCGGAACACTGGCAGCCAAAGGATTACTGTCTCCTAGACAAGGCGTTTGAACACTTTCCTTTAAAGGACCTCATTCATCCACTTGGAAAGCCACGAAGATCCTAACAGGAAGGGGTCTCCGATGAGGCTTCCCCCAAGATCACAGAACAATGTGGCCACACGCAGAGCTGCAGTCAGCCTGGTAGTGGCTGATTCGCTGGGTGGACAGCGCCAAATATTCAGACTCCTGGGGAAAGCAGCCACGGTCAAGTTCACACAGAAACAGGACAAAGCCACTCGGAGGAAACGGGCGCAGTGCAGGGAGAACACCTCAAGGAATAAAAATGCTAGAATTTACATCCTTAGAGAGAGAAGGTAGATATTGAACCCACGAAACAAGAACAGAACACTTGAAAAAGAAATGTATTAAAGGAAACAAAAGCTTGTGCAAAAAAAAAAAAAAAAAACTATGAGAGCAAAAACGCCTCAAAAGACAAGTTGGAAGATAAAATCTTCAAAAACTCTCGGAAGGTAAAACCAAAAGACAAAGAGATGAAAAATGAAAGAATAAAGATACATGTTTGGTTCAGTGAGTCGCTGAAACATTTAAAATAAATGAGTTCTAGCCTGAGCAAAGAATGAACAAGACCCACAAGGCAGGTCCCGAAATCGCAGAGCTCTAGGGAGGAGGAGACTCAACCCTTACTGCCGAGAGAATCAGAAGTCAGCCTGACACTGGGCCAGGCGGAGGCAACCCCGGACTTCAGGAGGCAACAGAGGGAGGAATGCCGGGAATTCTGTAACCACATCATCTCCATTAAGCTTCCTCACCCAGCCACAATCTCAGCTCACTGCAACCTCCGCCTCCCAGGTTCAAGCGATTCTCCTGCCTCAGCCTCCCGTGTAGCCGTGATTACAGGCGTGTGCCACCATGCTTCACTAATTTTTTTGTGTTTTTAGTAGAGACAGGGTTTTACTACGTTGGCCAGGCTGGTCTCGAACTCCTGACCTCAGGTGATCCACCTGCCTCAGCCTCCCAAAGTGCTGGGATTACAGGTGTGAGCCACCGCACCCGGCCCCGTTTTCTATTTTCTAGAGCAGTGTTTTTGATGGACTGTGTTATCCCCTCATATGTGTGGTTCTGGCTCAGGAAACAGTCAAGCAGAGGCTTCTAGAAATGGATAAAAGATTGGATTCAATTCTCACTAAGATCCCTTCTGTCTCCAAGACCCTGTAATCCTTATGGCATGAAAATCTCATTAACATGAAACCTGGTAATTTGTAATTTGTACTAATCATACTGAGCTCAAGTTGGAGTGCGGCACTGAGCTCATAAAAGGCTGTCCCAGCAAGGAATGCTGCTTGAGAACAAACTGAGGTCAAACTTTATAGATGCACCATACCAGCAGTTTGTGTGATAATTAAAATAGTTCTTAGAGAGAGTTTCCAAAGAATGTTTTTCTACTTAGCAACCCTTTATTAGCATACTTTTTGGTTACTGAATATACTTGACATTTCCCTCATTCCACGGCCTTCCCTCCAATTAGCCTGAATTGATAGGGTTTTTACCCCCATGTAAGCATCTTGACTACTGCCGTAGAAAGAAGATGTGAATGAGGGTCGTGCTGTAATCTAAGGCACAAAGACAGGTCACTGAGGACGGAGACTCTGACTTCCACTTGGCTGTTGTCAATAGGATTTTCCTGAAAGCTCATCCTCTGACAATTTCACATGCTTTGTTGATGATATCTCAAAGAGCTAACATTCCTTGAGCCACAAAAAAGAACTTGGTCGATGGAATGAAGTGATGGCAACACCGGGAGGAAATGCCATCTTCTTCAGAGTCTGGTAGCTGTGGACATGAGCGCCCTGGCGTATGATGGCTTCCTGCGTGACAGTAAGCACACATCCCGGAGAAAGGGCTAGAAAGAGCATAGGCAGTTCCATCTGACTGCACATGCAATATAAGTCACAGAATGCTGTGTCTGGGGAGAAAGCTGTTATGATCTTACGCTTTATTAATAGTGCATTCCCCGAAACAATGGCTATTCTCCAAGCCCTGTGACCCTCTACGTTGGTAGGACACACCTTCCATGCTGAACTTGGGCCTTGGCACTGTATTTTAAGGGAGACATGGGCAGACAAGTGCAGACTGAGATAGGGTAAAACACCAGGAACTCTGTCTTATGAGGAAGAGTGGAAGGAAATGGGAATAATTTCTGGATTGGATAGAATTTCAGGCAAACGCGAAAGATCTTTTTAAATATTTGGGGGGAAAGTAAGGGGAAAAATGGTTCCTTTTATGAGGTAGGCAGTGACAACCTATATTCTGTCTCCCTCCATTTACCTTCCCGGTTTGTTCTCCCATCTCCCAGCTCCACTCCAGGTGACGGTTCAGACTTGGAATTCAGCTGCTGCGGGTGTTTTCCAGAAAGCTTGATGACAAGGGCTCTTCCTGACTTTTATAAAAGCTTGGAAGAATTTAGTGGTAGGATAGATAGAGGACTGATGCTTTTAAGAATTAGGAGAAAAGGCTGGGTGCGGTGGCTCACACCTGTAGTCCCAGCACTTTGGGAGGCAGAGGTGGGTAGATCACTTGAGGCCAGGAGTTTGAGACCAGCCTGGCCAACACGGCAAAATCCAGTATCTACTAAAAATACAGAAATTAGCCAGGCGTGGTGGCGCATGCTTGTGGTCCCAGTTACTCAGGAGACTGAGGCACAAGAATTGCTTGAACCAGGAGGTGGAGGCTGCAGTGAGCCGAGATTGCATCATTGCGCTTCAGCCTGAACGGCACAGCGAGACTACGTCTCAAAAAAAAAAAGAAAAAGAAAAAGAAAAAAGAAAATTAGGAGAAAAAGAACTGTTCTGGGAAGAAAGGAATGGAAGTATCCCAAGATTAGAGGAAGGCTGACTCCCATTTTATGGAGATGTCCAGAAGAGAGGACCTCAGGTGCAGCTGAGGGAGTTCGTGACCGGCACGCCCACACGGAAGGCAAGGGACTGGAGCATTTCGGCAGTCATGAGCCCGGACTGGCGCCTGTAGGAGGTCCCTGGGTGCTTGGCTCTGTGCCAACTCCGGGGACCTCTTCATTATCCCGGGGCCGTCGGACAGCGACCGGGAACTAATAACGAGGGAATTGAAGTGTTGCCACAACGCTGATGGAAAGAGGCTTAGACATGAACGTAAACTGACTTTAAAGAAAGTACTTTCTTGCATGCCTATATTTATGGATTAGATAACTATACATTTACACAGCTCAAGGACAGATCAAGGACCAATGCGTAGAAGGTTCTGGAAGGAATATTTAGTTAATGCAAAAAGAAATTTCTAAGCATTGTCACTCCCAGCAGTACGAGAGTGCTTTTGGAAACCAGAGCTCCTGCCACAGGGCAGAACACTGACATCCGTCTTTCAGGGGTGTTTTAAGGGAAAATTCCATGATGGGTGTCACACACTGGATTAAGCAATATCTTCCATCCCTCCCAAATCTGGGGTTCTGTCATTCTATGAATTATCAGAATCCCTGGCTCACAAGTGGGACTGGACTGAGGCTCTAAGAGCTTGTAAATATTTGCACAGCAGTCCTTTGAAAGCACTCATCGGGACTTCTGTGCCATAACGCTCTGCCCTGAGTGACCACCGAAGTGTTTATTTTACTCTGGCTCCTCGAACGGGTGACTGAACTCATTTGCAAACAGGGAAAAGACAGCCGTGTCAGCTCCGATTGCTCTCAAGGTCAGAGGTGTTGTTTTCCTTCTTGTTGTGTAAGGAATGTGTTTTTTTTCTTCTTATGGTAACTGTAAGACTGGACTGAGCACAAAGAGAGAGGACATTTGAAGTACATGTTGCAAGCACAGCCGGAGGGATTAGGGACAAATGAAATGGAGGCAGAGATTGGGAAGACAGTGGAAGTATTAAGGTTACTTCCCAGCCCAGCTGAGCATTTCATGACGGATGTGTCCGAGCTCCAAGGGTTGGCCTTGGCTCGACCGCCCTGAGATCGCTCTGCTCTGTGTCAGAGGACATCATCAGTGTTTGCAAAATCCAATTAAAGCAGCGTTAGTGCACACGGGCACACTGAGCCGCCCAGCGCGTTTCATGCCCAGTCCCTCTGGCAGTTCTGGAAGCCCAGCCACAGTTTTAGAAAAGAGTTATTTGGATGAGACTTTGGAACAGATTTTTTTTCTCCAATTTAAATTATTTTTCATTTTATTGAAAACTTCCAGAGTTCCATTTGGTTCAAATATCAAAGCAGGGAAAATAAACTTTTCCTTCCTTTTTGTGACATGCTTATAAAAATTATTTTCGTCACTCAGGTGAATTATCAGCAAGTATGATGTCATGCTGCTGAGATTAAGCACAAAGACAGGGAGATGCAAGGCAGGAAGGCTCGGCTCCCGCCCTTGCTCCTTAGATGCAGAATGTGGAACTGAATCGCAGCTGTTAGTGTTACGTAATCCAGGGATACTAGGAAGTAGAAGTGGCCCAAACTGTTTTATAACAATAGTAGGAAAATACATTTTTCTCTATTTGTAAAGATTTCTGGTTTTGATTATGTATCAGTCCATAATCTGAATGTACATCCACATGGTGAAATTGTTTCGCATAATCTGTTTTGGGCCACGGCAGAGTTGCCTTTACTGGAGGAACTCTACTGCTAATAACCATGATAACTTCTGTATTAGATATTAAAATAACAGTTTGAAGGCCCTAGAGATCACCCAGAAGCTGACAGAAACTGGAAGGACAAAACCCTTGCAATAAGGGAAGCAAACTGAACCAACTCAGTGTAGCCACGTGAATCTGACTACTTGCTGAGGGCGCTTCCAGTCCATGCAGGGTGTGTGGAGATAGAGTTCAAATGAGAAGTGCCAATGTTCTGAACGCAGTGGTTTGCCTGTGTCCCCAGAGTTCATCTGCTGGAAGCTGAGTTGCTCTTGTAACAGGGCTGGGGCCTTTCCAAGGGGATTAGCCTGAGGCTCTGCCCCTGTGGATGGAATATGCTTTTGTATCGGGAGTGGATTTGTTGTCTAGGGAGGTGGCTCCTGATAAGTTTGTCCCCATTTCTCTCTTTTTTTTTTGAGACAGAGTTTTGCAATTGTTGCCCAGGCTGGAGTAGTGCAGTGGTGCAATCCCAGCTCACTGCAACCTCTGCCTCCCAGGTTCAAGTGATTCTTCTGCCTCAGCCTCCTGAGTAGCTGGGATTACATGCCCGGGTAATTTTTGTATTTTTAGTAGAGACGGGGTTTTGCCATGTTGGCCAGACTGGTCTTGAACTCCTGACCTCAGGTGATCTGCCTGCCTCAGCCTCCCAAAGTGCTGGGATTACAGGCATGAGCCACCACACCTGGCCTCTCTCTTGCCCCCACTTCCACCAGTGGAAGGCCCTCACCAGATGCTGGCACCATGTCTTGGACTTCCCAGCCTCCAGAACCATGAGCCAAAAAAACTGCTATTCCTTATGTATTACCCAGTCTGTGGAATTGTGGCAGGACAGTCCACAGCTCTCATTCTATTCTCAAAGGGGTGAGAGGTTCCAAAGGGGTTCATGTCCACTCATGTAGAAGCCAGAGGAAGACAGATCACACAGCCACAGCATCAGAGTTAGACCAAGAAAGGGGTGTTTAGAGACTTCCAGGCAATCATGAAACATTCCATTTCTATGTCAGCTGTTTGGTATGAAGTACGCACTTGCCGAGAATCAAACACTGAGAAGATCAGGTATTCTATGTTGAGATCTGATCTTGACAAGTAAATGACAAAAGGCAGAGAAAAGTAGCTAGAAAAGAAGGAAGATGCAGCCCCGGTAGCTGCCTTCTTTCCCCGTCCAAGGCCAGGCGTGCTGCCCAGCAGGTCTTGGCGTTACAGAGAATGCTGGCGGCTCTGTCTAGTGTCTGTGTGGAGGGCTCGCTGCTGAGCCACATCGAGTTTTCTGGAGATGCATTAGCTAAGCTAGTGAGACCGTGCTCAGTTCCTCCCCGTGCAGTGGGCATTACCACTGTGATTCTGTGGGTGGGACAAGGAGGCAACGAGGCTAATGGGAGAAGTCAAGGGGCAATCGCCCACTCAGTGCCCACTCAGCTGCTGACCGTGTGCTGTGGGCTGCCTTTCTTGCAGAGAGAAAGCAGCTCTGGTCTGGTGATGGAGGTGGATGTGCTATGAGAGTCCACCTGCCAGAGCCCCAATGGAAACGGGCCCAGACTGCTGGCGAGTGCAGCAGGGACGACTCACGGAGGCAGGGGGAGTTCGCAGGGTGGCTGGGACCACACAGTCCCTTCCTCACAGAGGGCATGGGACACTCCACTCCTATACAACAAACACCATTCAGTTCTCACTTAAAAATCTGAACATGGCCGGGCGCAGTGGCTCAAGCCTGTAATCCCAGCACTTTGGGAGGCCAAGGCGGGCGGATCACGAGGTCAGGAGATCGAGACCATCCTGGCTAACATGGTGAAACCCCGTCTCTACTAAAAAATACAAAAAGCTAGCCGGGCGAGGTGGTGGGCGCCTGTAGTCCCAGCTACTCGGGAGGCTGAGGCAGGAGAACGGCGTAAACCTGGGAGGCGGAGCTTGCAGTGAGCTGAGATCTGGCCACTGCACTCCAGCCTGGGCGAGAGAGCGAGACTCCATCTCAAAAAAAATTTAAAAAAAATTTAAAAAAAATACGAACATGATCTGCCTTTGGTGAACTTTATTGGTTTTTTTGAGACAGAGTCTCGCTCTGGCGTGCAGTGACATGATCTCGGCTCACTGCAAGCTCCGCCTCCCAGGTTCACGCCATTCTCCTGCCTCAGCCTCCTGAGTAGCTGGGACTACAGATGCCCGCCACCACACCTAGCTAATTTTTTGTAGTTTTAGTAGAGACAGGGTTTCACCATGTTAACTGGGATGATCTTGATCTCCTGACCTCGTGATCCACCTGCCTGGGCCTCCCAAAGTGCTGGGATTACAGGCGTGAGCCGCCGCGCCCAGCTGCAAAGAACTTTTAACATACTTTCCCCGTGCTCTAGCCACAGCCACATTGGCTCCCGTTAGCTAAATTTTTTTTTTTTTTTTTTTTTTTTGAGATGGAGTCTCGCTCTGTGCCCCAGGCTGGAGTGCAGTGGTGCGATCTCGGCTCACTGCAAGCTCCACCTCCCGGGTTCACACCATTGTCCTGCCTCAGCCTCCTGAGTAGCTGAGACTACAGGCGCCGCCACCATACCCAGCTAATTTTTTATAATTTTAGTAGAGATGGGTTTCACTGTGTTAGCCAGGATGTTCTTGATCTCTTGACCTTGTGATCCACCTGCCTCCGCCTCCCATAGTGCTGGGATTATAGATGTGAGCCACCATGCCCGCCCCCCTTAGATAAATTTTTAACCATACAGTATTGTCATTTGTATGCTGTAGTTAAGAGCTTCCAGAGGTCACATGCACTAGATCTTAACAGCTGAGCCCTCATGAAAAACATGTTATCTTCCACCATCTCGGGGAAGCAGTGATACTGTGGAATGGGAAAAGTGCAGTCTCCCAGGATTTCTGCTGTTTCCATGCTGAGTAACAGCATTTCCAGTCCCGTAACTCTGGTCCATGATCTTCAGTTAGGTGGGAATAGCCTTACGAAGTGCCCTTTCCCCGTGTGGGCATTTACAACCTTCAAAACTCCCAAGGATGGACCCAACTTGACAAACATCAACTGCTCCCCGTGTCCCAAAGGTGGACGGTCAGAGAACCTGGGGAGTGAGCCTGCTTCCGCACAGCTCATCAAACATCACACCTTTTGTGCAAGGTTTGGGAGAGCTAGTTTGGAGTGGCAAACACCAATTCAACCTCCAGACAGCACAGGGTAACCAGGAGGGGCAGTGGTCAAGGTTCCATGAGGAACGACTCAGTTGGTGCTTTGTCTACACAGCTCACTCCCACAGAGACCCAGGGCGGAAGGGAAGGGGTTTTCCCCTTGGGGAGTTTGCCTCTTTCCCCCATTAACTATTATTTTCGGCCGGGCGCGGTGGCTCAAGCCTGTAATCCCAGCACTTTGGGAGGCCGAGGCGGGCGGATCACGAGGTCAGGAGATCGAGACCATCCTGGCTAACACGGTGAAACCCCGTCTCTACTAAAAAATACAAAAAATTAGCCAGGCGTGGTGGCGGCGCCTGTAGTCCCAGCTACTCGGGAGGCTGAGGCAGGAGAATGGTGTGAACCCGGGAGGCGGAGCTTGCAGTGAGCTGAGATCCCGCCACTGCACTCCAGCCTGGGCGACAGAGCGAGACTCCATCTTAAACAAAACAAAACAAAAAACAAAACAAAACAAAGAAAACTATTATTTTCTCCAGACAATGCTCAGCTTCTAACACTCACCTTCCCAGGGAGCCTTGCTGCGGGAAATGCATCCGGGTGTTTCTCAGAGAGGCCTGGACGCTCGCGGCCTGTGTGGTCTCAGCTTCCTTCATTGTTCCGGGCCTCGGTTTCCTTATCTATAAATTGGGAATGTGAAAGGCTCTCTTGAAGCATTACTCTCGGGACTATAAATAACTCACGTAAAGCAAGGGGCTGGTGTGCATACTTCATCTATAAAGCACGGCTCTGACCCTGGTCTGCTTGTCTCAGAACACAGACACGAGGCCAGGCCACTGGTCCGAGCTCCCTTGGCCATTAGGCCAGACTGTAATCGGTTCTACTTACAGAAGTTCAACAAGATGTAGTTTACCTCAACCGTGAAACACCTGCTAATACAGAACTCAAGGGTGGTGTAAAGGTTAAACAGGTTCACGCTCATCGAAAGCTCCACAACATTCAACAAATGTCGGCTGTCACTGTTGTGCAGACGCTCAACCCTCCCACACTGTCACTCAAGGGTCTGGGGACAGGCCTGAGATGACAGCGTGATTGGGAAACTAGTGGTGGGGGTGGAAGCCAGGGCAGGCTCAGGAGGCTCAAGACCTGGCACTGTTCTGTGGCTGGGATGGGGTCTGGCCTCTGCAGGCCCTGCCTGGCTCCTTCTGTGTCCACTGGTCACCACCACAACGGATCAAACCAGCACACAGGAATGCCTGTGCTTCAGAGGAAGTCACTTACGTAAAATATTTGATGTTTAAAAGGGAAATACATGCAAGTTACTTTTATGATTTTATAGGTTCTCAGCAGTCAGAAAAAGTAGCCAATCTATTAATCAGAAATAGTTCACGATACAGTTCTTAGATGATGTTCTTGTTTGAATTAATTCTCCTAACACATCCACCCGTGGTGTCCCGAGCACGCGTGCTCTGACGCAGCAATAGCTTCCTGTTGTTTTATTTACTGATGTCCCCACGTGTGCAGCACAGGGTCTGCCAAACAGCTGGAGCTCAGTGTCTGCTGAATTCAGTTTCGATGCACTAAACACCCTGAATGTACTCCTGGAGTTTCTTCTTCTTCTTCTCCTAGTCACTGGGGCACAAGCCCTGCCTAGATTTTCATATACAAAATGTTAGGTTCGAAGAAATGGAAGAAATGCTGTTTTCTTATGTGCAGTCAAGTAGCGACTTTCGAGGGAGCTCCACTGAGTGGCGAATTGTCTGAGTGCACACAGATCTCTTGGGGTGGACGTGACAGAACCCAGGCAGTGTGAAATGGGAAACACAACATGAAGGCAAGCAATGCGGCCCGGCCTAGTAGAAGGTAGGCCTGTCATGTAATGTGTGGCCCGGCCTAGTAGAAAGTAGGCCTGTCGCCGGGCGTGGTGGCTCAAGCCTGTAATCCCAGCACTTTGGGAGGCCGAGACGGGCAGATCACGAGGTCAGGAGATCGAGACCATCCTGGCTAACACGGTGAAACCCCGTCTCTACTAAAAATACAAAAAAAACCTAGCCGGGCGAAGTGGCGGGCGCCTGTAGTCCCAGCTACTCGGGAGGCTGAGGCAGGAGAATGGCGTAAACCCGGGAGGCGGAGCTTGCAGTGAGCTGAGATCCGGCCACTGCACTCCAGCCCCGGCGACAGAGTGAGACTCTGCCTCAAAAAAAAAAAAAAAAAAAAGAAAGTAGGCCTGTCATGTAATGTTTGGAACTCGCTTTCTTGTCTGGAAATGAGACACTTGATGAACAGATCTTTGATGTGTGAGTGCAGGTTACTGCCCATGCACTTAGCAGAGAGGAATCAGTCACATGGGTTTGAATCAGTGAGTAGATGGTAAGGTATTTAAATAATGCTGAATTTATTTTATTCATTCATTTATTTATTTATTTTTAGAGACAGGGTCTGGCTCTGTTGCTCAGGCTAGGATGCAGTGGTGTGATCACAGCTCACCGTAGCCTCTACTTCCTGGGCTCAAGTGATCCTCCCACCTCAGCCTCCTGAGTAGCTGGGACTACAGGAACTTGCCACCGTGCACAGCTAATTACTTTATTTTATTTTTTGTAGAGATGGGATCTCACTGTTGCCCTCTTGAACTCCTGGGCTCAAGAGATCCTCCCAGATGGGTGCTGTGGTGTGTACCTGTAGTCCCAGCTATTTGGGAGGCTGAGGCACGAGAATCACTTGAACCTGGGAGGTCAAGGCTGCAGTGAGCCAAGATCATGCCACTGCACTCCAGCCTGGGTCTGGGCTACAAAGCAAGATCCTGTCTCAAAAAAAAAAAGAGAGAGATCCTCCTGCTTCAGCCTCCCGAGGTGTTGGGATTATAGGCATGAGCCAACGTGCTGGCCTAGAGTTCTTTTTCTTGTCATTATTCCCTAAACAATACAGTAAAACAACTATTTACATATCGTTTACATTGTATTAGGTATTATAAATCACCTAGAGGCGACAAAGTACACAGGAGGATTGCATAGGTTACATGCAAATACTACGCCATTTTATGCCAGGGACTTCAGCATCCATCGATTTGGGTGTCCACAGGGATTCCTGGAACCAATGCCCCACCCATACCAACAGATGACTACATACAAAGACCCTGGTGAAAGGCAAGGGTGGGCTGAGGTCACTGGGTGTGGGGGTGGGTAAGGCAGCTCTACCCACACTGCCACACTTTAAAAGTGAGCCCCCTGCCTAGGGTGTGCTGGATGAACTACCCTATCCCATAGGCTATTTCTATAGAGTTACAAACAGAATAATGGGGCTGAAGAATGAGACCACACATTCAGTAGCCGCCTCTAGGCTGGAAACAGTATTTCCACTATTCACTTTTCTTCATCAGTCTGGCCCCAGGTTTGACCATTTAGTCTTTTCATTATCAACTTTTGTTTTATACAGCATGAATTTCTGCTCATTCCTTCATTTTATTTGTTCTTTTACTTTATTTTGCTGTTCTTCTTAAATTTAAGATGGATGTTTACCTTGTTAACTTTCAGGTGGAATTTTGTACTCATGTACAGAGAAGCGAGTTTCTCTGTGTAAGTCAATTTTTGCATTCTGTATTTCAAGGTTATGTTATTGGTTCACATTACTCTAAAGTTATCTTTAGGAATTAAACATTTATTATAATTATTAACACATTTGGGTTTATAGCTACCATATTATTTGTGATTTTCCTTTTTTTTTCTGTTTCTTTTCACTTTTTTCTTGCCTTCATTTCAATTAGCTTTTGTTAACCATTTTAGTTTTTTTCTACTAATTTGGAAGTTTTACATTCTGCTTGTGTAGTTATAATCATTAACCTAGGAATTATAACAGGAATACTTAATTTACCAAGTCTGAAGTTCATCAGTACTTTACCCTAGTTCTGAAAGTAGGACCTAGAACTCTTAACTCTATCCCTTTCTTGATTTATAGGCTTTATTAATTATGTGTTAAAATGCAGTAAGATATTACTATTGGCCGGGAGTGGTGGCTCATGCCTGTAATCCCAGCATTTTGGGAGGTCGAGGCGGGCAGATCATGAGGTCAGGAGATCGAGATCATCCTGGCTAACACGGTGAAACCCCACCTCTACTAAAACATAAAAAAGTTAGCTGGGTGTGGTGGCAGGCGCCTGTAGTCCCAACTACTCGGGAGGCTGAGGCAGGAGAATGGCATGAACCTGGGAGGTGGAGCTTGCAGTGAGCTGAGATCATGCCACTGCACTCCAGCCTGGGCGACAGAGAGAGACTCCTTCTCAAAAACAACAAAAAAGATATTACTATTGTTTTATATGCACTTTATTTGTTCCTCATTCTGGCACTTTGTTCCTCATTCTGATCACTTTGCTTCTACTGCAAGTATATTATTATTATTATTATTATTATTATTATTTTTGAGACGGAGTCTTGCTCTGTCGCCCAGGCTGGAGTGCAGCGGTGCAATCTCAGCTGACTGCAAGCTCCGCCTCCCGGGTTCATGCCATTCTCCTGCCTCAGCCTCTCGAGTAGCTGGGACTACAGGTGCCCGCCAACTCGCCCGGCTAGTTTTTTGTATTTTTTTTTAGTAGAGATGGGGTTTCACCATGTTGGCCAGGACGGTCTCGATCTCCTGACCCCATAATCCACCCGCCTCGGCCTCCCAAAGTACTGGGATTATAGGCGTGAGCCACCGCGCCCGGCTTTAAGTATATTATTTAAACTGTCTTTTAGAAAGGGGTGGCTTATGGTAAGATTTCTCAATGTTCCTTTGTCTGTAAATGTTTTCCACCTAGGCCTTAAAGGATATTTTCTCTGGGCATCGAATTCTAGTTTGGCAGTATTGTTTGTTTTTTTTCCTCCCTCATCATATTGAAGATATTCCACTGTCTCTTGTCTCTCAATGTTACTGTTGAGCAGTCAGCTGTCACATTCACTGTTGCTCTTTCTATGGCAATCTGGCTTTTTCTTTCAGTTGCTTTTAACAAATTGTTCTTGTCTTTGGTATTCTGGAATCTGACTATGATTTCTTATTTATCTTTCTAGTTCTTTATCTTACCTGGAAAAATGTTAGTCATTATATCTTCAACCATCGCCTCCTTCCCTTGCTCCTTCTCCTGCCCGTCTGGTGTACTTACTGGACAAACATTTGCTCTCAATTCTACTGGTCTTCTCAATCTATTTCAATTTGCTTAACTTCAGTGTTGTGTGATTTCCATTTGCCCCTCCAGATTGTGTCTTCCTCTGCCCTGCTCTGTGCCCCTGGAAGTTGACTTCAGCAGACTGGATGTCCAGACCCTCTTGCATTCTGGCTGTTGGGTTAGTCAAAGGGAGGCCCCAGCAGAAATAAGGAGGAGAGACTGCTTTGGTTATTAATTTCTCTCACTGTCTTTCTGCAGGGCTGAGGCTTGGTGTCACTGTGTTCCTCTATGGCTGTGACTCCCATCTGGGGCCCTTCTACATGGCTTAGCATTTGCTAGGTTCTATCATTTCTTTGCCCCTCAGTCCTATGAATTGTGATGGCTTCCCACAGTTGCCAGTTAACTGGATCCCTCGTCGTCCTTTGTTGGTTCTTTTAACCCAGCTCACACTTCTGTTAATAGTGTCTTTGGCCGGGTGCAGTGGCTGATGCCTGTAATCCCAGCACTTTGGGAGGCTGAGGTGGGCGGATCATGAGGTCAGGAGATTGAGACCATCCTGGCTAACACGGTGAAAACCCGTCTCCACTAAAAATACAAAAAATTAGCCGGGCGTGGTGGCAGGCACTTGTAGTCCCAGCTACTCGGGAGGCTGACGCAGGAGAATGGCATGAACCCAGGAGGTGGAGCTTGCAGTGAGCCAAGATCGCACCACTGCACTCCAGCCTGGGTGACAAAGTGAGGCTTTGTCTCAAAACGAAACAAAACAAAACAAAACAGAGTCTTCCAAAAAATTGATTCATGGCTGGGCGCGGTGCTCATGCCTGTAATCCCAGCACTTTGGGAGGCCAAAGCAGGCAGAACATGAGGTCAGGAGTTCAAGACCAGCCTGGCCAACATAGTGAAAGCCTGTCTCTACTAAAAATAATAAAAATAAAAATTAGCCAGGCATGGTGGCAGGCGTCTGTAATCCCAGCTACTTGGTAGGCTGAGGCAGGAGAATGGCATGAACCTGGGAGGCAGAGGTTGTAGTGAGCCAAGATTGCACCACTGCACCCCAGCCCAGGTGACCAGTGTGAGACTCCATCTCAAAAAAAAAAAAAAAAAAAAAATTTAAAATTATATTCATTTAAATTCTTCGAGTGTGCCATCTATTTCCTGCCTGAAACAGGAACTAATATAAATTTGTATTTCCCACTACTTTTTTGTGATCTGGATACTTTCTTTTCATCTATCTTTCAGTTCTCTACTTTTCTTCAGCTATCTCTATTCTGCTGTTAAAACTGTCTATTAAGTTTTCATTTTCAGTAATTAGTTTTTTTTTTAATCAGGAAATTTCAGTTAGATTTTTTCCAAGTCTTCTTAGTTGAGTTTTATAGCCTGAGATTCTTTCTTTTCCTTTCTGCATAGATTTAAAGTTTGTGTATTACTTCTTTAAACATAAGAAACAATATTATTTTGTATCTTGTGTCCTATAATTCCAATATCTGAAGTCTTTGTGATTTAATTTATCTTATTTGTTGTTTCTGCTGGTTCTTATTCTTAATGCCTTGTTTTCTTTTGGATTTAATGATTTTTTTTATTATGAGTTGTTCATTTTCCATGGAACATTATTTGTAGGTATTCTTTGGGGCCTGGCATGAAAATAAGTTTCTTCAGGAAAAATTGTGTTGCTTTGCCAAGTTCACTCTGAGACCAGCATGAGGCCTAGGGTTTGGCTATGACTTCTCAGGGGCCTCCTTTACCCATTTTCTTAGTGCTCAGTGTGTACCCTTTGGGACCCAGCTTTATAGAGTGAATACTCTATTCACCTTCGGTAGCCCTAGGTTTTATTTCCAGCGCCTCATCCCCACAAGGCTATAAACACCAAAACTGGAGTTCACTCAGTTCAGCAAATGCTCTGAGAGTGAAAACCAATGCAGAGCTCCATCTGAGTACCTGCTTTCACTGACGCTTTTTTTTCCCAAAGTGTATTAGGCCATTCTTGCATTGCTATAAAGAACTACCTAAGACTAAGTAATTTATAAAGAAAAGAGGTTTCATTGGCTCATGGTTCTTCAGGCTGTACAAGAAGCATGGTGCTGACATCTGCTCAGCTTCCAGGGAGGCCTCAGGAAGCTTACAATCATGGTGGATGGCGAAAAGGGAGTAGGCACGTCACATGGTGAAAGCTTAGGAGAGGTGGGGGAGGCGCCATGCACTTTTAAATGGCCAGATCTCATAAGAATTCACTTGCCATTGCAAAGACAGCACCAAGCCATGAGGGATCCGCCCCCATGACCCAAACACCTCCCACCAGGCCCCACTTTCAGCTCTGGGGATTATAGTTCAACATGAGATTTGGTCAGGGACAAATATCGAAACTCTATCATTGTACCCCTAGCCCCTCCCAAATTTCATGTCCCTCTCACATTAAAAAATACAATCATGCCTTCCCAAGAGTCCCCTAAAATCTTAACTTGTTCCAGCGTTAACTCACAAGTCCAAAGTCTCATCTGAGACAGTAAAGTACATTCTACCAATAAGCCTGTTTAAAAAAAAAAAAAAGTTATTTACTTCTAAGACACAGTGGAGATATAGGCAGCATTGGGTAAACATTCCCATTCCAAAAGAGATAAGTCAGCCAAAAGAAAGGCACTACAGGCCCCAGGCAAACAAAACCCAGCAGGGTAGTCATTAAATCATAAGGCTCCAAAATAACCTTTGACTCCATGTCTCACATCCAGGGCACACTGCTGCAAGGGTGGTCTCCCAAGGCCTTGGGCAGCTCTGCCCCTGTGGCTTTGCAGGGTTCCGCCCCCTGGGCTGCTCTCACCAGCTGGAGGTGAATGCCTGTGGCTTTTCCAGGTGTAGGGTGCAAGCTGCTGGTGGATCTACCATTCCAGTTTCTGGAGGATGATGTCCCCCTTCTTACAGCTCCACTAGGCAGTGCCCCATTGGAGACTCTGTGTGGAGGCTCCAACCTCACATTTCCCCTTGGCAGTGCCATGGCAGAGGTTCTCTGTGAGGGCTCTGCCCCTGCAGCAGGCTTCTCTGTGCACTCAGACTTTCTCATACATCCTCTGAAATCTAAGTGGAGGCCACCAAGAGTTCTTCAGCCTTGTATGTTGCGCACCTGCAGGCTTAACACTATGCAGGAGCTGCCAAGGGTTATGTTCTCCAAAGCCCAAGCTGTACCTGGGCCCCTTTGAACCATGGTTGGAGCTAAGCAGCTGAAATGTGGGAAGCAGTGTCCCAAGGCTGTGCAGGGCAATGGATACCCTGGGCCTGACCCGTGAAACCATTCTGTCCTCCTAGGCCTCTGGGCCTATGATGGAAGGGGCTCCTGGGAAGGTCTCTGAAATGCCTTCCAGCCTTTTTCCCCATTCTCTTGGCTCGCTTTTAGTTATGCAAATATCCCTAGCATGTGATCATTCTGCAGCCTGCTTAAATTCCTTTAAAAAGCTTTTTCTTTCTGCGCCACATGGCCAGGCTGCAGATTTTCCAAACTTTTATGCTCTGCTTCCTGTTTAAATGTAAGTTCCAATGTTAGGTCATTTATTTGCTCCTCCATCTGAGGTAAGCTGTTGGAATTAGCCAGGCTATCTCTTGAACGCTTTGCTGCTTAGTAATTTCTTCTGCCAGATGCCCCAATCATCACTTTTTAGTTCAGACTTCCACAGATCCCTAGGGCACGACCAGAACGCAGCCAAGCTCTTTGCCAAGGCATAACAAGGGTGACTTTTGACCCAGTTCCCAATAATTTCCTCATTTCTATCTGAGATCTCAACAGCCTGGACTTCACTGTCCATGTCACTAACAGTATTTTGGTCACAACCATTGAACCAGTCTCTAAGATGTTCTAAGCTTTCCCTCATCATCCTATCTTCTTCTGAGCCCTCCAAAGTCTTCCAACCTCTGCCTAGTACCTAGTCCCAAAGTTAATTTTTTTTTTTTTTTTTTTTTTTTTTGAGACGGAGTCTCCCTCTGTCACCCAGGCTGGAGTACAGTGGCGCAATCTCGGCTCACTGCAAGCTCCGCCTCCTGGGTTCACGCCATTCTCCTGCCTCAGCCTCCGGGGTAGCTGGGACTACAGGCGCCGCCACCTCACCAGGCTAGTTTTTTGTATTTTTTAGTAGAGACGGGGTTTCACCGTGTTCGCCAGGATGGTCTTGATCTCCTGACCTCGTGATCCGCCCGTCTTGGCCTCCCAAAGTGCTGGGATTACAGGGTTGAGCCACCGCACCCGGCCCCAAAGTTAATTTTACATTTTCAGGTATCTTTATAGCAATGCTCCACCTGTTGGGACCAATTTTCTGTGATCTAAACATCTCGCACAAGGTCCCACCTCCAGCACTGGGGATTATAATTCAATATGAGATTTGATGAGATTCAATATGAGAAAAATATCCAAACTATATCATCAAGTAATATTTAGATAACTTTAAAGGGTGTTTAAAACATAGTTTAGGTACTTTGTAATGTTTGTTTTGTTTTTTGAGACGGAGTCTCACTCTGTCACCCAGGCTGGAGTGCAGTAGCATGATCTTGACTCACCACAACCTCTGCCACCCAGGTTCAAGCAATTCTCCTGCTCAGCTTCCAGAGTAGCTGGGATTACAAATGCCTGCCACCGCACCCAGCTAATTTTTGCAGTTTTAGTAGAGACAGGGCTTCACCATCTTGGCCAGGCTGGTCTTGAACTCCTGACCTCATGATCCACCTGCCTCAGCCTCCCAGAGTGCTGGGATTACAGGCATGAGCCACCACACCCAGCCATGTACTGTTTTCAATATGAGACTGTCCTTTATCCCTAGCCGACCACGTAAAATGGCACTTGTTTTAAAATGTATTATGTATGGAACAGATAATGTCTGAAATTGCCTGAATCTAGCAGTAGGCAGCAGGATAAGCCTGCTTTTAGCATATATGTGCTGGTCAAAGCTATTCTTGATCTGCCACTTTTTCAACTTACAGCTTTTCTTTTTTTCTTTTTTCCTTTTTTTGAGATGGAATCTCACTATGTTGCCCAGGCTGGAGTGCAGTGGCACAATCTTGGCTCACTGCAACCTCCTGCCTCAAGCAACTTTCCTGCTTCAGCCTCCTGAGTAGCTGGGATGACAGATGTGTGCAACCATGCCCACCTAGTTTTTGTATTTTTAGTAGAGATGGAGTTTTGCCATGTTGGCCAGGCTGGTCTCAAACTCCTGACCTCCAGTGATCTGCCCACCTCGGCCTCCCAAAGTGCTGGGATTACAGGCATGATACACTGCGCCCAGCCTCAACCTATAACTTTTTATATTTTAAAAAATAATTTGGACTAGACCACATTTTCTCATGGCAGAGTCAGTCAGTCAAGTAAAAAGGGAAAAGAGAGCAGATTGTGATCAGGTGACAAAATGGAAAACATGATCTAGATAAAGCCACATATCGCAGGTGATAACACATTGCCTCAAAATATGAAATCATGAAGTTTTTACATATCTACTTCTAAAATTTACTATTTAACGTTATTAAAATTCTGTATGATTCAATTTTCTCCATCAATCCCATGGCCTTCCTAGTACTTTCCCATTTTGATGTGTTTCACCTTCTGTTTACTGAGTATTGGCATGGTGGCCTGCCATAGAAATTTTGAAAATGAGAGTAACTTAAAATTAAAAAGTGGTCTGAATTAATCCCAATGGAAACTGAGCTATGCAGATGATGATCAGCTGAAAAAGACTGTAAGGAGAAAGGAAACAGGATAGGAGTTACTTGCTGGGCAGGATCATTCACGAGAGTTCTTTCATGTTTTCTTAAGAGTTTGGAATTCCGACTTTGTCAGTCCCCAGGTACACTGATGCTTTTATGGAGGTTTTAAATGAATGAACATTGATGAAGAAAGACCTGCATTAGTCAATATTAGCCTGGGACAGACGAACAGAAGAGGGTTTATTACCTGTCTCTTTATATAATGGTCATAGGTTCAGATTTTCTAAACAGAAGTATTTTGGCATTATACGTTGTACAATATTTGGATTAATTATCAACTGAACATGGATTTATTATTTATTTATTTATTTATTTTTGAGACAGAGTCTCACCCTGTCACCCAGGCTGGAATTCAGTGGTGCGATCTTGGCCCACTGCAACTTCTGCCTCCCAAGTTCAAGTGATTCTCCTGCGCCAGACTCCCAAGTAGCTGGGATTACAGGCCTGCGCCCCCACGCCCAGCTAATTTTTTGTATTTTTAGTAGAGACAGGGTTTCACTATGTTGGTCAGGCTGGTCTCGAACGCTTGACCTCATGATCCACCTGCCTCGGCCTCCCAAAGTGCTGGGATTCCAGGCGTGAGCCACTGCGCCCAGCTCAATTGAACATAGATTTAAAGGGCATCTGCTTTAGATGCCAATGCAGTAGGCATCAGTACTGTTTACAAAGAACTCTGTTATTCTTAACTCACTGTCCAGAAATAGGCACATGAGACTGAAACATTTGATTGTCAAACTCATTCCCCTTTCCTCGGCATAGCTATTGTCAACCTTTACTCCAGAAGTCTGATCTCTCAATGACCATCCTGAACAGAGGCCCCTGCTGACCTGTGGTGGGTATCTCAACCAGCTTGGGCTGCCATAACAAAATGCCACTGATTGAGTGGCTTAAATAACATGCAATTTTCTTTTCACAGTTTTGGAGACTGGAAGGTCAAGATCAGGGCATCAGCATAGTTGGGTTCTGCTTGCAGCCTCTGCCTGGCTTGTTGAAAGCTGCCTTCCCTCTGTGCTCACATCGTCTCTCCTTGGTGCATGCATGGGGTCGGGGAAGCCTGGGAGCAGCCCTCCGGTGTCTTTCCTCAGAAGTGCTCATAAGTGCTAACTCCACCAGGAGATCTCCAGCCTCGTGACCTTTTCTGAACCGAATTATCTCCCCAAGGCTCCATCTCCAAATACCATAACGATGGGGGTCAGGGCTTTCACATACGGATTTGGGGAGACTCAACTTGGTCCACAGCAGTGGGCATGAAGCATCAGAGAGAAACAACCAACGCTGAGATTTGGAGACTATTTGTTATCACAGGATAATTTAGACTGTCCAGACAGATACATTCTGATAGCGAATATTATTTTTATACCTCTATGCTTTTGTGAGGAAATAATATGTTTTTAATTAAAAATAATAGCGGGAAAGGCACTTAGCTTACTATTAGTCTAGAAGTTGGTGGCAGGGATGGAATTGAAATTTTAAGCCTCCTCCCTCTGGAAAACGGAAATTGCTAAAACGTTATGGTTTCCTTGTGCAGACCTTCAAAATCAATTATTAAACTTGTGACAATAACGTCACATCATCAAAGTGAATTTTTTTCGCTGTTTTTAACCTGAGGGTCAGACATCACAACCACCTGCTTAACCAGCTTCCATAAACACCAAGGATTCAGATGTCTGTTGCAATATGAAACTTATCTTTGCTTACCTCGAGTATCTTTTTGGGTACAGCACAGAATGCTAATCTTAAGAAATTCTGCCTGCAGATATTTAGAATCGTTTGGAAATTGATCACACAAGCATAAGTACATGCATTTCAAATATGTGTACATTTATTATTATCACAAATCTTCTCTAGGAAAAGAGATCGGAAGATTTCCATTAAACCTAAAATTGTTCCTTTATGGAACAGCAGAATGCAAAGAATGTTTTTAACAGTGTGTCAATTGAATGACTCGTACTCAACCCATGGAAACAGCCCTTATCAGCAGCTCTGACGTGAGCAAGGGCAGAAGTTCATTAGCACAGGTGCCTGTCATGATCCACACACAGGAACGGAATTCTCACAGAAGAAACAACCTGTCTGCGTATGCAGTGCTTTAGTGAAACACAGGTGCTGGGGGATTATTGACAGCATATGACCCCAAGTACAATCCATCATGTACCTCCATTTAAATACCAAACAATTCATGACCAGCCTGGACAACACGGCGAAACCTCGCCTCTACTAAAAAATACAAAAAGTAGCCGGGTGTGGTGGCGTGCACCTGTAGTCCCAGCTACGCGGGAGGCTGAGGCACTTAAATCTGAGAATTGCTTAAACTTGGGAGGTGGAGGTTGTAGTGAGCCAAGATCGTACTATTGCACTCCAGCCTGGGTGACAGAGTGAGACCCTATCTCATAAATAAACAAACAAACAAACAAACAAATACCAAACAAGGTAATAACCCTAAAGAGGTCAAGAACAAAGCCACTCTTGGCTGGCAATGCAAAAGGAGAGTGGCCTTGGAATTCCATGCTCCCTGGACTCACCTCCAGTTGTGTCTCTCCAGCTGTGTGACGGTGAGCAAGCATTCAACCACATCAAAGCCAGCACTCTTATCTGTGAAACAGAGACAATCACACCTACCTCACTATGCTGTCCCAAGAAGGAAAGCAAGTGACCTGGCATGTGGTGGAGGCTCCCTGCTTTGCAGTTGTTAAGGTTCAACGAGAATTTAATAAACAGAACAAAAGTTTAGCAAATGTTATCATAACTAAGCAGTTAATAAGAACATAGATAATACATAATAATGCGTAACTAATCATACAGAATCTCTTTGCTCACTTATTAATGCCTGTAGAATAGGGTTAGTGAAAAACAAAAATAATTCACATAAAGTAAAATGCCTAGTAGATAGTAACTGAGCAAAGAGTGAAGAAACAGAGGCTTGGTGAAGCTGATAAATTTTCCCAGGATCACAGGGGGTGGAGCTATATCTCAGAAATGAAGCTCACACTCTTAACTCATTGTGTAATTCTGCAGAGAATGTCAGGCTGCACCTTTGGCCCAGAGGGTGGCTCTCATGCCATTGCTGCCTTCCACAAAGGAGGCTGTTTCCTTAGACTTCTCTGTTGACAGTTTTCCTCTTTATGGCACAGTGTGGAGTTCCGACCCATTTCAGGGTTGTGCACAGGGTTCTGACAGTACTGTAATTCAGTAGGACTACCTGAGTATCGCAGAAGCCAGATTCCAACTGCTACAGCCCCAACTACATCAGGAACTTCCTCAAGCCAACATTCAATCAACAGAGTTCCACTGCCTGAGGGGAGGGATGGCAGAAGAGTAAGACACAGTTCCTGTTCACAAAGAGCTGGCTACTTCCTTTGCAAACAAGATGTACGCGAGGAAGCATCCAGGTACAAAGCAGCCTGCGACTCGTTCTGAGTGAGTTCCTGTGGGGATCCAGGGAAGTGGCCGACGGGCCCGATGGAGCACTCCTAGGACCCTCTAAGACCGGATGGCTACTGATGGCTAATCCCCATGCAAAGGCTCCTTTCAGGCAGGAAGTTCAGTTCTGCAAAATGTACCTTTCATTCATCAGAATTACAGCAACAAGAAGGTAAAACAGAAAATACCAAGTCCACAAAACAAAGAGGTTTGAAAAACAAAGCTTTTCACTGAGAAGTGCCTGGCAGTCAGAAGCTTTGCAGAGTACCCTTGAGAGCATCCTTTACTACGGCTGAGAACTACCTTTCTCTGTCACAAGGTACACTTGGAGGCATCCTGGTAGCTGGAACCTCTGTTAACACAGTCAAGAACTGGCAATGTGCCTCATACTGCAGGCAGCATTTCTGACTCTCCTCAGAAAAGGACTTTAGCGGTTGGTTTCCCCAGAGAAGCCCAGAAGTCTATCAATAGAGAAGCTTGCTCCTAGTGGTGTAGAACACATACTTGCCCCCAAGAAGCTATACTCAGCCAGGAAATCACAAGAATAGGCAAGGGTGTTGATTCTTATCAACACGCACATGGTGTAGGATGCTTGGTACCTTACCATTGTCACAGCTCTGGGCCCATGATGAGTCATTATGGTTGTGCATTCACAGACATGCCTTTGTAGCTGAACAAGTTAAAAGCAGGTGGCTCACACCTATAATCTCAGCACTTTGGGAGGCCCAGGTGGGTGGATCACTTGAGGTCAGGTTTTGAGACCAGCCTGGCTAATATTGTGAAATCCTGTCTCTACTAAAAATACAAAAAGTGTTAGCCGGGAATGGTGGCAGGTGCCTGTAATCCCAGCTACTCGGGAGGCTGAGGCAGGCGAATTGCTTGAACCCCGGAGGTGGAGGTTGCAGTGAGCTGAGATCGTGGCACTGCACTCCAGCTGGGTGACAGAGTGAGAATCCGTCTCAAAAAAAAAAAAAAAAAAAAAAAGAAGAATTAAAGAAAGGATGTTTGGCCATCTGAAGCAAAGTATTGTCTGGACTTATCTAAATACCGGATTAAAAGAAAAAGAAAGAGGAACTGGCTATATCAGAGAGAGAGAGAAAGTGGGAGAGGCTGAGGAAACATGTAAGAACCTAAAAGAAAGGGCAGTAAGTACGAGCATAGCTTTGCTAATCTCGGAAACGGTGGCCAGAACTGTCCTGTGGCTTAGCAAATGATCATAGCAGCGAATCCTAATTATCCTAGAAGCTTCCTTTAGAAGTGCCAGAGATGTAGGAGGTATGCTTGTGACACAAAAATGGAAGCATAGTTAATAGATGAGAAAAGCATGACTCAGAATGATTTTCAATATTGGAATGTTGGGAATTTATGAGAGGTATTTTCGTGTAAGAATAATAGGACTTATTTAAAAGGATTGGAGAGTGGGGGGCATCCCAGATGCGTGAGAAGCAGTATAGCTAATCGTTAGAAGTAGGTTTGCTGGAGCCAGGCTGCCTAGGTTCAAAGCCCACCTCTGCTGCCCGTTAGCTGCACAACCCTGGGCTGCTTTCGAGCCTTGCTGTGCCTTGGGTTTCCCCACGCACTTCATGAGGCTGTTGCAGGAATTAAACGAGTTAACATGTAGTCAACAGCTCTGAACACTGCTTGACTGAGTCAGCCCTACCTAACGTTTAATTTACGGGATGTGGCCCTGGGTTCCTTAAGGGAGCGGCCACACTCTTCACAAACATTAAAGCAGTAAAGGCTCCATCCTCATCAACTTTCTCCTCTGTTGGACCCCACAGGACTATCTCTCGCAACTGCTTCCTTGGCTCTCCTAAGGCACTGTGCGGAACCAGCGGCACCTCTTTCGCCTTAGATCAGGATTTCCCTTCTCCGCCCGTTTTGGGATTTAACAAGCACCAGAAAGGAGGGCTGCAGGGGAGCTGCGAGGGCTTCCTCACCACCGCCCGGGATCAGGGTGGGGGCGTCACCTGCTCTACACCCAGAGCCCGGGCACGCCCCGCACGCGCGGCTCCCTCCTCCTCTGCGGGGCGACCCGGGACGCCCAGACTCCCGGGTACCCTCGACCCTCTGGACTCCTAAGCCCCGCATCCCCCAAATCCCAAGACCCCGGAGCCTCGAACCCTGGCCCAGGGCGGGTGGCTGGGGGCCTGAACCCGCTCCAGAAACCCGCAGGGCAGTCTGTCGGAAGCCTCTGCTTTACCTAGCATGAATTTAGTCTCCGCGCGCCCCCTAAAACCCAGGCGTCCTCTCCCCTGCGCCCACGCTGCCGGGGCCCTCACACACTCTCCGCGGCGGGCCTCCAGGCCGGGCGGGTGCGCTGTGCGACGCCGAAAGCGCCATAGAGCACGCAAGACACGTTTGGCTGAGCTCCCGGAAGTGATGTACGGCAAGCGCCCGACGGCGGAAATCCCACCTGCTCCCGACGGCGGAAGTTCCGGGAGTGCCCAGTACCCGCGTGCATACGGCAGCCGGCATGGCGCACTACAACTTCAAGAAAATTACGGTGGTGCCGTCCGCCAAGGTAGGCGGCTCCGGGAGGGCCACTGCTACTTTCGCCTTCTTCTTAGCGGGGTCTCAGGGGAGGGTCCGGGCCTGTAGTCGTGGGAGAGCGGTCGCCTTCGCTCGCCCACCACCCGCTCCCGGGCCGGACCTGCTGGACGCGTACTCGAGATCATTTCCCCTCCCCCAGCAGAATCCGGGGTCCACCAGAGATCGGATCCCCTAGAGACCCGGGTCCACCTGAGACCGGGGTCCACCCAAAGATTGAGGGCCCCCAGAGATCGGGGTCCACCCAGAGTAGGGTTCCCTGGAGGGCCCCTGGGTGACGAGTTGGGCGAGTGGAGGGGACCCCAACATGTGAGGGAGGAAGCACTCCGTGGTCCGTGATGAGCCTTCAGATTCTGGGTTTGGCGTAGCCCCCTCCCCTCTCAGGAATCCTCGGTTCGTTGCTATCGTGATTTAACACTTTTTAATTTTTAAGTCATTCTCTTTCACTGTTAAATTTGGGAACCCCTGTTCTTTTTTAGACCATAGTAGGCCCAGACTAAATTTTTACAGCGTTGGTTAGTGTGGCAAGAATGAGTCAACAAGTGTTAAGTGTTAGGATTTTTTCCCCCCCGAGACAGAGTTTTCCGCTTTTGTTTCCCAGGCTGGAGCGCGATCAAGGCTCACTGCAACCTCCACCTCCCGGGTTCAAGCGATTCTCCTGCCTCAGCCTCCCGAGTAACAGGGATTACAGGCGTGCGCCACCACGCCCGGCTAATTTTTGTGTTTTTAGTAGAGACGGGGTTTCACCACGTTGGCCAAGCTGGCCTCGAACTCCTGATCCCAGGTGATCTCCCGCCCCGGCCTCCCAAAGTGCTGGGATTACTGGCGTGAGCCACCGCACCCAGCCCCAGTAGTACAACTTTTAAGAAGTCGCGTTTTTATGTAATGAACATTCAATTTGGGTCGCAATTATACAGACATTGACGGGCAGCTCGAGCCTCTCAGGAACTCCTGCACGAGAGGGAGTTACTGAAGTCCCTGCAGAGTGACTGTTTCCCTCTCATCAGTGTCTCCTTTTCTTCACGTCTCAACGACGGGATGAGCTTGCCTTGGAAAGCTTTGTGGGAGTCTCGTATTTTACCTTCATAGCAAAAATTGTTTCCCCGCCTCTCTCCATTTCTCATTTCTTCCTGACAATTGTTCTGACACATCTCTTGATAGATTGTAGTATTTTCTTTCTTTCTTTCTTTTTGAGATGCAGTCTTGCTGTGTTGCCCAGGTTGGAGTGCAGTGGTGTGATCTCAGCTCACTACAGCCTCCACCTCCCAGATTCAAGTGATTCTCCTGCCTCAGCCTCCTGAGTAGCTGGGATTACAGGCGCAGGCCACCAGGCCTGGCTAATTTTTGTATTTTCAGTAGGATGGAGTTTCACCATGTTGGCCAGGCTGGTCTTGAACTCCTGATCTCAAGTGATCCACTTGCCTCAGCCTCCCAAAGTGTTGGGATTACAGGCATGAGCTACCACGCCCAGCCAGACTGTAGTATTTTCAGGTGCAGGCATCATGTCTTATTTGTATTTTTGGTCAGCCATCTCTCAAGTTTGTTGAGGGAATTTGCTCTTTGGATTACATGAGCTTTGTTCATGTTATTGACTTATGTGGAGAACTTTAGGATATGTTAGTACACCATCCATCTTCTGTGGAATGAGATTTGTATTTTTAGAGAACAGATGAGTTTACTTACCTAAAAAATGGGTGATGTTAATTGTTTGGTGATTGGAAGTTAAAAAAAAAATCACATCAGGAAAGTGTGTGGTATTCAGTTCATTCTAGAAGCTGTTAAGTGAGTGCCTGTCCTGTGCATTGGGTACTGTGTTACAAAAATGCATTAGATAAAATACCTGCCTCTTTGGAAGTGGTTGTCAAGAGGGGTAAGTCGAGGTTGGCACGGTGGCTCATGCCTGTCATCCCAGCACTTTGGGAGGCTGAGGCGGGCGGAGCACAAGGTCAGGAGATCGAGACCATCCTGGCTAACACGGTGAAACCTGGTCTCTACTAAAAATACAAAAAAATTAGCTGAGCGTGGTGGCGGGCGCCTGTAGTCCCAGCTGCTGGGGAGGCTGAGGCAGGAAAATGGTGTGAATCCAGGAGGCGGAGCTTGCAGTGAGTGGAGATTGTGCTGCCACTGCACTTTGGCCTGGGCAACAGAGCAAGACTCTGTCTCTAACAAAACAAAACAAAACAAAACACAAAAAAGAGTAAGTCACATCACCAATGACCATACTAGAAATGAAACATTGTTATCATGGAGGACCCACATGGATTGGGAGAGGAGAAGAGTGTGGTTAGCTGTGGTAAGTTGGAGAGTCAGGGGCAATCTTATGAAGTAGGTAACCTTTGAACTGGTCCCCCTTCAGGATGTGTGAATGCCATTAGGCGCAGAAGAGTGTAGGGAAGATCTTCTGTAGGCCCAGAGGGAAGACCGTGTGTGCCCCTCATAGTACAATACTTGGCAGACTGTGTTGTGCCTACCTGTTTACTTCTGTCACTGGACCCTGAATTCCATGAAGGAAGCGACAGTATCTTGTTCATTATCTTCAGCACCCAAATATCCCTAACAACCTTTGTTTGAAATAATATTGAGTTAATCAAATTGTTGAATTAATCAAAGTGTTCAAGAAAAAAGATCCAAGTAAATTTGTGTGACTAGATACATTGGATTGAGGAATCCTGGGAATCGGATCCTTATTAAAGAGAAGTGCTGACTCTGCACTGGGCAACTCATGCAAAAATCTTTCATCTCCTCAAGTAGTTCCCGTCCATGCTCTTAGGAAATTATGAAGTGGATTTTAGTTTTACCTGTTGTTTATGTACTTTCAAAGTCAAAGATACGCATAAAGAAATGGGAGGATTGTTTCTTTTTCTCAACTATTTTTCTAGTTTATGATTTGAGTTCTCTGATTAGTTAAGTTTCAAAGGTTCTTAGGTGTTTGGAAATTAAGATAGCATCAAGAAAGTATGGCATAAAATTTATCTTAGCAGCCGTGTGTTTGAAGATGAACAAGGTTGTACATAAAATGTTTAGTTACATTTTTGTAATTTAAAATATGTAGTACTGTAATTAGTGTTTTAAGAAGGTTTCAAATACGTGGATCAAAAGTAGACACTTTTGATGTAATTATGTTTTATTTTCTTTAATTGCAGGACTTTATTGACCTGACATTGTCGAAGACTCAACGAAAGACTCCAACTGTTATTCATAAACATTACCAAATTCATCGCATTAGACATTTTTACATGAGAAAAGTCAAATTTACTCAACAGAATTACCATGATAGACTTTCACAAATTCTAACAGATTTCCCTAAATTGGATGTAAGTGACTTGGGGGACTTCTGTGGTTATGTAAATATGAGCCTTCAGAGAACCAGTGTTTAACCAGTTTGGTGTACTCATTTGACAGAAAAGGAAACAAAATAAATGACTTAGATTACTCAATAAGTTAGTGGCAAATAACTAATTTGTTGAATTAATAAGAGAGGGAACAGAATATGGGGTTTTTGATTCCCTAGTATTCTTTCCTCCGACCAAACCCCATCTAAGGAGGCCCAAAACTCTCTTCTCAGGCTTTCTGTGTAACCCCTGGGCTTGCAGGTGCCAACCCAAGTGGTAATGATAGCTGTGGGTTATGAACTCAGAAGCTAACAGCTCACTGGTTGTCTGGGCTTCATCTCCTGCACCCTCTTTCCAAGGGTTTTATTTCTCTGGGCTCAGCTTGGGTGAGTGGTGTAAACTCCACCACTGTTAGTGATCTTGTTGCTTCATCAGCTGATGACAGTTCAGCACTGACTGTTTTCTTCTTTGGCAAGAAGAGATCACGTGGAAGCTGTGACTTTTGAATGAAGCCAGAAACCTTGAGCTCCTTTCTCTGCTGCACATTGTAGTTTGCCTGTTTCTTTCTTTCTTTTTTTTTTTTTTTTGAGGCTGAGTGTCACTGTATCGCCCAGGCTGGAGTACAGTGGCGCGATCTCAGCCCGCTGCAGCCTCTGCCTCCTGGATTCAAGCAATTCTTGTGCCTCAGTCTCCTGCGTAGCTGGGATTACAGGTGCATACCACCACGCCTTGCTAATTTTTGTATTTTTAGTAGAGACGGGGTTTCACCATGTTGGCCAGGGTGGTCTTGAACTCCTGACCTCAAGTGATCAACCTCCCAAAGTGCTGGGATTATAGGCGTGAGCCACCTCGTCCGGCCTGCCTGTTTCTTTAGCTGTAGAAAAGTAAGAGCAGTGTCTGCTGGGCAGGCACTGCTGACAAAGCCTCATGACACCACGCATGGGGTAATGTGGTTGCAAGGTTATTTGAGGTTGTGAAGCGCGTGGGGATCAGCAGTATAGTCTCAAAGCCTAAATCCGCCATTGCCCCAGAATAGTCGCTGAAGGCAGGTGTAAGCAGAGAGAAACGTTTGGCTTCTGTGACAGTACTTCATATTTAAACAAGTAATAATGGCTTTTTTTTCGGGGTCTTGCTCTGTTGCCCAGGCTGAAGTGCAGTGGCACGACGTCGGCTCACTGCAACCTCCACCTCCCGGGTTCAAGCGATTCTCCTGCCTCAGCCTCCCATGTAGCTGGGATTACAGGTGCCTGCCACCATGCCTGGCTAATTTTTGTATTTTTGGTTGAAACAGGGTTTCACCATGTTGGCCAGGCTGGTCTCAAACTCCTGACCTCAGGTGATCCACGTGCCTTGGCCTCCCAAAGGCGTGAGCCACCACACCCAGCCAATAATGGCTTATTTTTAAAATACAGAAGTGCTTAAAATGCAAAAATTCTTGCTAGAGGACAGACACTTAAGTTGTATCTGTCTAGGATTTGACACAGTTGCTCAGTAGATGTTTGTTGAATGAGTGAATGGTTTCTTGGGAAAGGTCAGGTACTAGGGGAGTACCTGGGGGTGAAGAAAGTGAGTAAGAATATGTTTCGATTTTTTTTTTTTTTTTTTTTTTTGAGACGGAGTCTTGCTCTGTTGCCCAGGTTGGAGTACAATGGCGTGATCTCAGCTCACTTGCAACCTCCACCTCCCAGGTTTGAGCGATTCTCCTGCCTCAGCCTCCCGAGTAGCTGGGATTACAGGCATGTGCCACTACGCCCAGCTAATTTTTGTGTTTTTTTTTTAGTAGAGATGGGGTTTCTCCATGTTGGCCAGGCTGGTCTCGAATTCCTGACCTCAGGTGATCCTCCTGCCTCAGCCTCCCAAAGTTTTGGGATTACAGGCATGAGCCACCGCGCCTGGCCAAGAATGAGATTATTCTTCACTGATTTGATATTAGGAAACACTTGATTTTAGCAAACAACATATTTTGATCTACTTAGTATCAGATTTTGTGTTCTTTTTAAGAAGTTTTATCTTTTTCATCCTCAGTGTTATAACCATCAGAAGTAGGAGAGTTTCAAATGTATTAACATTCTGTTACTTCTTTAAGCCAAGGACTAGTTATCTGAGAACAACTTCAGAGTGGTGTAGGGTTTAGACACTAAGTCGTCATTCACTGAGTGCCTTATTGTCTGTCAGGTACTGTTCTGAGCCCTAGGAATCCAGAAGTGGTAAAGGTTCCTGCCTCTTATTCTGGTGGAGAAAAGACAAGTAAACAGCGTGTCAGATGAATGCAGTGAAGCCATGGAAGGGAGTAGGAGTATCTGTGCGGGGAGAGAGAGGTCAGGCCTTGTAGTCAAGCAGCAGCAGCAGGTGCAGGAGACCCAGGAGGTGGGGCGGGGTGGGAGGTGAACACTGGGACATGGAATTGGAGGTGGTAGTCAGGGGTCGAGTTTATATGCACTGGTGAGATATGTCAGGAGACGCTGACCTGTTGATTTTAAAAATGCCTTAGTAAAATGTAGACGAGCGTTTAAATCTATCTGAAATCACCTTGGAAGGGAATGTAGGAAGAAGGGTGCTGTGGGGAGCATGAGTGTTCGGGGGTAGAGCTGTGAGCATGAGCCAGCACAGGACTTAGAGGGGGCAGACTCTTTGCCTGGAAGCTTGTGAGGAGAATGCTGCAGGCAGGTGCATAGCCCAGCCCCCAGTGCTTCAAAGGTCTGTGAGACAAAAAACTGAGAATTGGTCGTTGGGAGGTCCTTGGTGAGCTTGTAGGCTGTTTAGGAGCGGTTTAGACACAGAATTCTGGTGAGAGTGGGTTTCAAGAGAGGGAGGAGAGAAGAGGAGAGACACCGTACCCTCCTGGTAGCAAAGAGGAGGAATAGGAAGGATTTGGGGGCCATGGGTAGTTTTTAATTTTTTTTCCTAAAGATTGGGAAATAACGGCAAATTTTAGGCTGATGGGAATAATCGGAGGGAAGAATTTCTGGCGCTGAGTTTCCTGAGCAGCAGGAAGGGGACATGCAGGGCCGGGGGCTGGCCATTGCTGGGTCCTACAGCCTCCACATATTGCGCTGGCCTGCGGTGGGTGGGAGCCATGACCATTGGCGCCCGCATCCCTCTGATGCTTGTTTTCTCAGAGGACTAAATAGGGCCCCCGGCCAAGGAGAGGGAATGAGGAGGAGACACTGCGGGCTTGAAGGGAGAGGGAAAGAAATTGTTCTTCAAGTGGTACTTCTAGGGATGAGAAACTGCCGGCCCAGAGTGACCATGGTGTGCTTTTTTTGTTTGTTACAGGATATTCATCCGTTCTATGCTGATTTGATGAATATTCTCTACGACAAGGATCATTACAAGTTGGCTCTGGGGCAAATAAATATTGCCAAAAATTTAGTGGACAAGTAAGGTACTTTTTTACTGTAGTGTCTTTTAAGTTATCAAAAGTGGGGAAAAAAACTAATGCTTTTTATTTTTTACAGTGTTGCTAAAGATTACGTGCGACTGATGAAGTACGGTGACTCTCTCTACCGCTGCAAACAGCTGAAGCGCGCGGCCCTGGGACGGATGTGCACAGTGATCAAGAGGCAGAAACAGAGTTTGGAGTATTTGGAGCAAGGTGCCTGTCACACATCGGCAGGAACTGCGGTAGTGTCCTGCTGAGAGGATGCGTCCTTGTTGAGGACTTGAGATGTCTGTTTTGTTGTATTTTGGAGATGACAGGGTAGTTATTTTTCCTGGCTTTACTTATGAGAAACAGTAATAGGCTGGTTTTTATTGAAAAAGTGGTAGCACGTATAATACTTACAAATCAACAGCACTGGTAAGAAAATTTATGTATTTCATATTTAATAGGTAAGGCATAGACGACAAAACATGAGAAAGTACTGAAAAGTATAAAAAAGATGGCTCATAGTTTATTATTGACTTTTTTATTTTTAAATATACTTTTATTTAATAGGACTTTCTGAATTAATGTAGTAGGATTCTATTGAAACAATTACTTGCCTATTTGTGTGTATTCTTACATGACAAATTATTTTGACTCATTTGGTTTTCTTATCCCTCCTGCATCTTGAAAATAATTTGAAACAAAATTTATGATACGTGGACGCTTTGCAGGTGCTTTCCTACAGATCTGTGTGGTCTTCGTGATGGCCCAAGGGGTGCCACCCTGGAGCCGTGTGTGTTACAGATGAGGTGGCAGAATGGCAGTAACCCAGGTGTAGCCAGAACGGCATGGCATGCAGGCTTCGAAGCACACTGTTTCCCTAATGTCATCTTGCTAATGAGAATCGTCTGGACACTTCCAGAGATGCTGTTGGCCCCACCTTTCACCTAATGAGTTAAAACACGGGCTTAGAAGGGCTGAGGAATATGATTCTTTTTTTTTTTTTTGAAATGGAGTCTCGCTGTGTCGCCCAAACTGGAGTGCAGTGGCCGGATCTCAGCTCACTGCAAGCTCCGCCTTTCGGGTTCATGCCATTCTCCTGCCTCAGCCTCCCGAGTAGCTGGGACTACAGGCGCCCGCCACCTCGCCCGGCTAGTTTTTTTTTTTGTATTTTTTAGTAGAGACGGGGTTTCACCGGGTTCGCCAGGATGGTCTCAATCTCCTGACCTCGTGATCCGCCCATCTCGGCCTCCCAAAGTGCTGGGATTACAGGCTTGAGCCACTGCGCCCGGCCCTGGAATATGATTCTTACTAGAGCCAAACTTGGGAAATAACTGTTGAATATATATATATATACAGTTACTCTCTGCAACTATTTTCTCCATCACTGTTGCATTACAAAAGTTGGAGTAAGATTAATATCACCACAGGCCTGGACTGTAACTAAGTTGAAAAGAAAATTTAAAGCAAATCTTACATTTTGATTTTCTTAATTTTTCAATGTGAACTTTTCATATTTTCATAGTGCGTCAGCATTTATCCCGTTTGCCAACCATTGATCCAAATACCAGGACTCTGCTTTTGTGTGGGTACCCAAATGTTGGGAAGTCCAGTTTCATCAATAAGGTTGGTCTCTTTTTTATCGTAAAGCAAATAATCTGACCACTTTAGGTCAGCGTTACTGTATTCTGACTGCGTGGGATTCAGGATGGCCTTGGAAATAATTTTGGCCTCCGAGTTGGTCCTTGAGTAAACACTGCCCTGGTCTGCAGGAGGCCCCGTGCCTGAGCACACCTGAGTTCCTCTTGGAGGGGACTGACTTTGTCTGTATCTACATTTATATTACTATTACAGAAGCCGTTACTTTTTTTCTTGTGTGTCCTGTGATTTCTAAGGAATTTGAGACAATTGTGTAAGTGCATTTTTGTTGACAACTGGAGAAGTTTTCTTGGGTGGTGTTGGCCTGCCCTGGAATGGCTATGCCAGGGGGTTCTGGTGGCAGGTGACACTCGCCCAGCTGAGGTCTTCCCGTCTGCAGCTGCTTCTGGGTGATCTGTTACCTTGGTTGCTGTGTCAGCTTTCACATGAAATCGTACGTGGTCCAGTAGAGGGACGGTGCCAAGTCGTTCTTTCCCTGGGGGAGCTCACTGACTAGGATTGAGCGTAACAGGCCGAGTCGCTCTTTCCCTGGGGGAGCTCACTGACTAGGATTGAGCGTAACAGGCCGAGTCGCTCTTTCCCTGGGGGAGCTCACTGACTAGGATTGAGCGTAACAGGCCGAGTCGCTCTTTCCCTGGGGGAGCTCACTGACTAGGATTGAGCGTAACAGGCCGAGTCGCTCTTCCCTGAGGAGCTCACTGACTAGGATTGAGCGTAACAGGCCGAGTCGCTCTTTCCCTGGGGGAGCTCACTGACTAGGATTTGAGCGTAACAGGCCGAGTCGCTCTTTCCCTGGGGGAGCTCACTGACTAGGATTTGAGCGTAACAGGCCGAGTCGCTCTTTCCCTGGGGGAGCTCACTGACTAGGATTGAGCGTAACAGGCCGAGTCGCTCTTTCCCTGGGGAGCTCACTGACTAGGATTGAGCGTAACAGGCCGAGTCGCTCTTCCCTGGGGAGCTCACTGACTAGGATTGAGCGTAACAGGCCGAGTCGCTCTTCCCTGGGTGAGCTCACTGACTAGGATTGAGCGTAACAGGCCGAGTCGCTCTTCCCTGGGGGCTCACTGACTAGGATTGAGCGTAACAGGCCGAGTCGCTCTTCCCTGGGTGAGCTCACTGACTAGGATTGAGCGTAACAGGCCAAGTCGCTCTTCCCTGGGGGAGCTCACTGACTAGGATTGAGCGTAACAGGCCGAGTCGCTCTTCCCTGGGTGAGCTCACTGACTAGGATTGAGCGTAACAGGCCGAGTCGCTCTTCCCTGGGTGAGCTCACTGACTAGGATTGAGCGTAACAGGCCGAGTCGCTCTTCCCTGGGGAGCTCACTGACTAGGATTGAGCGTAACAGGCCGAGTCGCTCTTCCCTGGGGAGCTCACTGACTAGGATTGAGCGTAACAGGCCGAGTCGCTCTTCCCTGGGGAGCTCACTGACTAGGATTGAGCGTAACAGGCCGAGTCGCTCTTTCCCTGGGTGAGCTCACTGACTAGGATTGAGCGTAACAGGCCGAGTCGCTCTTTCCCTGGGGGAGCTCACTGACTAGGATTGAGCGTAACAGGCCAGTCGCTCTTTCCCTGGGAGCTCACTGACTAGGATTGAGCGTAACAGGCCGAGTCGCTCTTCCCTGGGGAGCTCACTGACTAGGAT